>NW_026045914.1:5936130-6278838 GCF_023898315.1 Schistocerca nitens
GTATTATTCTTGTAAGCAGCTTCGATGCATGAGCTGTTAAGCTGATTGTGCGATAATTCTCGCACTTGTCAGCTCTTGCCGTCTTCGGAATTGTGTGGATGATGCTTTTCCGAAAGTCAGATGGTGTGTCGCCCGACTAATATATTCTACACACCAACGTGAATAGTCGTTTTGTTGGCACTTCCCCCAATGATTTTAGAAATTCTGATGGAATGTTATCTATCCCTTCTGCCTTATTTGACCGTAAGTCCTCCGAAGCTCTTGTAAGTTCCGGTTCTAATACTGGATCCCCTATCTCTTCTAAATCGACTCGTGTTTCTTCTATCACATCAAACAAATCTTCACCCTCATAGAGGCTTTCAATGTATTCTTTCCACCCATCTGCTCTCTCCTCTGCATTTAACAGTGAAATTCCCGTTGCACTCTTAATGTTACCACCGCTGCTTTCAATGTCACCAAAGGTTGTTTTGACTTTCCTGTATGCTCAGTCTGTCCTTCCGACAATCATATATTTTTCGATGTCTTCAGATTTTTCCTGCAGCCATTTCGTCTTAGCTTCCCTGCACTTCCTATTTATTCCATTCCTCAGCGACTCGTATTTCTGTATTCCTGATTTTCCCGGAACATGTTTGTACCTCCTCCTTTCATCAATCAACTGAAGTATTTCTTCTGTTGCCCATGGTTTCTTCGCAGCTACCTACTTTGTACCTATGTTTTCCTTCCCAACTTCTGTGATGGCCCTTTTTAGAGATGTCCATTCCTCTTCAACTGTACTGCCTACTGCGCTATTCCTTATTGCTGTATCTATAGCGTTAGAGAACTTCAAACGTATCTCGTCATTCCTTAGTACTTCCGTATCCCACTTCTTTGTGTATTGATTCTTCCTGACTAATGTCTTGAACTTCAGCCTACTCTTCATCACTACTATATTGTGATCCGAGTCTATTTCTGCTCCTGGGTATGCCTTACAATCCAGTATCTGATTTCTGAATCTCTGTCCGACCATGATGTAATCTAACTGAAATCTTCCCGTATCTCCCGGCCTTTTCCAAGTATACCTCCTCCTCTTGTGATTCTTGAACAGGGCATTCGCTATTACTAGCTGAAACTTGTTGCAGAACTCAATTAGTCTTTCTCCTCTTTCATTCCTTGTCCCAAGCCCATATTCTCCTGTAACCTTTTCTACTACTCCTTTCCCTATAACTGCCTTTCAGTCGCCCATGACTCTTAAATTTTCGTCCCCCTTTACATACTGCATTACCCTTTCTCTTTCCTCATACACTATCTCTATCTGTTCATCTTCAGCTTGCGACGTCGGCATGTATACCTGAACTATCGTTGTCGGTGTTGGTCTGCTGTCGATTCTGATTAGAACAACCCGGTCACTTAACTGTTGTTCACAGTAACACACCCTCTGCCCTACCTTCCTATTCATAACGAATCCTACACCTGTTATACCATTTTCTGCTGCTGTTGATATTACCCGATATTCATCTGACCAGAAATCCTTGTCTTCCTTCCACTTCACTGACCCCTACTATATCTAGATTGACCCTTTGCATTTCCCTTTTCTGATTTTCTAGTTTCCCTACCACGTTCAAGCTTCTGACATTCCACGCCCCGACTCGTAGAACGTTATCCTTTCGTTGATTATTCAATCTTTTTCTCATGGTAACCTCCCCCTTGGCAGGCCCCTCCCGTAGATCCGAATGGGGGACTATTCCGGAATCTCTTGCCAATGGAGAGATCATGACACTTCTTTAAATACAGGCCACATGTCCTGTGGATACACGTTACGTGTCTTTAATGCAGTTGTTTCCATTGCCTTCTGCATCCTCATGTCGTTGATCATTGCTGATTCTTCCGCCTTTAGGGGCAATTTCCCACCCCTAGGACAAGAGAATGCCATGAACCTCTATCCGCTCCTCCGCCCTCTTTGACAAAGTTGTTGGCAGAATGAGGCTGACTTCGTATGCCGGAAGTCTTCGGCCGCCAATGCTGACTTTTTATCAAAATTTAGGCAATGGCGGGGATCGAACCCGGGACCGACGACGTTTTGGTTATGAATCAAAGACGCTACCGCTTTATTTTATTTTTTTTTCGTTATTTATCGTTGTGTTTGGTCGTTGCGGACGTAGCAAGACATCCTGTTCAAGTTCGGTAGTTAATCCTTCCACTCAGTTTTATATTACAGAGGCCAAACGGCTCTCTGACAGAACACGCTGAGCTACCGTGCCGGCATCACGGGTGTATGAGTTAGCAAACTGATAGCACATGGCGAATGGACACTCACGTAGTAGTCACAAGACGATGGAAGAGCTGGGAAGTGCAGAAGTATAGGTCCATATGGGAATATGTGTGGGAGGAGTCAGGAAGGAATGTGGGTGCTCCACTGTTAAGGCAGAAGAGGTCGAGTTGGTTAAGAAGGTCAGTCAAGAGGGAGCCTTTCCGACAGGTTCTGGGAGAACCACAAAGGGGATGGTGTTCATTAAAGTCGCCGAGTAGCAGAAATGTAGGAGGTAGCTGCCCGATAAGCTGAAAGAAGTCTGCCTAAATGAATAAGGGATATAAACGGTACAGGGGGAAAAGTCAGGTGAGAAAGATAAAGAGAATTGCAACAGCTTGAAGATGGGTATCAGGGAGATGGGTTGATTATGTGTCATCCCCTATGAGCAGCATGACACCCCAATGGGATGGAATGCCGACCCCCAGGGGGAAGGTCAAAACGACCCAGGAAGAAATATTAAAGCTTAAAGTGGTCGAGAGAGTGCGATTTCGTTTGCTGAAGGCAACATACAAGAGGATGCTCCGATGCTAAAAGCTGCCGTAAATCCTCTTTGAGGGACCGAAGGCGAAGGACTGACTGTCTTCAGTATGTGATACCACGAGGAACCTTGGTGCAGCTGGAAGTGACTTTGACTCGACAGCCTCATACCGTTTACGTATCATAGATGTCGATTGTGAAAGATGAGTTGCTCACGGCGAGAAAATCCCCCACGATTGCCAGCATCTCCTATGGCATGCTCCTTCACAAGTGGGTGCACCTGCCCTAGGTAACTGTTCGCACCTCCCGAAACACCTGGCCTGTACTATGGGGTACGTGCCAACTCTACCTGTCGACCCAGGGCTGAAAATTACGCGTTAAACAGTCACATGTTACATATCAGACGCATAGGCCAACCTTCAGGAGTGCACATGGAGGGAGAAGAAAACGAGGATCCTCGAACACCCAAGCGGAGGAACGAGAGGAAAAGGTAAACAAAAAAAGGAAAAGGGAACGAAAAACGTTGGTGAGACTCATCTTATGTCAGCCACTGATGATGCGGAACATTCCCAGTAATACCCCAGACGTGTTCTCCAAGGGAGGGGGAGAAAGGATAGCGATAGGATATACGTGCAGCACAGAAGGGAAAAGATGCTGCAGGGCTGGGGCCGCATGGTAGCAGAGCACGAACCCGCCAAAAAGTGCCGAGCCTCCTTGGGGGTGTGGCACAGTGGTTGGAGCCGAGTCAGTAGATTTTGTGGCCACATTCACAGGTGGCCCTGCCTCTGACAGTGTAGGAGATACCCATGATGAGACAAAAATAGGTGATAGTGGTAGGACACACGGGACAAGCCTCACATCTACGTATGTTCTAATGATATGTGATGTGCAGCAAGTAGTAGGAAGTTGCCGGTACTGCTTAGGTCGGGTGTGAAGTGGAACGCTGCTGTTGAAGACGTGGAAAATATTTCACATTTTCAGGTACTATGAGAGGTAGTCGACATTTCAGCATAATACATTATCATGTTACTTCCATCTCATGTGGTGCATAGTTGCGAGGGAGACACACCTCTGTGGCTGGACATTGCGCACTGGGAAATGGCAGATCACTTGAGAGGAGTGGTGGGAGATACATTTCTGCACGATGTGGGGAGGATGATTTCTGTCTGTTAAGGCCTCAGGAAGGCCACTGGCACATTCACAAAAGAGTCGCTGGTCTGCAAGGTGGTGCAACCGCCAGTCAGTACGCTGTACAGAAGCGACTTCAATGCAGAACATGTGCCAGCTGTCAAATATGAGGTACAGTGAACTGTATGTTCAGTGCATTTGTCATCTGGATATTTCCCATCATGCAGCAACATAAGCATCAAACAGTCTGCACTGATCCACAGCTAACTGCTGAGAAATTCACTGACATAACATAGAATGATCAGTTTAAGAAATGCGGTTCTCTACGCATTTGTTCAAATTTAAAGGATCACGAAATTTAATACTGTCTTAACAGCAGTTTGATTTTTGTCAGGCCATCAAACAGTCGTCAGGCCGTAAGTGGCCCTTTGTTCTGGGCACAGTAGAGTTGAAATTAAAAGTTTGAGTAAGTCAACATGCGAACTTGACTGCTAGTGGTTACAGTAGTTTAATGGGTAGCTTTAGTTCTGTGGAAGTTAGTATGTGTCCATATAGAGGCTAGAGTCTAAACTATCCAGTGTTGAATAGGATTCCAGTTCTTTGTCAGTCCAAGGAAACTTCAGGGGCTGAAATAGGATGATTTATCTCTGAGGAACATTAACCTGGATGCTTGCAGATCACTTGCCATTTTATGGTTTCTGTTGGACGATTACCTGGAATCAGCATATGTTCCGATCAGCAATAGAGGTTCCATACAGGACAATCTTACCAAAAAGCGGTTGCCAGTTCAATTTTGTGTACTGGACGTAGAGTTGCTTGAAGTTCATGGATATGGCTTAAATGTCTAATAATTTTCTGCCAACTGGAGATATCATGGGAAACGCAAATTTTACCTCCAGCTTAACGAGGGCTGAACCGATGTTTTTTGGTGCAACGGCAACCTTTTGGCATATCCGGGAGGCACGCTAAAGCCTGCTGACCCTGACTTGCACCTGTGAGCAGACACATCCCATGCAGAGCTGCTCGAGTTCACTCAGGCAGACACCCTTCGAAGTCCACAAGAGTGCCCTAGTAAAACACAGAGCTCCCACCGACTGTCCTGCACAGGGATGCATTGCTACGCAAGCAGTGGCAGTGGAGACAATGACTTCCAGTATCTGCTGAGGAGGACAAGTCAAAGCTTTCTGCGACTGATGCCGAATCCAGTGCTCTCAACGCAGCTGCAAATAAGGTGATTCGATTGCAGTACTTAAATCTAATAAATCTGCCTTTGCAATGCTATTTGAGCAGTGCACAGAGGAACAACGAGCCCTAAACGCTGTACTTCACATTTTCCCATCCACAAATGTGTGTCAGCCCAGGTCCTTATAATATTGTGTTAACAGGCACATATAGATTTTATCTTAACTGTAAATTTTCTTAGCAAGCCCTTTTTGCCATGGATGTGACAACTGACTGAAATTTTTGGATTTCACTTCTTAATTAACCACTAATCTGAATGACGCTCAGTACCACTGTGTTAACAGCATTTCTTCGTAAAGGACATAGCTTCCTCCGCTGTGGACATAGCAGCAATAGTTAGCTGCCAGAGGCTGGAATGTAACAGCTTTGGTTGAACGATGAAATGTAGGGAGAAATGGCGGTGGTAGTCATTATTCCGTTGTAGGTAAGGCTCAAACAGAGCTCTCTACACGGAACTACTGCAACACTGATCTGCATTAAAGTGAGAACAAATTCAGTCTTGTTATCGTGTAGGTGGAAAGAAGGATAATGGGTAAGGAAATGCAGAGCGGTAAGGAAGAAAGGGCTGCAGTAACTCTGCGTCCTGTGTAAGCCATGCATGAACTCATGATAGAACCCCGAGCTTCAGGGAGGGGAGGAGACCAAAAATGGAAAACGTGTTTAATAAACAAGAACTAAGTACACACATTAAAAAAAAAAAAGATTTGCATCATCTTGGTTCCCAGAGTTCCGGAACATGTACGGAAAATTGGAAGAGAGATCAACATAAACATCAGTCTTGCCCTTTTTATTGCTCATGGAAACCACACATTGCATGTTGTACCACCATACAGCATGACCTTCAGAGGTGGTGGTTCAGATTGCTGTACACACCAGTACCTTTAATACCTAGTAGCACGTCCTCTTGCATTGATGCATGCCTGCATTCGTTGTGGCATACTATCCACAAGTTCATCACAGCAATGTTAGTCCAGATTGTCCAATTCCTCAATGGCGATTTGTTGTAGATCCCTCAGAGTGGTTGGTGGGTCACTTCGTCCATAAACAGCCCTTTTCAATCTATCCCAGGCATGTTAGATAGGGTTCATTTCTGGATAACATGCTGCCACTCTAGTCGAGCGATGTCGTTATCCTGAAGGAAGTCATTCACCAGACATGCACGATGGAGGCGCGAATTGTCATCCATGAAGACGAGCGCCTTGGCGATATGCTGCAGATATGGTTGCACTATCGGTCGGAGGATGGCATTGACGTATTGTATAGTCATTACACTGCCTTCCATGACCACCAGCGGCTTACGTTGGCCACACATAACGCCACCCCGAAACAGCAGGGAGTCTCCACCTTGCTGCACACCCTTGACAGTGTGTCTAAGGCGTTCAGCCTGACCGGGTTGCCTCCAATCACGTCTCCGACGATTGTCTCTAAGGCATATGCGACACTCATCAGTGAAGAGAACGTGATGCCAATCCTGAGCAGTTCGTTCTGCGTGTTGTTGGGCCCATCTGTACCGCATTGTATGGGGTCGTGGTTGCATAGATGGACCTAGCCATGGACTTTGGGAGTGAACTTGCGCATCATGCAGCCTATTGAGCACAGTTTGAGTCTTAACACGATGACCTGTGGCTGCACAAAAAGCAGTATTCAACATGGCGTTGCTGTCAGGGTTCCTCCGAGTCATAATCTGTAGGTAGCGGTCATCCTCTGCCCTTGGGCGGCCTGATCGAGGCATGTCATCTACAGTTCCTGTCTCTCTCCTCCTCCTCCATGTCCAAACAACATTGCTTTGGTTCATTCTGAGACGCCTGGACACTTCCCTTGTTCAGAGCCCTTCCTGGCACAAAGTAACAATGTGGAAGCGACCAAACCGCGGTATTGACTGTGTCTAGGCATGGTTGACCTACAGACACGAGCATGTACCTCCTTCCTACTGGAATGACTAGAACTGACAGGCTGTCGGAGCCCCTCTATGTAACAGGCGTTGGTGATGCATGGTTGTTTACATCTCTGGGTGAGTGTAGTGATATCCCTGAACAGACTGACTGTGATACAACATCCACAGTCAGTGTCTATTTTCAGGAGTTCTCGGAACTGGGGTAATGCAGAACTTTATGTGTGTACATCGACAATGAGATAAACTATTAGCAACCTAGAAATACTTTCAAGTATGTTTGCTTTTGTAAGTATTGTAGATAAGAGACCATACATAAAAGACAGCGAAAATACCTTCAACATCTGTGTGTCCTAGCACTATGTTTTTCATTTTTCAACGTATTTCATCGACGAAGAAGGTCAAGTGAAAAAATGTGAGACAACTTACACTTTTGAACAAAATGATACGATTTCCTAGAAATTATGAAGAAAATACAGAAGTCCATTTTCCAAGAAATTAACCATGTAAAAGAAATACACTTACTAAAAACTTAAATACAAAGTAATGATGTCCCACAAATGCGAGAGAAGATGCCATGCACTGTTTTGAAGATTGTGGTATACAGATTCATTTTCCAAAATCTTTGAAAATTCTACACAATGTGGTAAATGTAACCAATTTTCAACGTAAAATTACATTTTCAGTTAGTTTCATTGAGCTATATCAGTGGCGCATATTTTAGTTGTTAATGTGTCAACGTTCCCCCAGTAGTGGCTGAATAATCTACAAAAACACTTACCTCCTCTGGTAACTCCAAGGGCAACATCGTTAGTCTTCTCGACCTTTTATGCTGTAAGAAATGAATGAGCACACATTGTACAACGTAATAATGTAATTTACTAGTAATGTCAGAAACATAATTAACCACAACACTAAGAATATCCCTGATGCTAATATAACAGGACTTCATTTCCAAAATGCTTGAAATTTTTTTCATATTAAAGGCATATATAACAAATTCTAATTCTAAGTCTGTTTCTTTGCAGGATTTCAAAGGGAAAGCGCCCTCTTACAAAGTCAAGAAACTGAAATATCACAGGATCCACCGTATGAACTGAACCCTAGCTGCCCAGTCCTCAAAATGTTAATATGCGTTTCCTTTCAGTGCTCATCTTCATACCAGAGTAAAACTCATTTCAAAATAAAAACCACCATAAAATATAACTTCAGTGGCAAAATGAGAAGGAACTTTTGTTACAATTAATGAACTATTTACTGACATGTAAAAATTATGCTACAGTACAGAGGAATCTGGTTCCTTGGGTCAACATCATTTAATTACAGAAATGTTACGCACTAGTTATATGCACTAATGATACTGAAATTTCTATCCCCAAAAAGTGTCACATGTGAATGAAATAAGCTTTGTCTGGGGACAGGATAGCAGCGTATGTTCTAGATTTAAAGGGACAGGTATCTCCAGAGAACAGGATTTAAGGGGACACGATTTAAAGGGCAACAGTATAGCAATGTATGTTTCAGCGAAGACATCCAGCGTCAGATTACCCATTTCGCCAATTTATACTCAAGATCACTCGCCTTATCAGAGGAAGCCACTGGGATTTCATCAAGGTCATACAGGGGAACTAACCGCACTCCTTAGGCAATTGTGTGAGTTATAATCAAAATCACGACGTAACTCGAAGGTTATTTGATATACTCGTAATACTCTCATGTAAACACTCCACCTCTCTCAGCCAATTGGAGCACAATAAAATAGTACGAAACCAGGTGGACCAATAAGACCCGAGCTGACCTTCGTCGCCCCTTATTATAATCTTTCATAAGTAAGTCGACTGTATAGGCTTTTCCATTAGAGGTCTGAGCATTACTGTAATTAAAATTATCTAGCTGCAGGGTTTGGATGTAATTATTATAGACCCTACAACAAACTAACAAACAGATTATGAACAATTTTGTTTTTTAATACATTTTTATTGTCTTTTGCTTATTACTATCTTCATTGTTACTCACAATGGTATGTATTTGATGTACACACAATGCTTCTATGTACTACACTATGTGATCAAAAGCATCCGGCCACCCCCAGAAACATATTTTTTCATATTAAGTGCGTTGTGCTGCAACCTACTGCGAGGTACGCCATATCACCTATCTCAGTAGTCATTAGACATAGTGAGAGAGCAGAATGGGGCGCTCTGCTGAACTCACGGACTTCGAACATGGTCAGGTGATTGGGTGTCACTTGTGTCATATGCCTGTACGCGAGATTTCCACACTCCTAAATATCCCTAGGTCCACCGTTTCCGATGTGATAGTGAAGTGGAAACGTGAAGGGACACGTACAGCACAAAAGTGTACAGGCCGACCTAGTCTGACTGACTAACAGACACCACCGACAATTGAAGCAGGTCGTTATGTGTAACAGGCAGACATCTATCCAGACCATCACACAGGAATTCCAAACTGCATCAGCATCCACTGCAAGTACTATGACAGTTAGGCAGGAGTTGAGAAAACTTTGATTTCATGGTTGAGCAGCTGTTCGTAAGCTACACATCACACCGGTAAATGGCAAACGACACCTCACTTTGTGTAAAGAGAGTAAACATTGGATGATTGAACAGTGGGAAAACGTTGTGATGAGTGATGAATCACGATACACAATGTGGCGATCTGATGGCAGGGTGTGGGTATGGCTAATGCCCAGTGAACGTCATCTTCCAGCGTGTGTAGCGCCAACAGTAAAATTCAGAGGTTGTGTTGTTATGGTGTGGTCGTGTTTTTCATTGAGAAGGTGTGCACCCCTTGTTTCGCGTGCCACTATCACTGGACAGGCCTACATTGACGTTTTAAGCACCTTGTTGCTTCCCACTGTTGAAGAGCAGTTTGGGAATGGTGAGTGCGTATTTCAACACGATCGAGCACTTGTTCCTAATCCACGGCCTGTGGCGGAGAGGTTACACGACAATAACGTCCTAGACTGTTCTGCTCAGAGTACTGACCTGAATCCTATGGAAACCGTTGGGATATTTTGGAACGCCGACTTCGTGCCACGCCTCACCGACCGACTTCGATACCTCTCCTCAGTGCAGCACTCCATGAAGAACGGGTTCTCATTTCCCAAGAAACCTTCCAGCGCCTGACTGGGGAAGCTGTCATCAATGCTAAGGGTGGGCCATCACCGTATTAAATTCCAGCATTGCCAATCGAGGGCGCCAAGAACGTTTAAGTTATTTTCAGTCACATGTCTGGATACATTTGATCACATAGTGTCTCATTCGTTATTGTTTATTAAATTTTTTTTCTCTACAGAACTGTCACACATGCATGATTTTCTTCTTATGAACAATTCTCAAGTTTTTTGTTGTTATATTTACACACACACGCGCACACACACACACACACACACACACACACACACACACACACACACACACACACACACACACACACCACTTTCAAATATATTAATGAGCCACACAATCACTCCAGTGAGTATTGTGAATACTATATGGTGCCAGTCCCATCCATACAGATGAACCATATATTATGATGCAGCAGCCCTCATCAAATCTCTATAGACTGACACGATTTGTGGAGCCGCACCAATCCCATAAAGCAGGCACACTAGTTCCCTATAGAGATAACATTTGAGACCACCCTATGCACACCATTAGCCCGCCACTGTGTGGCATCTGCACCTACACAGTACTCGCACATCTTTGATATGAGTGCCGACGAACTCCACATTCTGTGAGCCATTCACTTCATCTTTAATTAGGCCAATAACCTACTTGTTTTGTGGCATTATTTCAAAAGGATTGTTAGCTGCGTGTCAAGACGTGTTCAGTTCTTCAGGAGTACCTAACTATTTCACATGGACCGCTGCCTATAACCCAGTAGATTAAACTGACTACATCCATACAATGTAACTTGGGATTGACGAATTTTGGCTTCGCAAACTCATACTTAAAGCGGTAAATGAGGAGTTTGGAGAGGTTCACAACACACATACCAATCTAGACAGGCTTCATGGACTGCACTGGAATCGAGGACATCTCTACAGTCTTTCATTAACATGGGAATCCATGGCAACATTGCTCAGAGTAGTTTCTGCGCGTGATTCTAACATATTCCATACCAAATCTGTGGCATTACTTGAGGTTTCTACAGGGCAGAATATAATGCTTTTTGTTCCCCAGCCATGTCCAGAGAGCCCAGTCCCACAAAAGGGCTGTATCCTGAAGTTGTTAATATATTGGCACCTGAGTGTTCATCATGCAAATGGGCGAGATACGCCAGTTCTAAGGTCAGGATCTTTCTTTCACCAGCATCCCCACCTGGTTCACGGATCTTATCCTTCAATCTGTCAAATTCTCCTTCACGCATCCATTGGAACCCTGGAAATGGCTGGCTCTGTTGTGCAGCAAACCTACAGAGGTGGTTTACATCTAGGTAATTGATTTTAGATAAATCATTAGATCGCCTGTACTGCTCGTCAATTATCCATAGGTTATTCGTCTTGGCGTACTGTGTAGTTATTGGGAAAGTTTTCCACGAATTCTGCATTCATAGAAGAGCAAGATGTCAACACCAGTCAATCGTACAATGCTGACATAGGGCTTTCGTGGGATTCGGTACACGCAATGTCATGACGAAATAGAAAGCAGAATCCAGAGACTATGTTCTCAGGCAGAACTACTCTAAAATGTATGTGAGAAAGCGTACATTGGTATTCGTCTACTATCTAGCATATTCTCCTGAACAACGGACGCTAAACTCGAGACAAACATTCCCATCTTGTTCATCCTCCACTTCCATTATTGCAGTGCCCATTAGTATACCTGACATTGTGGTTATGTCAGGCAATGTGGTTTCATAGAGCGTCTCCAACAAATCCAGGATTTCATGTGGACAGACCACCTTCTTTCACAAGCTGAAACCTCGCATCATTGGAATATGTGGTCTGGTGATATGCATGTCTTCCTGAGGCGAAGACTCTGAAAAGACACGTTCATGAGGCAAAGCGGTTCCAGGAATCAAAGCAATACATTTGATGTGGTTCTATTGGAAGATGAAATGTTCTTTTCAATGGTAGCAGGAATGACTAACCTTATCACCTTTCAACCCAGAATCAACCAAGTGTTGAACGAGGAATTGGGCATCACGCCTACTCAAGTTGTGAAAGAAGATGGATACGAACATGATAGTTGGCTCTAAGTTGCATTAGTTGTGAGATGCACTGTGGAACCTCCCCCATATATGACTATGGTCTCTACAAGGACTTTCGTCTTCTCTATGCAATGGCAGGCCACCAATACGACGATCAGCTGCCTGCTCATACAAGACATCATTGTTCTACGAGTCAGGCACGAAAATGTTGTTGCAATAAATCCCACCGGCTTCCATACCAGGTTCTCGAGCTAAGCCAACAACTATCTCACAGGATTATTCCATACATGTGAATCAAACTTTTGATACGAGTCATACGAGTATACACGTTCATATTCTGCCGAGTATGGTGGTAAATGTCGTTCTGAGACGACTGTATGTGTGGCAGTGGGGTCAATCACAAATGTGTCACAGGAGCTAGGAGACACTAAGTCTGTATACACAATGAAGGAAGTGGGATCTGGTAGTGTATGTTCTTCACCTTTAAGGACAGTAGGCAATTCCACACAAGGCTGTTCCTGACTCGAGCAAACTATGAGGTGTCCTCATAGATAATATCTCTTGGTGAAAAATTTGACGCATCAGTGACAAATGTCGTGTACCAAAATGTTTTGATAAATTAGGAGCCACATTATTTTGATTCACAAACAGTGTTGCTTCCCAATCTTTGATAATTGCAAGAAATTTACATGTTTGGGGTTCCAAGGGCGCAAATTTTGAAAAGTAGAGTGGTCCAACCATTTTATGCTTTACTACTTTGTTCTGCAATGTGTGTTCATGGTCATCTTCTGGCTTCCTATTAACTCCAAGTGTTTAGATACGAACCGAATATTCAGTGGGCTCCCTCTCGAATTTTCAAATGCTGGGGTTGGTTTGTTTGGGGGAGGAGACCAGACAGCGAGGTCATCGGTTTCATCGGATTAGGGAAGGATGGGGAAGGTAGTCAGCCACGCCCTTTCAAAGGAACCATCCCGGCATTTGCCTGGGGCGATTTAGGGAAATCATGGAAAACCTAAATCAGGACAGCCTGGTGAGGGATTGAACCGTCGTCGTCCTAAATGCGAGTCCAGTGTGCTTTTGAAAAGTCCAGTGTGCTTTTGAAAAGTCCTGGAGTTTTATTAACAACGAAATGGCTTAGAAACTATAATGGTCATGGAAATTATATTTTAATTATTAAAAAGAACTGCATTTGTTGGGTAATATCTACTGCCAGCCAAAAGTGGCCATGGAAAGTAATATTCATCCCTCTCATCTTGAGTCTGGGCATTAATGTGTGTTTTTCTTTTACTGGCAATATCTTTCTGAAGGAGTATGAAACTGGACCTCACCTCCATTAAGTAGATCATAGATATGTAAGCATTTATCGAGGTGTACATGGCTGAATGCATTACCTAAACCCCCTTCCTGAATGCTGAAAAAAGTATAACTCTTGATACTCTTCCAAACCCGTCTGCTATTTGGCAACCATTTCTCACCCAAATTTCGTTGATGGTCCTCTCTTCAGCATCACTACTGTCTTTTGTAGGGTGCTGGAGCAGAGTGCAGAACTGTGTTACACTTCATGGAAGTATACCACAGGTAGTTACCATTTAAGAGAGCATCCGTTCCACAATGGCTTCACAAGCATTATGGGAAGTTGCAGGGTATTAGCAGTCGACATTCGAGGTATCAATGAACCTTTATGAAATCCTGTCCCAGAAATGACAGCAACCATAATATTTAAATGCAGCTGCAGGGCTTATTTGGTAATCTGTAACAGGTTGGGCAGGGGTATAACTGTTGTTACATGCAGAATAATGTCGAAGCCATGTCCAATGCAGTGCAGGTCAATGATAGGGAATGCGACAGTCCAGGGTACAGCTGCATTGGCGAACGAGTTGGTATCACCAGTGAGTACCACGATTATGATGGACCCGGCGGCAGTGGTGTTTGTGGGCACAGTTTCAGTTTGTTTTGTTTTAGGGTGCAAACACACCTAGGATTATATGCGCCCGTGTCAGAACTGTAAAACACGAAGACGAAAAAAGTTAAAAACGACTAAAAGTTAAGCCCAATCAACGGAAGGAAAGACAGCTAAAAACATGGAATTCGAGAAAGGTCCATAAAATACGCCCTAGAGACAAAGGAGGTCCTGAACTAAAGATTAAATTTCCTTCTCCATATATCTACGACAGATAAAAACAAAACGCGGTTGGCAACTCATAAGTCGTTCGCTAAAACGGCAGATAACTCAGATGGCAAACATAAACGAGAATGCACGCAGTTAAAAAAAAAAAAAAAAAAAAAAAAGGGCATTCCATCAGGAAATGTTGAACCGTCAAAGGTTGAGGACAATCAGCACAGTGGTGGGACCACCACGTAATTTGCGATGGCTAAAAATATAGTGCCCAATACGCAACCTACAGAAGATGATCTCTCTCTGGCGAGAAAGCCGAGAGGAGGTCCAAGCTGCTGGGGAATGTTTAATTCCCCATGACCAGTGGAGATGCTCTAGTGACACCTACTGCAGACAGACAGCAACGCCAGAGGACGGTAAGAATTTGCACAACGACCTGCAGAGAATTGATGATTGGTGCAGACTCTGGCAGTTGAAACTGAACATAAATAAATGTAACATGTTGCGCATATATAGGAAAAGAGTGCACTGCTGTACAACTACCCTATTGATGACAAACAGCTCGAGACAGCATCTGCCGTAAAATAACTAGTCGTAACCATCCAGAGCGACGTTAAGCGGAATGACCATATAAAAGAGACATGGAAAAAAAAGCAGACACCAGACTCCGTTTCATCGCAAGAATTTTAAAGAAATGTAATGGATCTCCGAAAGAAGTGACTTATAAGCCACTTTTTCTCCCGATTCCTAAGTATTGTTCATCTATCTAGGATCCCTATCAGGTAGGACCGATGGAAGAGATAGTGAAGATCCAACGAAGAGCGGCACGTTTCGTCACGGGGTCGTTTAACTAGCGAGGGCGCATTACAGAGATGCTAAACAAACTCCACTGGCAGACGTTAGAAGAGAGGTGTTGTCAATCACAGATGGAGTTACTATTGAAATTTCGGGACAGCACTTTTCAGGACAAGTCATACAACATTTCACTGCCCCCACTTCCATGTCTCGTATGGATTATGAGGAGAAAATTCGAGAAATTAGAGCCACGCACTATTCGCGAGTGGAACAGGGCTGTAGGGATCAGATAGTGGTACAGAAAGTACCCTCCACCGCACACCATTAGATGGCTTTCGGAGTATGATGTAGATAAAAGATCATATGAAGAACTGGAAGAATTAGCAGGCCAAGGTATGAGGACTGAATCTGTGGCACAGCTGCGTTAGCACCTCGTTTCCCATCAGACCGATGTAACCAGGAACACACAAACATCATAATGGCTCCATCAAGGAAGTGACAGCATTCCTGGACTCATTGCACTAAGGGATGGTGTACAGCACATAGAGGCTCTGTAGGGCACAGAGAATAGGAGCAGATGACATTATTCAAAAGCCTACGTCGCTGCATGTACTGATAGAGGCTGAAGAGCTCTACTGTAAATACTGAGCAGTGTTCCAGAAGCCGACAGTGAAAAACGTCAGCGCCAATGACAAAGGCACATTCGACACCAAGGTCAGTCTGAGAACCATCAGTATACTTAAAAGTACCAAGGCCAACTTCTGTGTGGAGAAACATACGAGAATATAGGGGGTCTGGAGTAGGGTCGTTTGGAAGAGAATGAATTAAGAGTTGAACACGGGCAACTGCACAAAGCCAAGGCGATGAACACTTAACACGCATTGGGAAAGTAGCATGAAGTTATGTAGACGGAGCAATAGCCAAAACAAACTCAAGGATGCAACAGAAGAGGGATGTGTCCCCTACTGGCGATCAAAGGAGTCACCAAAGAAGGTGGCATAGGATGGATGGCCGCATGGCGCATGGCAAACAAACGCCAGGCGCATCTGCCGGGGAGGAAGTCACGGCAGTATCACAGAGGTAGTTCAGTTACTGCGGCAAACCATCTCAGTAGGGCTAGTGGAAAAGTGCCACTGGCGAAGCGGGTGCCACGATGGTGGATAGTATTGAGACAGCGTAAGAGGGACGGACATGGAGATGCATGAACGAAACACCTGTAGTCTAGTTCAAACGTACAAGGAGCCCTTACAAAAAGAGGAGGGTGATCCGTTCCGCCCTCAAGGAACTACCACTGAGGACGCACATGACACTGGGGGACCACATACAGTGAGCAGCCAAGTAAGACAAGTGGAAGGACCAAGAAAGTTTCCTGTCAAACACAAGCACCAGGAATTTTGTAGTTTCAGCAAACAGAAGAGCAACAGGTCCAAGACGTAAAGACATTGAAAGAAACGAATTGCGCCGCCAGAAATCCATACAAACAGAACCGTCAGTGGAAAAAAGAAAGCCATTGTCCATGCCCGAGGAGTAAAGACTATCGAGACAATGCTTAAGACAGCACTCAAGCAGACAAGGTCATGCAGAACTGCAAAAGACTGCAAAACCATCAACTAAAAGAGAGGCGGGAATGCCTGGTGGGAGACAGGTCATAATACGGTAGTAGTAGCACAAGGGCAGAACCAGCGCATTTTTTTTTTTTTTTTTTGTGAGGGTTGCCGACATCAGCGGCAGTTATGCACTCAAGGGCAAACCTATAATTCTCCTTTGATTGACAGCTCTTTCACCTATTTTTTTCCCGCACCCTCTCCCCCCCACACCTCAGGGAGCCACCAACCCACACCCTCCCCATCGCCAATACGGGTAGACCACTATGTCCGAGTTATTCGAATAGCCACTCCCACTCTTATCAATTTGATTAACTACTTAATTAAAATTCATCTATTAATTAACCATTTCCCCTACGGTAAACTTCCTCCACCCCCCCCCCCCCCCCGGAAACTGGCGGAAAAAGACTCAGTTGATTGGTCATTTCGAGGGAATTTGATTGCATGTCATATAATATTGTTTAAACAATTTAGATAATGTATAGAATATCGCTTAATTATTTATGGCAGTCTATGGAACCCCATGAACCATGGACCTTGCCGTTGGTGGGGAGGCTTGCATGCCTCAACGATACAGATAGCCGTACCGAAGGTGCAACCACAATGGTGGGGTATCTGTTAAGAGGCCAGACGAACGTTCGATTCCTGAAGAGGGGTAGCAGCCTTTTCAGAAGTTGCAGGGGCAACAGTCTGGATGACTGACTCATCTGCCCTTGTAATACAAACCAAAATGGCCTTTGTGTTCTGGTACTGTGAACGGCTAAAAGCAAGGGGAAACTACAGCCATAATTTTTCCCGTGGGCATACAGCTTTACTGTATGATTAAATGATGATGGCATCATCTTGGGTAAAATATTCCGGAGGTAAAATTGTCCCCCATTCGGATCTCCAGGTGGGGACTACTCAAGAGGACGTCGTTATCAGGAGAAAGAAAACTGGCGTTCTACGGATCGGAGCGTGGAATGTCAGATCCCTTAATCGGGCAGGTAGGTTAGAAAATTTAAAAAGAGAAATGGATAGGTTAAAGTTAGATATAGTGGGAATTAGTGAAGTTCGGTGGCAGGAGGAACAAGATTGTTGGTCAGGTGAATACAGGGTTATAAATACAAAAGCAAATAGGGGTAATGCAGGAGTAGGTTTAAAAATGAATAAAAAAATTGGAATGCAGGTAAGCTACTACAGCATAGTGAACGCATTATTGTGGCCAAGATAGACACAAAGCCCATGCCTACTACAGTAGTACAAGTTTATATGCCAACTAGCTCAGCAGATGAAGAAATTGATGAAATGTATGATGAGATAAAAGAAATTATTCAGGTAGTGAAGGGAGACGAAAATTTAATAGTCATGGGTGACGAATTCAAGAGCAGGAAAAGGGACAGAGGGAAACATAGTAGGTGAATATGGATTGAGGCTAAGAAATGAAAGAGGAAGCTGCCTGGTAGTATTTTGCACAGAGCATAACTTAATCATAGCTAACACTTGGTTCAAGAGTCAGGGAAGAAGGATGTATACATGGAAGAACCCTGGAGCTACTAAAAGGTATCAGATAGATTATATAATAGTAAGACAGAGATTTAGGAACCAGGTTTTTAATTGCAGGACATTTCCAGGGGCAGATGTGGACTGACCACAATCTGTTTGTTATGAACTGTAGATTAAAGTTGAAGAAACTGCAAAAAGGTGGGAATTTAAGGAGATGGGACCTGGATAAACTGAAAGAACGAGAGGTTGTAGAGTGTTTGAGGGAGAGCATAAGGGAACAATTGACAGGAATGGGGGAAAGAAATACAGTAGAAGAAGAATGGGTAGCTTTGAGGGATGAAATAGTTTTTTTTTTTGTCTTAGAGCGCAAAACTTCTATGGTCATTAGCGCCCAGCCCGTGACTTAGGAAACAGTGAAAAACCGAAATTGAAAACCAGCAGCAATGGGAACAAAGTCATAAAATTGGAAAAACTAAAAGCAGAAGAAATGCGTAAAAATCCACTACAGAAAGAGGTTGGTTGTCCCCAAAAAAGGCTTCAAATGACTGACGTCATTTCACTGTCACTATTAAACTGGAGAACGCGGTCGGCTGAGCGCGTGTCATCTGCTAAAATCGACGATGGATCAGGCGATAGCTGTAGACGGGTGCGTAATGGATTAAAATAGGGGCATTCAATTAAAAGGTGTCTTACCGTCCACAGCTGAGAACAGTGCGGACAGAGTGGGGTAGGATCGCCGCTTAAAAGATGTCGATGGCTAAAAAGACAGTGCCCTATCCGGAGTCTAGCTAAAATTACCTCCCCCGACGACGCGTTCGGGAGGAAGAGGTCCAAGCGCAAGGAAGGGCTTTCACTTCCCGCAATTTATTATGGGGAAGTGTTGACCAATGCGCGTGACATAAATGAGCAACTTTGCGACAGAAAACGCTCCGTAGATCGGTGAAGGGAATCGACTGAATAGCTGGCCGAGCAAGAGAGACTGCAGCCTTGGCCGCTATATCGCCCGCCTCATTCCCACAGATACCAGCGTGTCCCGGGAGCCAGAGGAACGCCACCAAGACGCCCTCCAGGTGGAGGAAGCGCAGACAGTCCTGAATCCGGTGGACCAGAGGGTGCTCAGGGTAAAGAGCTTGGAGACTGAGGAGAGAGCTGAGAGAATCTGAGCAGATTACGTACTGTATCCGCTGATGGCGGCGGATGCAGCGGACAGCCTGGAGAACAGCGTAAAGCTCCGCAGTATAAACCGAATACAGGTCGGGAAGCCGAAAGTGATTTGGGGTGTCGCCAACAATATAGGCACTCCCTACACCTAACGATGTTTTCGAGCCGTCGGTGTAAATAAATGTGGCGTCCGTCATTTGCGCACAGAGAGCAGCAAATGCCCGACGATAAACAAGTGTAGGGGTACCATCCTTGGGAAATCGACAAAGGTCACGGAGCAGGCAGATCCCGGGACGGAGCCAAGGCGGTGCTGTACCCCAAGTTGTCAAGAAGGTTTTAGGAAAGCGGAAGGAAAGAGAATGGAGCAGTTGACGGAAGCGGACTCCCGGGGGTAGTAGGGAGGAGGAGCGGCCTGCACACCCTACATCAAAGGAGGCGTCGAAAAAAAAGTCATCGGCTGGATTAGCAGGCATGGAAGACAGATGGCTAGCATAACGACTGCTCGCCGATTGGACAGCGGAGGTTCAGCAGTCTCAGCATAAAGGCTTTCCACAGGGCTAGTGTAAAAAGCTCCAGACACTAAACGTAATCCACGGTGGTGGATAGAGTCGAGACGCCGAAGAATAGACGGCCGAGCAGAGGAGTAGACTATGCTTCCATAATCCAATTTCGAACTCACTAAGGCGCGATAGAGGCGGAGAAGGACCACTCGGTCCGCTCCCCAGGAGGTACCATTCAGGACACGGAGGGTGTTCAGGGATCGCAGACAGCGAGCAGAAAGATAGGAAACGTGGGAGGACCAGCACAGTTTTCTGTCAAACATAAGACCCAAAAATTTAGCGACGTCTGAAAACGGAAGGTTGACGGGACCTAGATGTAAGGAGGGCGGAAGAAACTCCTTACGTCGCCAAAAATTAACACAAACGGTCTTACTGGGTGAGAAACGGAAGCCGGTTTCGATGCTCCAAGAGTGGAGGTGATCGAGACATCCTTGAAGACGTCGTTCAAGAAGGCTGTTCCGTTGAGAGCTGTAGTAGATCGCAAAATCTTCCACAAAGAGGGAGCCCGAGACTTCAGGAAGGGGACAATCCATAATTGGATTGATGGCAATGGCAAACAATACAACACTCAGCACGGAGCCCTGGGGTACCCCGTTTTCTTAGGAGAAAGTACGGGAGAGAGTAGTGTTCACCCGCACCCTAAATGTGCGCTCTGCGATAAATTCGCGAAGAAAAAGGGGCAGCCGGCCTCGAAAGCCCCAAGAGAACAGTGTGCGGAGGATGCCTGTCCTCCAACAGGTATCGTATGCTCTCTCCAGATCAAAAAATATTGCTACCGTTTGGCGTTTCCGGAGAAAATTGTTCATGATATAAGTGGAGAGAGCAACAAAATGGTGAACTGCAGAACGATGCTTTCGGAATCCGCATTGGGCAGATGTTAAAAGACTTCGGGATTCTATCCACCACGCTAAACGGTAATTCACCATACGCTCCAAAACATTACAGACACTACTCGTGAGAAAAATGGGGCGATAGCTAGAGGGGAGATGTTTGTCCTTTCCAGGTTTCGGAACGGGAACGACAATAGCTTCCCGCCATCGTCTGGGAAAGGTACTGTCGGTCCAAATTCGATTATAAAGGCGAAGGAGGTAACGCAGACTATGGGTTGATAAATGCAGCAACATTTGGACGTGGATACCATCCGGTCCTAGGGCGGAGGAGCGAGAAGAAGAGAGTGCATGTTGGAGTTCCCGCATGGAGAAAACAGTATTTTAACTTTCGTGATTTTGAGAGGAGAAAGCAAGATGTTCCACTTCCGCTGCACGTTTCTTCGGGAGAAACGCTGGCGGGTAATTTGAAGAGCTCGAAATCTCAGCAAAGTGCTGACGCAATGAGTTAGAAATTGCGACGGGGTCCACTAAGGTATCATGCGCGACAGTGAGCCCAGAGACCGGGGAGAAAATAGGCGCGCCTAAGGACCGTCGAAGCCGACTCCAAACTTCCGAGGAGGGAGTGAAGCTGTTAAATGAGCTAATAAAGAATTTCCAGCTTGCCTTCTTGCTATCGCGGATGACGCGACGGCATCGCGCACGGAGCTGCTTATAGCAGATACAGTTGGCCAAAGTAGGATGGTGACGGAAAATGCGAAGAGCACGTCGCCGCTCACGTATTGCGTCACGGCATGCCTCGTTCCACCAAGGAACTGGGGGGCGCCGGGGAAATTCGGAGTTGCGTGGTATTGAACGTTCCGCAGCTGTAAGAATAACGTCTGTAATATGTGTGACCTCATCAAAAATGGCTCTGAGCACTATGGGACTCAACTGCTGAGGTCATTAGTCCCCTAGAACTTAGAACTAGTTAAACCTAACCAACCTAAGGACATCACAAACATCCATGCCCGAGGCAGGATTCGAACCTGCGACCGTAGCGGTCTTGCTGCTCTAGACTGCAGCGCCTTTAACCGCACGGCCACTTCGGCCGGCTGTGTGACCTCATCGTCGACGCTGGGAAAGCGACGGTCATCGAATGTCGCTGGAGACGAAAAAAGTGTCCAATCGGCTTGGGCAAACTTCCAGCGTCGCTGGCGCATATATGGCAGTTGAGGCTGCAGTCTAAGGACACATGGAAAGTGGTCACTCGAGTGTGTATCATCAAGGGCGAACCATTCGAAGCGCCGAGCTAGCGGAACAGTACCGACCGCAAGGTCCAAATGAGATAAATTTGTCGTGGAGGCAGACAAAAATGTGGGGAACCCAGTGTTGAGGCAAACTAGATCCGCTTGGTGGAAAACGTCTAGCAATAGTGAGCCACGTGGACAAGGATGTGGAGATCCCGAAAGCGGGTGTTGGGCATTGAAGTCCCCAACCAGCAAATAGATGGGTGGAAGCTAACCAAGAAGATGAAGGAGATCAGCTCATGCCATTGGTGTGGACGATGGAATGTATACAGCACAAAGAGAGAACGTGTACCCAGAAAGAGAAAGACGGACGGCGACAGCTTGGAAGGAACTGTTTAAGGGGATTGGGTGATAATCGAGAGTATCATGGAGAAGAGTTATGAGTCCTCCATGGGCAGGAGTGCCTTCAACAGAGGGTTGGTCATATCGGACGGACTGAAAATGAGGGAGAACAAAGCGGTCATGGGGACGCAGCTTTGTTTCCTGAAGACAGAAGATGACTGGCGAGTAGGATCGTAAGAGGATCGACAATTCATCCCGATTGGCTCGAATGCCGCGGATATTCCAGTGGATAATGGACATAAGGTGAACAGAAAATGGAGGAATGTGACAAAAGTTGCTGTCAACTCAATGACTGCTCAGAGCTTGCGACCGACAGCATGGAATGGCATTCAGCCGAAGGCAGAAGATCCTAATCCATAGGTTGTTCAGGAGCAGCTCCTGCCACCAGCGATCGGCCGGTTCATCGGCCGCCAGCAGTGGCCTCGGCGACACAGAAGACGGCCAAGGGCGATTTACGCCAGGTGGTGCTGTAGATGGGACACACCTTGGTGGAGAAGGAGATGAACTGGGTTTCTTTGTAGCCTTCTTGGAAGTATGATGTTTAGAAGAAGGAGGAACCGATGGTTGTGAAATTGGGGTACGTAAAAAGTCTTCAGTAGTATGCTCTTTTTTCGAAGTCTTGGTGTCTTACTTTTGGGCTCGAGATTTAGCAGAACCCGATGAAGGGTGAGCCATAGAGTGGGTAGGCGAAAGTTGTGAGGTTGAACGGGCGATCTTTGCGCTGGCCCATCTGACGACCGTGGTACTAAAGGTGAGGTCGCAAGTCTGCGTGGCCGCCTCCTTTGCTGGCCGAGGGGAAGCAAGGACAGTGCTGTATTTTCCTGTCTGAGGCACGGTGGGCTGTCGACTGGCGAATAATTTTCGAGCAGCGAAGGTCGACACCTTTTCCTTCACTCTTATTTCCTGGATGAGTTTTTCGTCCTTAAAAACGGGGCAATCTCGAGAGGAAGCAGCGTGGTCACCCATACAGTTGATGCAGCGAGGGGATGGAGGTGGACAAGCACCCTCATGGGCATCCTTGCCACACGTAACTCATTTGGCTGGATTGGAACAGGACTGGCTGGTGTGATTGAACCGCTGACACCGATAGCAACGCGTAGGGTTTGGGACATAAGGGCGAACAGAAATTATCTCATAGCCTGCTTTGATTTTCGATGGGAGTTGAACTTTGTCAAATGTTAAGAAGACAGTGCGGGTTGGAATGATGTTCGTGTCAACCCCTTTCATAACTCTATGAACAGCCGTTACGCCCTGGTCATACAGGTAGTGCTGAATTTCTTCGTCAGACAATCCATCGAGGGAGCGTGTATAAACGACTCCACGCGAGGAATTTAAAGTACGGTGCGGTTCCACCCGGACAGGAAGGTGTGGAGCAGAGAAGTATGCAGCAATTTTTGTGCCTGGAGGGCACTGTGTGTTTCTAACAACAGGGTGCCATTCCGTAATCTGGGACAAGACTTTACAGGACCTGCAATTGCGTCGACACCTTTCTGAATAATGAAAGGGTTGACCGTGGAGAAGTCGTGACCTTCGTCAGACAGAGAAACAACAAGGAACTGTGGCAACGATGGAAGAACCGTCTGGGGCTGAGACTCAGTGAACTTACGTTTGTGAGCAGACATAGTGGAAGGTGAGGAAACCATTGCGGAAGAATCCCCCATGATTACCGGCGTCTCCGATGGCGCGCTCCTCCCTTGTGGGGGCCCTCACTGAGGGCACACCCGCCTTAGGTGATTGTTCACACCTCAGGTCACACCTCCCGACAAACGGACAGAGGGACCAAATGGCACTTTCGGAAGGTATCAGCTCATGTAATCACCCCTCCCTGAGCCTGGCCATTACCAGGGGTTACGTACGTGTCCTACCTGTCTACCCGGGGTGGGGAATTACGCGTTACCCCGTCACCGGCTACGCATGGAAGTGCGTGGGTCGGCCTTCAGACATGCACAGGGAGGAAAAAAGAGAAAGGGAAAGGAAAGAAGAGGGGGTCTCAAACGCCGCAGTGGAGAAAAGGGGAAAGGGAAGAGGGAAGGAAAAGAGGACAGAGGAAGGACTAGGACTTGCAAGTGTAGAAAGCAAGGAATTTGGAACAGTTTCGAGAGTCCGTCTCCGGACATAGGCACAAACCATACTCCCAGAGGGGGAGAAAGGGAAGGAAAGAGCCAGAGGTGAGGGGGGAGGGCGAAGATGGGGGACGGGGAAGGATGCGGAAAGGAAAGGGATGCAGCCCAGAAAGGAAGGAGGGCCACATTAGCTCAGGGTCCCGTGCTCGCTACGCACGTGTCCACAAAAGAGTTGTGGACCCCCTGGGAGGGGGGGGGGATGAAATAGTGAAGGCAGCAGAGGATCAAATAGGTAAAAAGATGAGGGCTAGTAGGAACCCTTGGGTAACCGATGAAATATTGAATTTAAATGATGAAAGGAGAAAATATAAAAATGCAGTAAATGAAGCAGGCAAAAAGGAATACAAGCGTCTCAAAAATGATATCGACAGTAAGTGCAAAATGGCTAAGCAGGGATGGATAGAGGACAAATGTAAGGATGTAGAGGCTTATCTCACTAGGGATAAGATAAATACTGCCTACAGGAAAATTAAAGAGAATTTTGGAGAAAGGAGAACTACTTGCATGAATATCGAGAGCTTTGATGGAAACCCAGTTCTAAGCATAGAAGGGAAAGGTGGAAGGAGTATATAGAGGGTCTATACAAGGGCGATGTACTTGAGGACAATATTATGGAAATGGAAGAGGATGTAGATGAAGATGAAATGGGAGATAAGATACTGCGTGAAGAGTTTGACAGAGCACTGAAAGACCTGAGTCGAAACAAGGCCACAGGACTAGACAACATTTAATTAGAACTACTGACAGTCGTGGGAGAGCCAGTACTGACAAAACTCTACCATCTGGTGAGGAAGACGTATAAGACAGGTGAAATTCCCTCAGACTTCAAGAAGAATATAACAATTCCAATCCGAAAGAAAGCAGATGTCGACAGATGTGAAAATTACGGAACTATCAGTTTAATAAGTCACAGCTGCAAAACACTAACGCGAATTCTTTACAGACGAATGGAAAAAGTGATAGAAGCTGACCTCGGGGAAGATCAGTTTGGATTCCGTAGAAATATTGGAACACGTGAGGCAATACTGAACCTACAACTTATCTTAGAAGAAAGATTAAGGAAAGGCAAACCTACGTTTCTAGCATTTGTAGACTTAGAGAAAGCTTTCGACAATGTTGACCGGAATACTCTCTTTCAAATTCTGAAGGTGGCAGGGGTAAAATACAGGGAGTGAACGGCTATTTACAATTTGTACAGAAACCAAATGGCAGTTATAAGAGTCGAGGGACATGAAAGGGAAGCAGCGGTTGGGAAGGGAGTGAGACAGGGTTGTAGCCTGTCCCTGATGTTGTTCAATCTGCATATTGAGCAAGCAGTGAAGGAAACAAAAGAAAAATTCGGAGTAGGTATTAAAATCCATGGAGAAGAAATAAAAACTTTGAGATTCGCCGATGACATTGTAATTCTGTCAGAGACCGCAAAGGACTTGGAAGAGCAGTTGAACAGAATGGACAGTGTCTTGAAAGGAGGATATAAGATGAACATCAACAAAAGCAAAATGAGGATAATGGAATGTAGTAGTATTAAGTCGGGTGATGCTGAGGGAATTAGATTAGGAAATGAGACACAAAGTAGTAAAGGAGTTTTGCTATTTGGGGAGCAAAATAACTGATGATGGTCGAAGTAGAGAGGATATAAAATGTAGACTGGCAATGGCAAGGAAAGCGTTTCTGAAGAAGAGAAATTGTTAACATTGAGTATAGATTTGTCAGGAAGTCATTTCTGAAAGTATTTGTATGGAGTATAGCCATGTATGGAAGTGAAACATGGACGATAACTAGTTTGGACAAGAAGAGAATAGAAGCTTTCGGGATGTGGTGCTACAGAAGAATGCTGAAGATTGGGTAGATCACGTAACTAATGAGGAGGTATTGAATAGAATCGGGGAGAAGAAAAATTTGTGGCACAACTTGGCGAGAAGAAGGGATCGTTTGGTAGGACATGCTCTGAGGCATCGAGGGATCACCAGTTTGGTATTGGAGGGCAGTGTGGAGGGAAAAAATCGTAGAGGGAGGCCAAGAGATGAATACAGTAAGCAGATTCAGAAGGATGTAGGCTGCAGTAGGTACAGGGAGATGAAGAAGCTTGCACAGGATAGAGTAGCATGGAGAGCTGCATCAAACCAGTCTCAGGACTGAAGACCAAAAAAACAACATGGAATATAGCAGGTAATCTATTGCAGTGTATGGAATATTGTTTAAACAACTCAGACAATTTCTGGAATATTGTTTAAATAAACAATTTATGGGATTAATAACCGTGTATGGGATGTACGAAAATTGGTGGCTCTGTGGCAGAGAGGAAGGATCTCACAACAGGAAATTCGAGGGTATAATGTTTATTTATAAAAAATTCAGTTGTCACAGTTTGGATTGCTCTTGCTCACCATTCTCTGCTGTTTGGAAAGATTTAGGTGTTGTAAGAAATAATTACATGAGGCAATCATGTTGCATAACGTAATGTTTGTCCCTTTGTCAGCACTTAACCTTTTACTAAAATGTAGACTTTCACCGCCGGAAATATCATGTCCATTATAATTATTCGGGCTGTTATGCCGTGGTCGGTTGATGAATTCTGTGTCAATTCCCAATTCAGTCAGTAGCGAGCCAGTGGGTGTGTTGGACCTTCCATCGAGCTTTAAGATGTCTCCCGCAGTCGGAGACGAAACGTTGGGAATTGACACAGAATTCATCAACCGACCACGGCATAACAGCCCGGATAATTATAATGGACATGACTTAACATTTTGTTCTGTTAAGTGCTTAATTCCATGTCACCTACATCCCTTGAACTATTGTACTCATTTTAAATAAAAATTATCCAAATTAATTATGCAAACTAACGTAGTGTTCTGCACTTAACATGCCGTTCTGCTCCGTGTCACCCTCCCATACGCACCCTCCCCAACTACTGTACTGCTAACAGCACACTGATATAAAAAATTCATGCAACACATGTTCACCTAGGCACTGTTTCTGGCGCAATAACTTCTAGCTTTTGTACCTCCATGTCCAGAGAGGTGGTTACCTAGTGGCTCACCCTCGCAGGTGCAGCTACAAGGTTATCAGTGTTGTACTGACATCACATGTCTATGTGACTTACAGCACGTCCTTCTCTGGACGCGCTATAGAAATCTAATGCTTCCCAGAATAACACAGGATGCATTCTTCCTAGCGATCCCAACGAGACAACCCACCCATCACATATAATATCTGCTTTCGACATGTGCCTCAGAAATGGTAATCGTTCATCATTCTCACCGCTAAAAGCCTTCATCGTGTCTGTGCATGCTTGTGAGAACACCACATTCCGGTTTTGAAAGAGAGCACTGTAAGCAGTAAGCACAGAGGGGAAAATCAGAACAATAACGCAAACAGAATTCACACTTTACTCTCAGAACTTTCCGCAGATACCTTGCCCCATCTTTATCAAAACGGCCTGTACAGGCTCCTATGTCCCAGAACAAAGGATGTCTTGTCAATGAATGGAGCATTCTGGTTCGCTCTTACTGAATTTACCCACCGAACCACTGCTGCTGCCGCCGCCAACTGTGTGGGAGCACCGTCAGTCATTTTTATCTGCAGATGAGACTTTCAGCGGCAAAACTATTTCGTACAGATCGCCATATCGCACTGACAGTTAAACCCCGCAAAAGTGGTCTATAGTTCGTCAAATACATCCTACATACTCACCGCGTCACAGTGCAGCACCAACGAAGGAAACTGCCGCTGTAAACGCGGCTCATGACTGCAGCCGCGGAAGGGCTTGTCAGCCAGAGAGAGGCCAGCCGGCCGTGGACGACCTCCCACCCCAGGAGGACCCGAGTGTTAGGAGTTCGAGTGCTATCAATATCCCCAGCGCAAACACTCGTTATGTTGAATCTTTTGAAATTCCTGCACAGTGTACATGTGACAGACACACACACACACACACACACACACACACACACACACACACACACACACACACACACTGCTGAAGGTGACTCAACGCAAACTGGGTTTTAGTTCACTATTCACCCAACCGGGTGGAGCTGCAAGCCGAATCATCGTAATCCGGAAGCTTTCTCGGACTCTCTGAACTGGTGTACAAAGTCTGGGTCGGTTCCACTCAGCACAAAGGCGTTACTGTTTCTGGCTCCTACCTGCTTGTTTGCTATACCCAACTCCAGACGCTGGAATTACAGTAACATACATATTTTCACATAGTTTTCCAGAATATACCGTTTTCACTATAATTTTCCACATCAGGCACAGCAGTATACTACCGATCGCTTCCACGCAATAATTCCGAAGATATGGACTGAAAATTGTTTCTCTAGAAACCTGAAACCTTAGCAAGGTGGAGCATGCTGTAAGCAACTGAGTAACTTTAAACTTATCCCGTCTGACAAGACCTTTACGTGAAAACTCGAAAAAAAATAGAGGAAACTGATGTTTCCACTACCGAATACCGATGTTGGTGAGATAACAGATTCCAAATCATCCTTATAATTTACGAAGTCAACTAAGGTGTTCCTCACATCTAGAGAAGCAGCAAACGTGTCTTCCACCCGTCTTATCTGATAGATGCACAGAACACAATCGATGTTTTATCAACCAAATAAAGACAGGAAATATGCAGAAGCAGTTAATAGGACAATTACATGGGAGTGAATAATGGTCCGGCGCAAATACACGTCCATGTAAAATAATCTAATTTAAGCGGAGAAACGTATTCACGAAGGCTGCCTAACAAATACCGAGTATTAGTTCGCTATTTAGTCATCTAGAGGGCGATACCGTCGGGTCACTACATTCCTGTACCCAAACCGGTCTCTCAGTTCAGACAGCTCCTGCTGTTAGCTTTAAATGTGAGTAATTCCCGTCACAGGCAACCGGCGCTGCACGCCACACACCCCCAGACAGAATCATCCTAGGAAACCGACCACATACGAGGGTCACTCCAAGAGAAATGCATACTATTTTTTTGTAAAAATAGTTTCCATTCTGCATGTGTGAAAGTTCTACAGTGTGTAGATACATCCTTCCTGCTTGTTTTCAAACTTGGTTCAACCTGTTCTCTGTAGTGGCGCTGTCACAACATTTCTTCAAGATGACTGCTACACTTGACGTTCGTCAGAAGCGACGTGCTGTCATAGAATTCCTGTGCTGTGAAAACGAGACACTGGGAAACATCCACAAGAGGTTGAAAAAAGGTGTACCGAGATGCTGCTGTCGATCGCAGTACAGTTAGTCGGTGGGCAAGCAGGTTACATGATGAAAGCGGGTACGAAAATATTGAGGATTGTCCCCACAGCGGCAGGCCTCTTACTGCACACACTCCAGACAATGTGCAGAGATTAACGAATTGGTGACTGCTGACAGACACATCACAGTGAACGAATTGTCACGCTACGTTGGGATAGGGGAAGGAAGTGTTTGCAGAATACTGAAAGTGTTGAGGTTAAAACAGATTTGTGCCAGGTGGGTTCCCAGGATGTTGACAGTGGCTCACAAAGAAACAAGAACATCGGTATGTAGCGAACTTTTGGAACAGTACGATAATTGTGGAGATGAATTTCTTGGAAGAATTGAGACAGGTGATGGAACTGTAAGACTCTCTTCGTGGAACAAGCTTTGAAGATGGTGACTCCCTTGTGCACACTGCCGAACAGTGGCTCCAACAGGTTGGTCCAGAATTTTACCGTGCGAGTATACAGGCAGTTGAGAGGGATGGAAATGATGCGGAGAAATAAAAATATTGTTCCTAAAGGATGTATCTACACCATAAGACTTTCAAACATGTAGAATAAAAGACGGATTTTAAAAAAAACTGTGTGTATTTCTTTTGGAGTGACCCTCGTACATATCTAATCACTATATTTACAGTTAAATATTACGATTGTGGTCTCAATACGACAACATTCGACAATGAGCGAAGCATCAGAAATACCCCTTCTGACCGCTGTGGCTATGGAAATATCTGCACCACTCTGATGACGTACTTCTCCAAGTTAAAAAAAAAAATCTTTCTTTCCCTTTGCGGCTATCGCAGTGTTCCACATCAAATCCACACCTTCCCTTACGACAGGTCATAATCATTTTCTTTCCACATATCGCACGCGCGGGGTTTTAGCGCTTTAATATTTATTACATTTAACTTACAGCTATAAAATATATGTCAAACGAAAGAGCAAATCAAACAGTTGTGTTTGGCACCAGCGGACATGCGCAGTGCGCAATGTTTCTGCTGCAATCCGCTAGACAAGCGCTGGATAGGCCGCAAGGGGCCCTGTGACAGGGCTTGCTTTGCATAGCCTCCACGTTCACCCAACCTAACGCCATGCGATATCTTCCTTTGGGGCTTCATCAAGGATCGTGTGTACGTGCCTCTGCTACCAGCAGACCTCCCTGAATTAAGAACCCGGATTGAAGCAGCTGTTGCTACAATCACTGAAGACACACTTACCAACCTTTGGGAAGAACTCGGTTGGAGAATTTGTGCGTGCTGCGTGATAAATGGTGCTCACATTGAACATTTATAAGGTTCTTAAGAAACTTCCTGGCAGATTAAAACTGTGTGCCCGACCGAGACACGAACTCGGGACCTTTGCCTTTCGCGGGCAAGTGCTATACCATCTGAGCTACCGAAGCACGACTCACGCCCGGTACTCACAGCTTTACTTCTGTCAGTATCTCGTCTCCTACCTTCCAAACTTTACAGAAGCTCTTCTGCGAACCTAGCAGAATTAGCACTCCTGAAAGAAAGGATATAGCGGAGACATGGCTTAGCCACAGCCTGGGGGATGTTTCCAGAATGAGCACTTGCCCGCGAAAGGCAAAGGTCCCGAGTTCGAGTCTCGGTCGGGCACACAGTTTTAATCCGCCAGGAAGTTTCATATCAGCGCACACTCCGCTGCAGAGTGAAAATCTCATTCTATAAGGTTCTTGGTAAAACTGTTCGAGTTGCTCTTTGATTTGTCGTATCATTTATAACTAAGTTTAATATAATAAATATTGTAAAGCGTTAAAACCCCGATATTCATTTATAAACACCCTGCACAATACTCTGTCAATTAACTAATTGCTTCCGATACAAAATAATACTGAGCGAAAATCAGCAGTGAGTGGACATGTCTCATAAGTTTTTCTTGTGAGTGGTACCATTGTGTCTTAGAAAGTGAGATGTAATCGCCTTACAAGCCGCCAGATGTTAAAAACACTTTCGCAACGACTATGTTACTGTCACAAGAGGTTCTACAAGTGCTCACAAGTATCGGTAACGACATCTGTGTTAAAAACTATACAAGCCTTATAAATCGAGGTATGGCATTACCTCCGAATGATGTGGTTTTTCCAGACAAACACTGCGACACTGAATACAGACGGTGATCGCCAGAGTGTGTATTATCAGACCAACAGTGCGGTTACACGTCACCGACTGGTTTACGCTCTTAATAAAATCATCTAATTTTGAAAGTGATTCAGCTAAGGAACGACGAATGAAGCCGATATTTGCTGATCGCCCATGCAACCACGAGATCTTTCTCCAGTATTTGTAACACATTCTGTCTCAATGCTATGTCAGAGGTTCTTCAATATATCCACTGGGTTATAGAGTTCGTTGACTGCGAAGGATCACAAACAGTAGATGGTGTGCTGATTGAGGTCGTAAGAAATGGACACTAACTTTTCAGATCTCTAGTACTACGTTTTCCAGTAGAAATTCTGTCTATGAATTGGAGTCAATTCATTCGATTCAATCACATACCTACGTTGCATCCTATGGAAGAGTCTTTTAATCATATTTCTGGCACTCTCATATCTCAAAACGAGTCACCTTTTCGAACCTGCTACAGAAAAATTTTAGATTGTCCCCATGCATCTTGCAACTGCCCCGACAGACTCTGCACTGCCACCCTGCAGCTTTGTGCATGTTATCGTTCCAATTTAAGTCACAACTGATCAGACGTTTGAGAGAGCTGTATCTACAACATTCTGCAGCCCATGTACAACCAGGCTAAGCTGAGTTAGTGCAACAGAAGTGTGTTTTGACCTTTTGATGGGGATGGGAATATGTTATCGTAGATCTGCCAACAGTGTACAATGTGTAAGGGCAGCGCAAAATGAAGCCAACTTCTGCAACACGATGTAGTATAAAAGACAGAATGGGAACTGGGAGAAGGACAAGGATTTTGGTACTGTATTGTGGTGCGTCTCCAAACTACATACAGGTGCTGCACTCTGAAGCAGATCCGTGTACCTCAGGGTCCTTTCACGCCTATCACCCCAGCATTTTATCATCGTTGTTCTGTACCACCCAACAGAGAAAAATTAGGAACTGTAAAAGCTCTGCTAACTTTAACTGATAAAGAACTCGATAAGATATTTACCACATCCCTCTTCCTATATATCGAAAACAAATACCATTTGCATGATGTCATCGAGAGCACGTTGTGATCCTATTAAATATACAGGTATTGATCCACTGGAGTAGGCGGCCAGTGATCGAAGTCTTTTGCACAGACCAGTGTAATGTGTCAACGCCCGTACTATAGGAGGATTACCATATGCCACAGACTATACCGCCGTGTCGTCCTTTGAAATATTGTTTTTTTTTCTGCTGTAACAGGCTTTGTACACTGCCATACATTTTGTTTTTACCGCCACAAGTTAGAGGTCTGTGTCAGGTTCTGAACTGACATTAACATGTTCTGATTCATTGTCTCTCACAGAAAACTAGACATCGCTTGGTGTAAGTAATGTTGTTACTACTGAAGACAGTCACAATGTAATAAAACTAGTAGAGTTTTACAGTGTTGTGGAGCCTTTCCAAACTGCTGTCCCAAGGTGACAGACAACCTCTACATTTAAACTCATCTGTCAAAGTGATGGGGTAGCTGGTGATCCTGTGTTCCGTTTCGAATGATTCCTCATGTTGCAGTTATGTATATGATCACTGTTTCGGTGCTAGGTGCCCCTACACCAAGACTCTTGCCCCATTTCAAACAAGGGACATCAGTCAATCAACATGTGGCAACCAACAGTGTACCGGTGGGATGGAAAAGACAACGTCGATGCACTGGAATAATAAGCATCACAGATAGTGTGAACAGTTTTACAGTAATCTAGACACCTACAAATTTTGGGACAGTATGGTTCCCAGTTTCAGTATCACCGCTAAACCGCCCCTTCTCTACTTTCGAAGTACCATTGCGAATGTAGATAGATTACTGCAGTACCTCATTCATTGTAAATTCTTGAACATATACATCTAAGTATACCAGACAGCGATCTACATATTTCTAGCACTTCAAGCATAGTGTCTAATTTACGATCTGTCTCTATGCAGATGGGTGTCACAGGGCATTCTCGCAATCTTAGGATAAAGTTTGAAAGATCCCTCGCACTATCTTCGACTAACCCGTCCTGCAGCACCGTTACTGATTAAATCTGCAGATGACCAGGGGTAGACCAGTACATTCCACATCTTGTGAATCAATGGAGGTTGAAAAGTCCGCACCCATCCAAGTGCATAAGATTTCTCTAGATGCCCCCATGTCGAGGCGGTTAGCACCCCTTATAGGTATATAGTAGTAGACTTGAAAGTGTTGTGATTTAATAGATGGTTAAGAAGAACAAGAAAACGGCCGTTTTAATGCATGATCAAGCTCCAGACAGATGGAGTTTGAAGCATTTTACATAAATCAACTGCGCTATCAATTCTGAAGTATTGACCTCGTGTCTGGGGTCAATACCAGGAGAGTATTGGTTTGAGAGAACAAACACATGCACTCCTAAGGCTACACGGTTCTGCGCTTAAAGCAGGTTATAATGTTAGATCGCTCGAGTTTCTGACCTATCAGTTTTGTAGAATGAAGCACTGTTAATATTCTAATGTAAGAAATATATTTCCTGCACATGGCATACATGCAGGTTTCTCTACAATGGAACTATGGTAACTAACTGTAAAATGGAAAGACTACTTCCTTAAAACGTCAGCTCTGTATGATATATGCACAGTATAGCCTTCCAGAGACGTTTAGCGTCCTCTGTTCACATCTGATCATGGTTCCGAAATTATGCTATGCCCGCATCTGTCTTGTATAAAATGATCATTAGTAATGGAGGGAATACCTCTTACAAGGAAACTGATAAAGGCATAGCAGTGGTGTCTGGCATGTGAAATAACACGTTGTGCCGCCACTAACTCTAAACAGGACATTCGTGAAGCAGATGGTTAAAGGATTGCAGCGCCTTACGAACACTTGTGGCTAACTTATAATCATTTTTGTCACGAAATTTAAGTCTCGATTTTTCACTCAAGATGCGACAAGGGAATGGAGTGTCACGTAAGTCATCGTATGTGTATAGGGAAGTGTCGAAACAGAGTGGTCACGTTTCATCACACATGAGATGGAAGTCCTCTGGTGACAGATAGGTTTACTGTTAACGACTGCAAGTAGACAGTGCTCTATGTCACACAACTGATGCATCCTGACAGAACAACAGAAAAAATGATCAATTGACATGCAGCAGCAACTCTCTCCCTCTCTAGAATGCATCATAAGTCTGCCATTAAATCACACCTCGTTACAGCTCCATCTCAATCAATCACGCATCCACTCTGTTATCCTTTAAAGCAGATGCATCTAAGTTAAGAGGCAGATGGTTCTCTGTTTTCCTGGAAAGCGTCAAATTCAGTGGTAAACTCGGGTGTATCACTGTTACTTCAGTAAACATACATTAGAATGTTGCATCGACAGAAAAAGAAGTGACTGTTCCGTAGTTCCTAGTGCTTTCATGTCAACGTTTCTGATTCCTCTTGCTGTCACATACTCGTTCCCACATACAAGAATTGTTCTGCACCAGCCAAAAGACACGGAAGTACTTCATCAATTTCCCCACATTTCAGTGTATTTTTCCTCTATTTACTTTCCGTCATTTTCGTAATTATATCGATTTCATGTCACTTCTACCCATGTGATCATGACATCACTTCTAAAATTGCTTGCAAATGTAAAACATCTGTCAACACCTAGCGCAAATGCACTATTTTTCTGATCGGGTGGCATAGTATATTACTGGAGTCGTTTGCATCCAGTCGCCTACACCCACATATTCTACATGTGCAGTGTTGGGAGGAAATAAATAACTACTTCATTTGGTAGCAAAGGCGGTACAATAAAGGATAGGAGTGACATGGAAAACCACTTAACAAAACATTAGGTTAAGTGGCAACAAATGGCCAAACATTAGGTTATGAAATATGTTTGCCTCGTGTAATTACTCCTTACAAGACCTATGTCTTTCCGAACAGCAGAAAATGATGATCAAGAGAAATTCAGCACCGCAAACTGAAATTTTTTTTATATAAAATAAACATACCCTTGAATTTCCTGTTATGAGATCCTTCCTCTCTGCCACAGAATCACCAGTTCCCATATATCCCATACACTGCCTTGAATCAGGTAAATTTTTAAAACAAACAATATTCCAATGTACCTGTATCAGCAAGGAGGAGGGGGTGGGGGCAGGGGAACAATAGGTTAAGGACCTGTCAATCAAAGGAGAATAGCTTTGCACCTGAGTGCATACCTGCCACAATGTAGGCAAACCACACTTATAAAACGCGCTGGTGCCGCCTTTGTCCCACTACTTAGAGTTTATAACGATATCAAAGTGGATGACACTCAGGACGGGACCCTGAAGTACCCTGTTTTTCAGGATAGATGTGCTCAGCAAGGCAGAACATGCATGTACATTGATAATGTCGTCTTTTATAAATTCTTGAATGGAATAGAGCCTTGGAGGCCACATGTGTAGGGAGCACAGAGGTTACCAGTACTCCAAGTAAGTGGCTTAGGCTTCCTAAAAATAGAAAAATAAGGCCACAGTCTGGTATTCTCGCAGGAAAGTACTGACACCATGGGTTGAAAAAGTGACAAGATGGTCAGCTACGTATTAACATGCTCAAAATCCATATTGTGCGGTAGTTAGTATATTTCGAGACTAACCACCTTACCAGCCGTGAATGAAAAATACATTCCATCACCTTGTCAACAGAGCTGATGAGAGAAATGGTGCCGTCCTAACTGGGCTTAGGTATGGGAATGACAGTGGCTTCACGCTAGAATCGGAGAAACGTGCCCTCTGCCCAGATGTGATTGCACGTTTGAAGGAGAAAGTGCTTGCCCGTGAGAGAAAAGTTCTGGAACATCTGAATGTGAACATCGTCTGGCCCTGGGGTGGACGATCCGGAGGAAGTGAGAGCATAATCTAGCTACCTCATAGTGAAGGTGGGATTGGAGTACTCACGATTCTGAGAAGAGAAGGGTATCATCCGAGCCTCCTCCACTCATTTCTGATGGAGAAATACAGGGTGATAGCGGGTGTATATCGGAATCTCCGCAAAATAAACGCCCAAGGTGATGGAGAAAGCAATAGCGAACACTAACACGTCATCTGCTACGGTCAGGCCGGAAATTAAAAATGGACCTTGGTCTCAGAGCCGTTGGAGGTGCCCCACACGATGGAAGAGGGAGTGGAACTGTTAAACCAGTAAATGAAACCCAGTTGGGTTTTTGCTATTCCAAAGAAGGCAACGATAGAGTGCACAGAATAGCTTGTAACAAACGCAGTTTGCAATCGTAGGCTGGCGGTTAAAAATTCAGAGAGCAGGGGATTAGTGCAACAATGGAACAGATCGGTGTAATGTATCATATTAACTGATTAACTTTTGTTTCTTCACCTGTTTGTTTCTTTAAGTGGTAGCGGGTGAATGTATGACGAGCTCTGCCGTGCCATTAATGTTTAAAAATGTGGGTTACAACCGTATATTAAGAAGTATTACAAAAGTTATTAGGAAGGCAGGTTTATTCATCATTTCGCCCGCGCCAAGAATCCTGCATCATGAGGTTCGAAGCAAACAAGAAGAATTTGTGCGAATAGCGGAGGGGCGATCCAGTATTGGCATTGTCATAAGCAGCACTATGCACTATGGAATTAATGTGAAGTATATAACTTTAAATGATGAATATTGATCTTAAATACATTGACATTGAAGGTCTGTTGATTTTAGTACCAGTTGAAGTTCACCCAGGATGTGTGTACTTGCCAATGTCTTTGAATTATTCTTTCCAATCAACTTTTTTTATTATTCACGTAGCAATTGTTAGTTTCTATTATTTTGCCCCCCCTCCCCCCCCCCCCACACACACACACACACTTACACACACTCATAAAACAATTCAACATAACATGGTGAAGAGGAAGTACGAGGAATGGAATATTCTGTGACAGCAAGGATAATGATTGTAAGATATTCACCTGGTGATTACAACTGGGGAACATTGTCGAAGGTCGCCAGGGAGGAGTAACGCCGCCAGTCAGCCTTAGTAAGCTGCCATTTGCGTGGGCACACAGGTGGGGTACGTGTCAGCAAACAGATAGCACATGGAAATTTTCGCTCGAGTAAGTGTCAAAAAGGATGGACCACTCAAGACGATATGCAAGCTGGGCAGTGCAGAAGGATAGGTCACAATGGAAATAGGTGTGTGTGTGTGTGTGTGGGGGGGGGGGGGGGGGGGTGCTCCACTGTTAATGCAGATCAGGTTCGGTTGATCGAAAATGTCAGACAAGACGGCAAGGTCTCTGTGGGTTCTGGATGAACCAGAAAGAGGATTGTGTGTGTGTAAGTCACGACAAGCGCCACACAGTCGACGGTCCTCTCGCCAGAGCAAGAGGCCATGTGTCATGGGGCTGTGGCCTATGCAGAGACGATTGAGAAGGTCCCTGGCTTCCTCATCGTGGCTGGAAGAAAGCACACGCCACAGCAGTTTTTTTTTTTGGGCTTTACTACACATAACTTATTGTCAGACACTTCCAGCCACTCTTCCTGTCACCGACGCAAAAAACTTGAGCTGAAAAGCGAGGAGATACCATGTAGGGTGCTGACACACTGACATACCCAAGGGTCAAGACATGTCTCCTAGGCTGTTATATCTGCCGTTTCATTCCCCGCAATTCCCATGTGCTGGTACCCAGCAGAAAAACACAACCTTCCTCAGGCATTGTAGTTGGTGGAGGGCACCATGGATAGTCTGGACTACTTTATCTGCTGGGTACAATCGTTTCAGCGAAGGGGACTTAGAGAATCTGAATAGAAAATTTTAGCAATGGAAGAACGTCTGATCCACTCCAGTGCCTGCAGTATTGAAAATAATTCTGCATCAAAGGCAGTACAATCTTGAGGCAGTCAGACCTTGAGAGCACTATCTGGGAAAACAACAGAGCAACCAGCAGAAACTCCATTTCAAAACATTCATAAAAAAACAGCTACACAGTTATGGTGCTGACAAAGTGTCAGAAAATATCGCATTAGAAACAGAAACAGGAGGGCAATCTCTCTTGTCATCAGAAATCTGCACTACTGGCCATTAAAATTGCTACACCAAGAAGAACTGCAGATGATAAACGGGTATTCATTAGACAAATATATTATACTAGAACTGACATGTGATTACATTTTCACGCAATTTGGGTGCATAGATTCTGAGATATCAGTACCCAGAACAACCACCTCTGCCCGTAATAACTGCCTTCATATGCCTGGGCATTGAGTCAAACAGAGCTTTGATAGCATGTACAGGTACAGCTGCCCATGCAGCTTCAACACGATACCACAGTTCATCAATAGTAGTGACTGGCGTATTGTGACGATCCAGTTGCTCGGCCACCATTGACCAGACGTTTTTAATTGGTGAGAGATCTGGAGAATGTGCTGGCCAGGGCATCAGTCGAACATTTTCTGTATCCAGAAAGGCCCGTACAGGACCTTCAACATGCAGTCGTGCATTATCCTGCTGAAATTTAGGGTTTAGCAGGGATCGAATGAAAAGTAGAGCCACGGGTCGTAACACATCTGAAATATAACGTTCACTGTTCAGATTGCCGTCAATGCGAACAAGAGGTGACAGACGTGTAACCAATGGTACTCCATACCATCACGCCGGGTGATACGCCAGTATGGCAGTGACGAATACACGCTTCCAATGTGCGTTGACCGCAATGTCGCCAAAGGATGCGACCATCATGATGCTGTAAACAGAACCTGGATACATCCGAAAAAATGACGTTTTGCCATTCGTGCACCCAGCTTCGTTATTAAGTACACCATCGCAGGCGCTCCTGTCTGTGATGCAGCGTCAAGGGTAACCGCAGCCATGGTCTCCGAGCTGGTAGTCCACGCTGCTGCAAACGTCGTCGAACTGTTCGTGCAGATGGTTGTCGTCTTGCAAACGTCCCCAACCGTTGACCCAGGGATCGAGACGTGGCTGCACGATCCGTTACAGCCATGCGGATAAGATGCCTGTCATCTCGACTGCTAGTGGTACGAGGCCGTTGGGATCCAGCACGGCGTTCCGTATTACCCTCCTGAACCCACCGATTCCATATTTTGCTAACAGTCATTGGATCTCGATCAACGCAAACAGGAATGTCGCGATACGATAAAACGCAATCGCGATAGGCTACAATCCAACCGTTATCAAAGTCGGAAACGTGATGGTACGCATTTCTCCTCCTTACACGAGGCATCACAACAACGTTTTACCAGGCTACGCCGGTGAACTGCTGTTTGTGTACGAGAAACTTTCCTCATGTCAGCACATTGTAGGTGTCGCCACCGGCGCCAATCTTGTGTGAATGCTCTGAAAAGTTAATCATTTGCATATCACAGCATCTTATTCCTGACGGTTAAATTTCGCGTCTGTAGTACGTCGTATTCGTGGTGTAGCAATTTTAATGACCAGTAGTCGCAAAATGACTAAGCCTCTCCAGCAACCAAGGTGGCAGGCAGTTAAAACCCTGGATTTGTGATCGTACATGCTCCCCACAAAGTGACTCGAGCACAGGTTGAATGCAGATCCCAAATGGCATTGCGGCTCGTGGACTGTTGTAAAAAGAGCATTCCAGAGGCAGACGAGCAACAGTATGGCATGTGGGTGAAGTCGGAGCTGCGAGGAACATACATGCCTGAAGCACCATGAGAAGCTGCCACCGGATGTTGAGCAACGGTTCCCCAGCCTCAGCACTGAGGCTGGGTATTGGACTTTTCCTATACGCACTCCTGCCCACCGAAGCCTCTCATGGTGGACAGCATCAATGATCTACAAATAAGGCCTCACTATCCATACATAGTGCACCCACATTCCAGCCACGAATGCATGAAACTGGAGGTGACACCCCCTTCCCACTCCTGAAGACCTTTGGCTAAGGCATTTGATGATCAGTATCTTAGCGTTCTGACTTTCAGCTTTCAGGTCTCTCAGGCGTGACCATCACAATTTGGAGTCAAACAATGAGGCCCAGGAACCTCACTGTTTAAAAACACACACACTCACCTGCAGGAAACGGAAAACCTGTGTTTGGCCGCCCACTCCTCTAACCTCCGCACTGTAAGTTGTTACAGGCGGGCTGCTGTTGCTACACAGGAGGAGGAACAAAAAACACCAAAATCGTCCACAAATAAGGAGCACTATACAGGACCCTTACCATAGACGTGATAGTGCTTATGGCTACAGCATAGAGGGTAACACTTAAGACATTGCCTGGACGGATAAAAATCTCCTGCTGAAAACGATCAGACAGGGAGTCACCAATTCCGATCCTAAAAATACCGCTGAGACAGGACAAACTGTATGAAGATGGTGAGTTGACCAAGAAAACACCACTGATGCAGTAGCACAAGAATACAGTGTCTCCAAGTAGTATCGTATTCCTTACTGTTGTCAAAGAATATACCGATACAGCGATGGTTGTGTAGGAAAGACTGCTGAATAGCCACCTCTCACAGGGTCAGGTTGTTGACAGTGGACCGAAATCTTTGGAATCCACACAGAGCAGCTAAGGAATTGCCTGGTCTTTAACAGACCAGACGATGGTTAACCATTCGCGCCAGAGTCTTTCCTACACTGCTCATTAAGGTGATATTCCGGTGACTACTGGGACAGGTCCAGTCCTTTCCTCATTTGAGGAAAGGACTCTCTCCACTAGATGGGGAAGTTACCTGTCTGCTGTGTAAGAGTAAAACATCTGAAGAGGATTTTCTTTGATGCTGCTGGTAAATGTTGATGCAGGCAGTACTGGATGTGGTCATGACCTGGTGCTGTATAACGAGTTTCTGACAGGGCTAATTCCAGCTCCCAAATGGAGCAAGGGTAGTTGTAAGTCTTGGAATCGTTGGATCTCAAGTCCAATTTTTTTCTCTGTAGTAACACGATATCGACGAAACGCTGGATCCTGGCTGGCATTAGCAGTAGTGCGTGGAAAATTTTCTGCCATCGTCTAAGCGATGTCTACAGGCACTGTTTGGAGATATCCGCATTTCAGCACTGCTGCTTTTAGTGAATAACTGTTCACCAGAAATAATTCTGATGGCCTCCCAGACTTTTACAAAAGAAGCGGAACGATTGATGGAGTCCAGAAACGCTCGCTATGACTTTTTCTTTATCTCAGTAATCATGCATCAGGGTTTGGCTCTTGTCACTCGAGAAGCTATGAGGTTGTCGATCATTGGATGGTTTTAAATCCACAAAGGTACATGTCACCTCGTCAGATGACCTGAGGACTTTGGGTTGGGTAAGTCAGTGGCATGATGGATGACTTGTGCTATTGTCCACCCACTCCAGGATTCTGTTGCACATGGGTAGCTGGCTGAACAGCGTCCAGTTAGGCCTGCTGAGAATCCATGTTGGTGGCTTCTCTTCAGGTAGTGCTCCATCCAGTAGGTGAATGCAGTGTGGGAAGTGGTCACTCTGCAAGTGCTTGAGAACAGAAAGATGTCGATGGCTAAGAGCAACCCAGTAGCAGTACATAAACGAATGTGAGTACCTTTTTTCCGAATGCACAGCTCATGAGACGACATAAGGATTTCAAAAACCTGACCTCAAGGGCAAATAGAGGTTGAACCCCCCAAAACATAATGAGCAGGGAATTCTCCCAGGAGGAGAAACGGTTGCAGGAGTTGTTCAACGAGATTTACGAGAGCATTGTGTATCGCATTTTTTGGAGGGAGATACAGAGAGCAAACAGTGATCCTTCGACATCCACGAATTTCGACAGCAACTGCTTGCAGGTTGGTAGCCTGGGGGAGAGCATAAGACTGCTACGTGTTATTGACAAACCCATCATCATCATCTCCCTTGACTGTCTCCCCAGTGAGGTTATCCTTTCCATGAAGGGTAAAGCCATATAGTGCAAAGTTGTAAATGGGTTTAAAATGGGTTTATTGTGAACACCGGCACAGAGGGCGTTCCTGTCCTAGCACTTTCAGTTCCTCTACATGTGTCCTGAACCCATAAAGTTCCACTGTAATATGAGCCATCTATCACTGGGGTAGCACTTTCACCCCGTCTTTACGCTGGGGTATGGCGGCTCAGTCTTGTGACGAGATTGTCCCCGTCCAACATCGAGATCCGTTAGTTAAGAGGGACGTCAGATAATAGAACGTAGACATCCTCTGACTGTTTACTCCCATACCCCATCAGTGGTGGACGCTTGGCCTTTCATTTTTTGCTCTGGGTACGCTTAAGAGCCAGAACTGCAGCTGTGGCAGCGGCACTGCTAGGGGGTGGAAGAGACTGAACCTGTGGAAGAGCGTGGAACCTCACAACTCTGGCGACAACAGACCTGTCTGATATTTTGGAAGTTGGCTTTGAAGGAACTGCGGCAGCAGAAGTGCACTGGCAAACGCAGATGAAAGTGCAGACTGTAGCAACGTCTGCTTGGGTAGCAGCATCGGTCTTCTGAACTGGTTGTTTAAGTTTGGACGCAAAGGGGGTATCAAAATTTGGAGCTACATGGCCTTATAGAACTTTTGGTCTCTACATATGAGGTACGTTTCGTTGCTTTGATTTCCTGTATCTTCCTTTCTTCAAGAATCACACAGCAGGCCCTACTCTAGGCAGGGCGATGACCAGAGCAGTGTACAAACCGTCATGGGCAGCATTACCATATTTGCCACAAGGGCCTCCCTTATAACTTGAGGCGGTGTGCCCAAAGCGCTGGCATTGGGAACAGTGCATGGGGGTTAGAAAAATATGGCCAGAAGCTGAAGAAACCAGCCTCCATGTGCTCTGCAAGGTTTTTGCTGCCTAATGTCATTATAAATAAGGCCGATTTCACAATATCACCATCCACCCGTTTCATCATGTCCTGTACATCAACGATGCTTTCCTGGGACCGCTGAGCTTTCAGTTCTTCTTGGAGGAACGTCAATCACATCCCTGCAAGTCACTACAACTCTTTTATAGTTTAATGTGTTATGCAGTTCACTTTCTACTGCGTAATCCCCAACGCACTGAGCCTTCTTGATGTTCTTCACTTGTTGGTAATTTGATGTTTCTACCAAGAGGGTCGGGGTTCCCAAGCACTTCACTGATTTGTAACTTCCAGCGACTCCCTCTGGCCCTTTTTGCATGTAAAAAGATGAAACTTCCTCAAAGCTCCTTTCTTTTCGTTTAGTTATAAGATACATATTCTGGCCACCAGAATGCGTTCTGTTAATACTGACAGTGTGTGTAAATCTCAAGTGTGGAAGACTTGCTACATGAGCCCTCTTGTTTGATTGATCGTTGGCACCTACCAGCAGCCGACCCTTTCCGCTGGGAGGAGAAAGAGAAGATTTGGAAGGATCCATGCTGGTCCCATGAGCAGCTAGGGAAATAGAAGTTCACCTACACAGATCTCCACGTGCTTAGCCAAGCGATATACAACTGAGGTGTGGTAGGTTACCCAGAGGTTTCCCGATAATGACTGTTCCATCCTAAGAGCCACAGATCTCATCATTCTGCAGCACACGTTGAGACTGAGGGACTTCTTTATAGAGGTATTTACGGTTCTCGCTATCTGGACATTCAAGCCAAGATCCCCATTCCCTGCGACACACAGCATTCCACTGCTGCGCTGAACAGTGGTCGCTGAACATGCCCAGAGCTTACGGTGACAGAACTGGTGGCGCTTACCAGTCCCCAGCTCAAGAATCCCGGGGGACAGCAAGCCCATACTCAGCAAACAAATGCTTAGCGCCTGACGGGGTGCCTCATCACAGCTACACAGAGGCCCCCCAATATCTCTTGCCACTTGCAGCAGTGTTTTTAAATGTCGCATTATGTTTCAGTAGAGATTCACATTTTGGTCCATCATGTTGGTGTCACTTCTGTTGCTGAAGGAGTAGGAAGATTCACAGACACAGATGCTCTGCGCGCTGTAACAGGTATCTGCAGCCCACTACCAATGCACTGGATACTTCATTCATAAACGCACCTATTGCAAGCATTTGCTGGTGCAAAATGCCATCGATATTGCTATCAGGCGTAGCTTAGTCCATTATGCACTGCTCCAGGAAGCTAGCGAGATTTATTCCGTCAGCAAGGACTTACGAGATCCTTGGGGACCATCTGAAGACACCGGGCACCTGCTATCACACAGGGGCTACTTACGAGCCTGCAGCCATTTTATATATATGAGACAAGGCGAGGGGGAGGGAGAGAGAGAGAGAGAGAGAGAGAGAGAGAGAGAGAGAGAGAGAGAGATATGCATTTTAAAAACAGTGATGAAAACCGGGATTTTTTACCAGCATCATCCTGCAAGGAGTGTATTATAAACCGTTGAGTGGTATTTTATATGGGCACGAGTTTGTATAATAGATTATTACCCTAAATAATTGAAATGATAAGCAGATATATAATATAGGGTGTCCCACTCGAAAGAGTTCCCATAAACATATGTAGTAATTCCGCTGACCTTGCACTGTGTTTTTTGTGATGCTTGACCTGGAAACACTGTACTCTACAATATCGTGTGTTTCCCTGTGTCGCTGTGGCTGGAGCTCAGTGTTCAGTGTTCAGTATTTAGTGACAATGTATCGCCATTCTGTTGAAGAGTTTCTTGTGAAACGATATTGGATTACTGGTTCCATTAACACATGTCAGAGATAGTTTGTTGAACAGTTTGGTGAACAGCATATACTGTCTAAATGCTGCGTACGAAAGTTAGTGAACTGGATGGAGAGCAGTGGAACGGTGAGCGATCATCGTGGAGGATGGCCGCCATTACCGAGAAAAAAGGTGAATGACATGAAACAACGATTGTTGGCGTTTCCTGCAAAGTCTGTCCGACGTTTATCTCAGGAATGTGGAACGTCACAGAGCTGTGAAGAAAGCCAGCATGTACCCATAAAGATTCTTTGTTATCCAGGAACTGAACGCCAATGACAAAGACGAAGGCATTACATTTTGCCGTTGGTTGCAACAATTTATTGCACAAAGGCCAGGAATATTGCAGTACACGTCGTTCAGTGATGAAGCGTGGTACCACCTCTCTGGCTACATAAACTCTCAGAATACACGTTCATGGTTTAATGAAAATGTACAAGCAGTGATCAAGCAACCCCCACATTCACGAAAGACTGGCATGTTCTGTGCAATATCACAGCGTCACATCATCAGACGATTTGTTTCTTCAGTCTACTGTGACAAGTGCAGTTATAATCGAAATGTTTCGGGAATTCGTGAACCAGTTGGATGATGAACTTACCCTTGGCTGGTACCATCAGGACGGCGCCACACTTCTCTAGTGGCCATAGCTGAGGTCAAATTTTTTATCCCTTGCAAAATGATTTCGAAAGGAGAATGTGGCCCCCAAGGTCATCAGATTTACCATCATCTGACCTTTTCTTCTGAGGTGGTCTAAAAGGCAAGGCTTACAGGAACAAACGACACGACTTAGATTTAAAAACCATATGATCCGTGAAATGCCGGCAGTGACGCCGAAGATTCTGGCAGTAATATTGGAGGATGTGCAGCATCATGTTCAACTGTATTTACAAGTCAAAGGTGGTCACTTCCAGCACGTTTTGTGATTCATGTCTATCTCCCCATCAACAAGGTATGATATATTCACTTCATTTCCTAATTTTTATGCAAAGCCTTTCACTGTACCTCAAGCAGATGTATGTTTGTGGGGCCTCTTTTGAATAGGACACCTGTATTTTGCATTACACCCCTACATATTCAACGCATTCCATATTGGGAACAAACGTTTGCACGTGTGTGTAGGAGCACACAAACATCAGAACGCATCAACACACTGGCTTTGGCACTTAGTGTTGACATCTGGAACTCCAACGTAGCGTCTACGGCTAGCCGACCGCTTTCCACGAAGTGGGGCCGGGGCTGTTCCTCAGCTAAGTAACGTAGCTTGACACGGTACCACGGTACTTCAGCTTTTATGTTTGACCGTGCCTTATTCTGGCATGTATTAGCTTATTTTATGCTTTTGAAGAAGGCTAGATTACCCTAGCTGAAACATGGGTAAGGACCAGTAACATTTCGCAAATGAGGGGGATTTTTTACATATATGAGAAATTGTCCTGTCTTTTGATTTCATTGACTTAAAAGCTTAATATTCTCATACCGCGAAGGGAATATAGGTATTAATATGCGACATAAATCTGAGCTTGATATGTCTACCCATTCCTGAGATAAATGGTTCTTAACAGTCTGACAGCGAAACAGAGGCAGGCAGGCAGACAGCAAAGAAAGCGATTCTATAAGGGACTGCGATACTATAGTGATACAGCCTTCCTCAAAAGTCGTAGGAAATGTCTGATACCACCTACTTTTTATATGCATCTGGATAATTATCGGACAATTTGGCGCTTCCTAGGACGTTTTAGAGATACAGATACAAGTGCCATTTGACACAATTTGCTAGAAAGCTGAATATTTTGTGAAGACTTGTAAAATGTGTATCTATATCATTCTGTCCAATTTGCTAATAATTCTTGATATTTATGGTGAAAAAAAACAGAAGGTTCTGGAAAAACGTACGTTGTCATTACCAAGAGATTATTGTCTTTAACAAAATTACGTACAAATGCTAAATTAAATGATTAATCGACAAATTGAAGAAATAAGTAAAAAGCAACAGTTAATAAATTGCTGTCGAAGTGTTGGCATAGATGGCAGTTACCTCTAATTACCATAATTAGAATAAAGGGACGAGTTAACATAAAGCACTTCATTATCCTTAAAAGCGGCTTGAAGGTTATAAGCAAGCGATGTATTTTCAGTTGTTATCTATTTTTATGTCCCGTTCTGTAATTAATATTCTTTATAAACACTTTTCTGATTGGCTGTCCACTTATTTCCATTACACAGTTTTCCGATTTATATCATTTAAAAGTCTCCTTCGAGCAATTTATGTATCTGACTGGATAAAGAAAGAGTTCTGTACCACCATTAAATATTAGTATGCAAATCCATACTGTAATTAATTACATAACTAAAACAATAAGGGAGACATTATTGTAATTAAAGTTCAGAATGATTTTCTTATGGAAAACTAAAGATATTACTATAAAAGATTGTTATGCAAATAGGGTATTTTATGCCTTATTTGGCTATAATATCAGTTTCTTTACCTTTTGTAAATTTTAATTATAACATTGAAATTATACAAAATTAATAATTGAAAATTTTGTGAACAATTGTTAAAATTATATACAAAGGAAAGCAGCGAGGCTGTGAGTTTAAGAGTTGTTGTCAGTCGTTGAGCCTGCTAGAGAGTCTAGAAATAGGAGATCTGTGAAGTCTGTTTTGTTTGTGTGCAGTTCGGATGTCAATGTGAATAAAATTCCGTTAAACATCAAAATTCCACATTCATTCATCAATGGACCAGGCAGAAGAAATTTAAGTAACATTCTACATGACTGGTTGCATTACGGAACCCTAAAATGATCATCACAGGAAATACTGTATATAGCATGTTCAGAGAAACGACTAGATAACCTGAAAACATACATAGCTTTCGTAGATGTAGAGAAAGCCTTTGATAATGTAAAATGGGATAAGATGTTTGAGGTACTCAAAAAAGTAGGAATAGACCATAAAGATAGAGAAATGTTATGGAACCTGTACAAAAACGAGACAGCAGTTATCCGTGGACGGACAAAACAAGAAGAGGTGCAGATACGGAAAGGTGTCCGACAAGGTTGCGCACTATCCCCTGTTATCTTTAACGTATACATTGAAGAGGCGCTGAAAAAAGTAAGGGAAAATTCACAGACAGGTGTAGTAATTCATGGCCAACGAATACATATGATAAGATATGACGATGATATAGCTGTCCTGGCTGACAGTGAAGAAGATCTTGTAGTCCTACTGAATAGAATGGATAAAGTTATGGGTGAAGGATATAATATGAGAATTAATAAAGCAAAAACAAAGTAATGGCATGCGACAAAGAAGATCAAGTGAAAGTCCAAGTTCATGTAGGCAATGAACGGCTTGAACAAGTTGATAAATTTACTTATCTGGGCTGTAATATTACCAGGGATGGAAGGAGCAAGGCAGAAGTGAGAAGTAGAATAGCTAAAGCAAAGGCTGCTTTTAACAAGAAGAAAAACATTAACATCTAAGAGCATCAGCCTTGAAATCAGGAAAAGATTTTTGAAATCATATGTGTGGAGTGTGGCATGCTATGGGTGTGAAACATGGACTCTCGGGACAGAGGAAGACCAGAAACTAAATTCTTTTGAAATGTGGTGCTATAGACGCATGCTCAAAATAAAATGTATCGACAAGGTCACAAACGAAGTGGTTCTGGAAAGAGCAGGTGAGAAGAGAAGCTTCTGGAGTTTCATTGTTAAAAGAAGAGTGCAATTTACAGGCCATCTATTAAGACAAAGGACTCCTGAACACAATCAGAGGGATATGTCGAGGGAAAAAGACCAAGAGGAAGACCACGACTGAGGTACATGGATCAAATCGTGAAAGATGTGGGATGTAACACCTATAAAGAAATGAAGAGAAAAGCTGAAAGACGCACAGAATGGAGACAAGCTGCCATTGTAGCTGTAGCAAACCAATCCTAGGATTGACCACTACAGAAGAGAAGCATGTTCAGGAAGAAAATGTAAATACTGTACATAGATACAAAACTGGAAACAGTTTGAAGTCCACCTTGCTTTAGTGTACGTGATAGTCTGCAGTTATCACAGAAAGTGCTTTGGAAATAAAGCTAATGTGCGTGTTTATGCAAACACGGAAAAAATAGAAAATTTATTGTTTATAAGAAAAAGTAATTGTTATGAGGGTGAATACGCGGACGAGGAAAAAATGCCCAGATTTCCAAGTTAAAAATACACTATCTTCCGGTTGAAAATAGAGTATTTCCATGTTTAGTGAGAGTATATTTTTCCTCGGAACTGTAAAACTGATCAGGCCTTTGAATGGTTCTGGTTTCATACACCGTCTTAGAATTTCCCAGCACTTTAGAAAACGAAACTGGGGGGGGGGGGGGGGGGAACACGTTTTGGAAAGAGGTCTGATGTGCAGCAGCATGTATAGTGAATATTTTCGTATTACGAAAGTATAAATTCGGATTCCACCAAACACCGCATATTACTTAGCGAGGCATTGAAATCGAGAATGTGATGCGCAGAATACAATTCACGAAGTATGAAATTAAATGCCTGTTAAGCCGGCTACAAGCAAAAAGCTTCATGTTAGGAAATAGTTTCACATTTCATTCATACATTCCAGTTTCTCAAGCATAAGATCGAAAAGTAGTAATACGATATTTTTATACAAATTTGGAATCGTCTTATTCTTCCATGGTCTGTGTGATACCCCCGTTTTTTCTCCTTCCTCGTTCTAACGAGCAATCTTGTCACCACTAACTATTCCTACAAGTGTCAAACTTATTCTACGGTTAACTTCACTAACCCTGCCACAATCACCAGGGTAATTATCCCGAGTTTTTTCTCCGGTAAGGCGTTATTATGTGTTCGTACAAAGTTTTTTCCGCCCTACTCCCTGAATAGAACATAACTAGCGGGGGACTGTGCAACTTACCATTACTACTAGGGTACCGGACGGCTAAATATTTATAAAAATTTCATTTTCTTCGATACTCCGAGAAGATGATAGTCATATTTCTTACCCGTTATTCCTTTTAGTTGTTTTTTTCCACTCCGGTAGTATGAATTTATGGATTTCTGTAGCCAAATGCGGGAGAAGGTACTACTCATACGCGAGTCACCTGCGCATACGCATGAGCTCGCTCGCAACTGCTCAAACGAATATGATGTGACGCCACGCTCATCAAAGGCATCTTCATGTTATGAAGCACTGCATTGTCTTCTTAAACGTTTGACACATTTTGCTATTGGCTGACGATTTTATGAGCACTGTGTTTTTTCGTTGTATGTGGCGCATTTCCTTTGCAATTTAAGTTTTACTTTAGTTTTTCCTCTCGTTCATGTTTTGTTGCTGCAGTATTATTCTGCAGTAGCGAGATACAGCAATATCCTTTGTTAGAGCATTGGTTCTTACCAGCGAAAGTTAAATACGTAACGGAAAACTAAAACGATGAAAAATTCTTAGAATTTATAACATTCCCGGGTTTTTCCCGGTTTTTCTCCCGCGTTGAAAGGTTCCCGGGCTTATCCCGGATCTTCTGGTTGTCCCGGGTCGTATACACCCTGGTTACACATAAAGTGGTGTTCTTGCTAACAGATTGTTAGGGAAAAGTTAATAAACAACAAATTACAGTAAACAAAAATATAATGTGTACATCACAAACATGTAGCAAAGTAAATAAAAATATTAATAAACAAATGACTGTAAAATTTATTGCATGAACAATATTGTTCGTATAAACTACTAGTTAACTTGTTATATAATTATTACTTCGAAACACTGCCGTACACAATTATTGGTTGCCGCAAATCTGAACCTTCACCCACGATGCTCAGGTCTTGAATGCAGAGGCTACATGGCGGCTATTTATAAAGGATGGTAGGAGGGGAGGAAGATTAGCTACACTCTTATTGGTTCCTTGGGTTTCTTGCATTTCATAATACTCGAATTGGTTGAGGTGTGTGGAGGTGTTATTTGCCAATTTTACGATTATCCCACGAGACCCGTATCAAGCTACATCATTACCTAGAATGTAACTCGCGCAATTGTCTAAGGTCTGTAGGTAGTTCGCTTGGATGACCTCGATCAATTCCCAGTGGCGATCAGAGGGGGCGAAGTGGGATAGCGTTGAATATAAGTTGGCGAAATGCGTAACCTGACATCAGTCGTGCTATTTTGTACCCCCTTCGATAGCCCCGCTTTAAATCCTGTGCTGTTGAGATGTGTGTATATTTAAATCTAGTGCATAGATTGCTATCTTATTTTGCACTCCAAAATACACAAATCATTACGATTTCTCTGACTTCGGAAATTGGAAAGACCCTGCATGCCGAGAGAAGAACGTACAAGTGCAACGGCTCATGACGGAGGACACATCAATTTTTTTTTTTTTTGGTCGAGAAATCTCTTCCTGCAGCTTCTACGCGACTCTACAAATAGTCGACAGTGTTCGCCAGTGAGTACCCACGACAAACGAGTTGTCTATCGAATATATTTCAGGCACATCCTACAGTTGATGTATCGGGTGGAACTGCAACGAAATCTGTATCGATCATTATTCAAGGAGGGTTTCGGCATTCCTCGTCACAAGCGCCTGGACATCGTCCAACTGAAATGTAGGATGTGGGGTTACCAGGAGGAGGCGTATGTTGGACTGGAAAAGATACTGATACAGCAATTATCGCTAATTTTGTCAATTTCTACGAGTCAAGATTTCACATCATATCAAACAGTGCCGTGAAGAGTCGCATTCCGCAGTGGTTAGCACACTGGACTCGCCTTCGGGAGGACGACGGTTCAATCCCGCGTCCGGCCATCCTGATTTAGGTTTTCCGTGATTTCCCTAAATCGCTTCAGGCAAATGCCGGGGTGGTTCCTTTGAAAGGGCACGGCCGACTTCCTTCCGCATCCTTCCCTAATCCGATGAGACCGATGACCTCGCAGTTTGGTCTCCTCCCCTCCAAATCAACCAACCAGTCGCATTCGGTATTAGTCCACTAAGGTACTCGACAAAGAATCTGCTACGAGACGGTTCAATATGTAAGGTAACATGATTTTTCACTGTTGTATAAACAGATCGTGCCAATTCAATTCAACATCTAGACAGAGCAGGCGCCTAAGATTTCAAACCTGCTTCAAGCAGCTGTAACACTGCACTCTGAAATTTAGTTTCGAGATGGCAACACACATACACTGACGGCGACTGAAACGCAAAGTCTAATGAGACTTTTGTGTTCGAAGAAAACGTTCCCAGCTGCTACTCATCGCCGACTGTTGGAAGTGTCGCAGAAACAGGAATTGGGTTCGCACAAGGAATTCGATAAGCAACAGAAAAGCTTTGCGAGACAAAGGTCAGGGCGGCGAAGTACGTTTACCTCAGATGACGACATGTGTCTCGTCGAACGGTAAATTCGAGAATACAGTCGGATCCGTGTGATGACTGCATGCTACCTCACCATCTCGCGAAAGCCGATTTAAAGGAAACGACTGGGACAGCCTTCCAAAGAAATGTCGCACGAGAACATTCGACTATGTACGGTCATCAGTCGAGGGCGATTTGGTTAGGCATTTCGGACAGATTTATACAAACACACCCGACACAGCACCAATCTCGCACTAAGCGATTTTTGTATCTTCGGGCCGTAAGGAATCACCCGGCAGAACCTATATTGCCCACTGATCGCAGATGATTTATCTTACTTTTTTGAGCCACCCCCACAGACTGCAGTCGTCATGACTGCATCTAAAATTGATGTTGCCATCACTGTAGCACAGGATAAACTTTTGTCCGCCTGAAAACACTGCTCCAGAGCCTAGTGTAGTCTGAGATGTTCGTAATTCCTTGACAACGGCAACCAGTATAATTTTAGTGCTTTCCACCGGTCCAGCCACCAATACTGAAACAATTGCATACACGAAGAGGTTAGTATGGAGCCATCTGTGGATAAACTTCAGTGTCAGCTACAGTCTGTAGATAAAAATGGCACTTATCACATGCAGTGCCCATTGTGTGTAGTCTGGTACCCAATGGACGCTACCTCAGACACCCTCTTATCCACTGCTTCTACGTAAGGATTACTGTCGTACCGTCAAGCTCTATAAATACTCGGAGGTCACACAACGACAAACTCTTCCAGGAACCTATTATTTTGCTCTTTTCGGAACCTGTATGCTCGTATTACACCCTCTGACATGAAAAAGTATACTGGCAGTTGCTTTCAAATTCTTAGTTACTTTGAACTCTTCACTGACTCAGTTTCACTCAGTGTAGGACTGCCTACTGCAGAACACGAGAGAATACACTGTTAAGAGTGTAAGTCTAGTTATCGACCAACTTTGCATTCATTCGTACACGCCATCTTTTATGTATGCTGAAATTTTCACAAATCAGGTTAAGCTACATTCACATTATTCAGACGTCCAATTCTTTATTTAGGTCTGTACCAATGTATAATAATAACAGTAATACAAAAATGAAATTGCACCCATAAACGATTCTTCAAGTTTCCTGAATGAATTTTCACTCTGCAGCAGAATATGCGCCAATTTAAAACTTGCTGTCAGATTAAAACTGTGTGTCAGACTGGGGCTCATACATGGGACCTTCGCCCATTGTGAGTAAATGCTCCAGCAACTGAGCCATCCGAGCATGACTCGCAGGCCAGCTTCAGAGTTTTACATCCGCCAGTACCTCATCTCCCACATTCCATACTGCACAGCACACCTTGCGGGAGTAGCACACCTGGAAGTAACAATAGTGTAGGGAAGTGACTTATTGACAGACTGGGGGACTGTTTTCAGGGTAAATGCCACGTACGGCCACAGGTCCCTGCCGGTTCACATCCTGATACAGCGCACAGGTTTAATCTGCCATGAAGTTCCAAGATTCCGAGACTTTATTTGCGGATTCCTTTCTGGATACAAAAGCAAATAAATTACCGTTCATAATGAAGGTTTTGGATTATTTATAGTCTCCATTAATCTCACAAGTAATCTATTTGATAACTTTTACACTACTTGCCATTAAAATAGCAACACTACGAAGGTGACGTGTTACAGAAGCGCAATTTAACAGACAGGAAGAAGATGCTGAGATATGCAAATGATTAACTTTCCAGAGCATTCACATAAGGTTGGCGCCAGTGGTGACAGCTACAATATGCTGACATGAGGAAAGTTTCCAACCGATTTCACATACACAAACAGTTGACCAGCGTTGCCTGGTGAAACGTTGTTGTGATGCTTCGTGTAAAGAGGACAAATGCGTACTATCACGTTTCCGACTCTGATAAAGGTCGGATTGTAGCTTATCGCGATTGCGGTTTATCGTATCGCGACATTGCTGCCCGCGTTGGTCGAGATCTAATGACTGTTAGCAGAATATGGAATCGGTGGGTTCAGGAGGGTAATACGGAACGCCGTGCTGGATCCCAACGGCTTCGTATCACTAGCAGTCGAGATGACAGGCATCTTATCCGCATGGCTGTAACGGATCGTGCAGCCACGTCTCGATCCCTGAGTCAGCAGATGGGGTCGTTTGCAAGACGACAACCATCTGCACGAACAGTTCGACGACGTTTGCAGCAGCGTGGATTATCAGCTCTGAGACCACGGCTGCGGTTACCCTTGACGCTGCATCACAGACAGGAGCGCCTGTGATGGTGTACTTAACAACGAACTTAGGTGCACGAATGGCAAAACGTCATTTTTTCAGATGAATCCAGGTTCTGTTTACATCTTCATGATAGTCGCAACCGTGTTTGGCGACATCGCGGTCAACGCACATTGGAAGTGTGTATTCGTCATCGCCATACTGGCGTATCACCCGGTGTGATGTTATGGGGTGCCACTGGTTACACGTCTCGGTCACCTCTTGTTCGCATTGACGGCACTTTGAACAGTGGACGCTACATTTCAGATGTGTTACGACTCATGGCTCTACCCTTCATTCGATCCTTGTGAAACCCTACATTTCAGCAGGATAATACACGACCGCATGTTGCAGGTCCTGTACGGGCTTTTCTGGATACAGAAAATGTTCGACTGCTGCCCTGGCCAGCACATTCTCCAGATCTCTCACCAATTGAAAATGTCTGGTCAATGGTGGTCGAGCAACTGTCTCGTCACAATACGCCGGTCACTACTATTGATGAACTGTGGTATCGTGTTGAAGCTGCATGGGCAGCTGTACCTGTACACACCATCCAAGCTCTGTTTCACTCAATGCCCAGGCGTATGAAGGCCGTTATTACGGCCAGAGGTGGTGGTTCTGGGTACTGATTTCTCAGGATCTATGCATCCAAACTGCGTGAAAATGTAATCACATGTTAGTTCTAGTATAATATATTTGTCCAATGAATACCGGTTCATCATCTGCATTTCTTCTTGGTGTAGCAATTTTAATGGCCAGTATTGTAGAAGACAATTTTGCTTTGTTTTATTTTGAAAAAAAATGATCAAAAACGTGAGTGTTTTACAATCTGATAACATGGCAAAAGTAGGGCAAAACACATCACCCCACTCTGCACTGTTGCTACGTTTATTCAAGATAGAGGATCCAAGATGGGGGCCATAGATACGGCAATGTGCCACTGATATGGCAGGAAAGCAAGTCAACTGAGCTACCTCCATTAAACTCCAAGCACCCCCACCCTGGAAACGGTGGAAAATTTAAATTTACTAATGGATATATCTGATTTCGTGTGCTCACCTTGAGATCCAGAGACCAACTGACCCAGTTCACGACACCACCACCAGAGCTGTTGGACCTCACCCAGCCCCTCTAGTCCCCCCACCCCCCTCCGCCATCTGGAAATTGGTTGGAAAATTCGCTCAGTCTGTGCCGAGCTCATGGACTTGGAGGATCTCACAATGGTACGTTAAGATAGCGTACATTAGGCATCGTTTAAACAAATTGTTTAAGGATATTATTTCTGAAAACGTAGTACACCTCTAAATTGACACTGGTGTTTAAACAGTTTAGGCGATGTTAGAGAAGTTCATAACTGTTTTTGTGATAGCGAAAGGGACCACATAATTACAATGTCACGGATCGCGCTAAACATATGTAAAGAACATTCTCGTGCACGCTTCAAGGAGCCGGGCGCCAGGCTCACAACACCGGCCACAGGCAGCTAGAGGGCCACGCACTGACAAGGGGAGGCCGCCAATTGTGAAATTCAGATTCGATTCATACTGCGCATAACAAAAGCTCATGGCCAGAGGCGTAATGTGGCAAAGCACCAAGATGCACTTCTCAGCCGTTGTCGAGAAAATAGACAGTTAAACAAACCGTTGCCGAGAAATACTCTCTACGATCATTGATTTTTCTACAGCGTCGTGGCGCAGCGGTACGCGCTCGGGTTCGTAATCCGAAGGTCGCTGGATCGAATCTCGCTCCATGCAACTTTCTTTTTTTAGTATTAGTTTATTGTAATTTATATATATATATATATATATATATATATATATATATATATATATACTATTAATGAATTGCTTATGCATGTTGGTGAAGGCGGATCGCTCTCCAATTGTACCGCCTCCATTTTTCCGTTTGTTTAACAGGGTGTACCAAAGCTCTCACGTCCGCACTGATTTTCGGCGATATTATAAGTAGCGCTAGGGACCGCATCTACCTTCTTTCGAAGTTAGCACGCAACTACGCTGCTATGCGGCGGCTCGTTTCGGCCCATTCAACATCTGTCCTTCAAGTGTAACGAGCGAGTAACGGAGTTTATATTTCATACCTGCCACAGCAAATTTGTGTTCGTGGGGTTTCTATTCTAATTCGAACGTTGGACTTCCGCTATACGTATTCGTTTCGGAATATCGTTTCTACGTCTTCCGATAACTATACGTGATTAACATTATGAAGACAATAACATTTGTGAAATACAACTTTGTTTGCGGAAAACGTAATGATGTTCGAAGTCGCTAGTTTTTGCACGACAAACGACTTTCAACAACTTATTATATGCATAATTATTGCAACTGATTGCCGGGAATTGCATATATATATATATATATATATATATATATATATATATATATATATATATATATATATATATGCATTTGAATTACAAAAAAAAATACTTAAAGTTGCATGGCGCGAGATTCGATCCGGCGACCTTCGGATTACGAACCCGAGCGCTTACCGTTGCGCCACAACACTGTAGGAAATAATTAATCGTAGAGAGTATTTCACAGCAACGGTTTATTTTAACTGTCGATTTTCTCGACAACGGCTGAGAAGTGCATCTTGGTGCTTTGCCACATTACACCTCTGGCCATGAGCTTTTGTTATGCGCAGTATGAATTGAATCTGAATTTCACAATTGGCGGCCTCCCCTTGTCAGTGCTGCTTCCTATCACGCCGGGAATAGCCGCGGCCTTCCTCGTCCACCCTGGCACACGGCAATCCCTTGTCGTTGAACACGAACTGCTCCAGCAGTTATTAAAGCTGGTGTTTATGCAATGTGCGGAATATCGTCACACACGTATCTTGTAGATGTCACAAAACCCTGCAAATGTTGCTGCTTCAGAAGTTTTGCCACAGAAAATATTAAACAGTCCGCTTCCCAAACTGAATAAATATCACAAAACTACCTCTCTGAACACACTTGCACACAGAGCACTGCAAGAGGTGTACTTGGGGCTGCGACCATCTCCAGACTCGGTAATTACACGAATATTTACTTTCTAAGCTATGTCAATGAAAAATGATTCGTCAACAGCTTATTAATATACCGATCCCAAAACCGATATCAGCCGCAATGTCCAATTTTACACGCCAAATTGATGTTTGGAAGTCTAAATAAATCTCTCTCTCAACCTAAACAGAGCTCCCATCACTTTTCGAGTTTAAGCTCCTTCTTTGAAGACACTACCAGATGTAAAAAAAGTAAAAAAATAAAATTTGATTCCTACAGCTGCTGTAGTGTTCACTTTCCTGACACGGTGAGTGGGATTAGTATATAATTTGTTGCAGTCGCGGATGTTAAGGCTTTAATTTTTTTATTTTCCTCACTTTTTCAAGCACCTGATGTCTAAGCACGGACAGGAAAATCATAATTTACGACATGTCTCGAATACCACTACAAGTTGTGAAAGAAAAAAAAAACCACACACACACACACACACACACACACACACACACACACACACAGACAGACAGACAGACAGACAGAGAAAAACCTGACGCCAGCATCTTCCACAGACAGCGGTCGCTCTCTGAACTGGTGAAAACGTGTACACAGGCAGGGCTGGTTTCCCTGGCACGAAGACGTTTCCTATCTGGCCGGCTTGCTGCTGTGGTTTCTGAACGTGATGCGTGCGATCATCTCCGAACTCTGGGATTACGAGAACATTTAAGTTCTGAACACTGTTGATGACAAATGGTTCGTCAATCACGAATTAATTCACCCATCTCGAAACCGATATAATCAGCTGCAACATACGATTTTACACAAAAAAAGGACGAACTACGTACTTTTGACATTTTTGTGCTTCATAGAGAAGCACACGAAAATTTCCAGAATGTCATTTATTTTCACGAAGTTTGCAAGAATATACCATTTATGCGACTGTTCTAGATATTAACCACGTAGAACTATGCTACAGATCGCTTGCACAGTGTAATACCGAAGATAAAGAGTGGAAATTATATTTGTAGAAACCGGAACATAACAAAGGTCATTATGTGGGACGTGCTGCAGACCACTGAGTAACTAGAAACTTATCTAATCTGTGAAGATCTTTACATGTAAATTCGAAACTAGAGGGAACTGGTAGTTCCACTCTTATTTTTTAACGAATACGTATGTCAATGATTTAACAGATTCCAGATCATCTTTGCACTTTACGAAGTCAACTAAGGTTTTAACACTTTTGTCTAGAGAACCATCAAATGTGTCTTCCACCTGTGTCTCACCATCTAGATGCACACAACAAACAAAGCAATCTATGTTATCTCAACGAAATGGCATTACAAGCAGTCAACCGTTTAATTTACAAAGGGGAGGCATTATTATCCGGCGCGAACACTCGCTCATATTGAATCTCGTCAAATTTACACGGAGAACATTCGCCACACATGCGATCACGAAGGCTGGCCACCACGTGCTGAGTAGCGATGCTGACCTGCGCACGGTGAACCTTGCCCGCGCTCGCTGCCTACCACGTTGTGACTGGGAGACAAACTGCCTTCCGCCACCGTGATGTCTCAAAATGCTGGTCGCACTGATTTGCAGCAGAAGACAGCAGCGAGGGCTCTGTGGGCGGCCGTTGCTGCTCACTACTCAGCTACTTACGGGTACTGAGGTCGAGGTGGTCAGACGACCACACCACTACCGGCAAGGCGCACATCGCTGAAGCAGCTTTCAGGTTCAACACAGAATTTCTCGTTATTTTAAGTGACCGAATGTTTGGTTACGATAATGTTGAACCAGTGATCACTTCGAAATGTTTCCGTAATTCGCTCGATCTATCTGGAGTAAAAAAGTCTCGCATTGGCAATATTCTCTTAAAAAACTACCAAGGCGCTAATAAACTCACTTTACGTTATAATTCAAAAGTTAATGATTGTAGGTCTCTTCTATAATTTACTGAATTTCCTACGAATCGTGAACAAGAGAAGATCGACCTAACCAGAACTTAGCATCTCGCAGGTGCGGAACATCGTACCATTCGCTTGTACGACGTGTGGTCAAAAAGTAACGGTAATTTTTGGTTCGCTTGAAAAATTATTGTTCATCAACACAACCTTGTGACCTTCAGAGGACTCCCCTTCAGAGTACTCCTCCCCTCCAGAGTACACATGCGCCAGCCCTTATACGAATCTTGGAAGCACTTCTACAACCCGCTTTTAGTTATACCGTTCAACTCTTTCAACGACTTCGATTTTATCTCATCAGTGGTGGCCAAGCGTTGTTTTACGGTTCTATTCAGCCTCGGGAATAGAAGTCTCGGGGGGCCATGCCCGGCGAAAACGTTGGATGGGGCCACATAAAAGTTCTCTTTTTTTGCCAAAAAAAATCACGTATTCCTTACTGACCGTACGACTCATGACGCACTCTCTCACTGTAATCGAAGAAATCAGTGAGAGAAACCCTCACATCTGATCGTGACTGTAGAATTTTTTTCGGTGTTTGCTCTTGAGGCAGTTTCCACTGATTTCTTCGATTACAATGGGGTAGTACATCATGAGTCGCATGGTCAATAAGGAATAAGTGATGTTTTTGGCAAAAAACAGGACGGTTTGGGTCCTATACCCATCTTTTTTCACCTGTTAAACCTTCTTTAGAAGTTCTATATAGCTGACGTCATTCACCAATTCCTGAGCGACGTCTAAGAGACTTTGCTTTTGGAGGAAGTTCAACAATTTTGGAAAAAACTTTGCTGCTACGCCTTTCACGCCCAAAATATCCGGAAACAATAAAGCTTTGCATGAGCCGAACGATATGCCAACGTCGTCAGAAACCCCTCTGATGGTAATTCGGTGGTTTTCCAGAACCTATTTCTTTGCTTCTTACACATGTCTAATTTATGTGTTAGGTAGTCCAGGACGCTATTCGTTTTCAATGTCTTCTCCAGGCCCTTTGAAACGCTTATACCACCCGTAAACACTCGTCTTACTTATAGAAGATCCGCAGTCAACATTTAGAATGCGGTGCTGCACGTTGTTCCTCTTTTCAAGCAAAATTTAATTCAAATTCTTTGATAAATCATCTTGAAAGGTAGAAATTTCTCAACACTCTACAACACTTAACGTTTCCCATTGCCATCAAACAAAACATTCAAAACAGCTGAAAATACGGACATACATCAGAAGCATGTGTAACAACAAGATTAAAAAGTTTGAAAACCGAATGCATAAAGCCGGCGAATTTACAAAGTTCTTAATCTTTTATCAAACCTCATATAGGGGTCTAGTTCTTCGAAGTCAGAAGATACATTATCACAACTCTATAAACATTCAGTGCTTACGAATAAATGTTGCCATGCGCCTAGAAAAAAAGTATTTTGGCACTGGTCAGGCGAGTCATTAAGTATTTATGTTAGCTCAGTTACGAGGCAGCAGATCTAGTACAGAGCGGTGGTTCGAAGGTAGTCTCTAATCCCTTCGCAGCATTTTTTTTTTATTTTGCAGATAGGCCGAAATAATGCTCAATACATCATATTTACGAGTATTAATATTTTGATACTGGTATGAAAAGGAAGGGCAAAGGAAAATTAGGAATTGGAATAAATTTCCCGGAAGGTATATGCAATTGGATACATTTACTATTTTATAGTTTATTTACACGTACTGTGGTAATATTCATAGTGAAAAGAGGGATACAGTAATTGTCTTGGCATCTTGCACGCGTCGTTCACGCCAGATTTTTTAAACTTGGGCGACATGGACTCCTTGAAGTTCCTATAGAGAGACGAACTTTGTTTACATTCATCGCACAGTTTGCAAACAAAGTGCTACCCATTATTTCGCCCAATTTTGATGAGGATAGTTGGATTTGTTAGAGGGCGCAGAAGCAACTGAGGTCATAAGCGCCGGTGATGTTGAATTAAATGTACTTTGATGATGTCTTCTCGGTCTATGACTTCTTTTTCACTCTGGATTGGCTGATTTTAGTTCACTGGGACCATAATGTTTACGTTTAGTTGCTGAGCACTGTTAAACGCCAAAATGAAACTAATGGTATACCAAGTCCTGTACATTTCAATTACAGCCCTTTCTTGGAAATTTGCAGTATCCAATTTTCCTTTGTCTTTCCTTTTCATGCCTTCCATGAGAATATGAATAAACGTTATACATTGCGCATTATTTCGGTTGCTTTGCAGTGCCAGTAACGTAAACAAACACTGGAAAGGAAGACATAGTTTTCACACAAAGACTCGACCCTGCGATCCTGTGATTACCGTTGCGTATCCCTTCCGATGTGCCAATCGTTGCATGGAACCTACGCTAACAGACGGCCCATGCATCGGCCGACCTACGCTAAAAAAGCAATTTTTTTTTTCTAACGCTTGCCCATTGGGAGCTCCTCTTCCCTTCTTTCATTGTTAAGCACTGTATATACCATAAATTTGGACGGAATCTGTCATGATTGGGGGCGGTCTCCTGATAAGATTTTATTACCGTCAGAAAAATATAAATCCTTCGAGCAAATAAACAACAAAAATTAAGATTTAGCAAACAGAATAAAGAAGTGAAAATTTTTGTTACGCCTTCACTGGCGGTACGCTTTATTATTCCAAGAACCGTACAAAGAATTTCAAGAATTCATCCACTATCAATTAAAACGATTTACTTTTGTATTAATTAATTTAAACGCGGTCGTACAAACACCGAAGACGAAGTGCGCTCCATCAGCAAACTAAGATCGCCCCAGAGTAGACTGTTGACAAACCCACGATACGGTAATGCAAGACAGTAGAATAAAAATTCGTGAGATTCCTGAGACTGTAGACATCTGAACTGAGGGAAATACACTCCTGGAAATTGAAATAAGAACACCGTGAATTCATTGTCCCAGGAAGGGGAAACTTTATTGACACATTCCTGGGGTCAGATACATCACATGATCACACTGACAGAACCACAGGCACATAGACACAGGCAACAGAGCATGCACAATGTCGGCACTAGTACAGTGTATATCCACCTTTCGCAGCAACGCAGGCTGCTATTCTCCCATGGAGACGATCGTAGAGATGCTGGATGTAGTCCTGTGGAACGGCTTGCCATGCCATTTCCACCTGGCGCCTCAGTTGGACCAGCGTTCGTGCTGGACGTGCAGACCGCGTGAGACGACGCTTCATCCAGTCCCAAACATGCTCAATGGGGGACTGATCCGGAGATCGTGCTGGCCAGGGTAGTTGACTTACACCTTCTAGAGCACGTTGGGTGGCACGGGATACATGCGGACGTGCACTGTCCTGTTGGAACAGCAAGTTCCCTTGCCGGTCTAGGAATGGTAGAACGATGGGTTCGATGACGGTTTGGATGTACCGTGCACTATTCAGTGTCCCCTCGACAATCACCAGTGGTGTACGGCCAGTGTAGGAGATCGCTCCCCACACCATGATGCCGGGTGTTGGCCCCGTGTGCCTCGGTCGTATGCAGTCCTGATTGTGGCGCTCACCTGCACGGCGCCAAACACGCATACGACCATCATTGGCACCAAGGCAGAAGCGACTCTCATCGCTGAAGACGACACGTCTCCATTCGTCCCTCCATTCACGCCTGTCGCGACACCACTGGAGGCGGGCTGCACGATGTTGGGGCGTGAGCGGAAGACGGCCTAACGGTGTGCGGGACCGTAGCCCAGCTTCATGGAGACGGTTGCGAATGGTCCTCGCCGATACCCCAGGAGCAACAGTGTCCCTAATTTGCTGGGAAGTGGCGGTGCGGTCCCCTACGGCACTGCGTAGGATCCTACGATCTTGGCGTGCATCCGTGCGTCGCTGCGGTCCGGTCCCAGGTCGACGGGCACGTGCACCTTCCGCCGACCACTGGCGACAACATCGATGTACTGTGGAGACCTCACGCCCCACGTGTTGAGCAATTCGGCGGTACGTCCACCCGGCCTCCCGCATGCCCACTATACGCCCTCGCTCAAAGTCCGTCAACTGCACATACGGTTCACGTCCACGCTGTCGCGGCATGCTACCAGTGTTAAAGACTGCGATGGAGCTCCGTATGCCACGGCAAACTGGCTGACACTGACGGCGGCGGTGCACAAATGCTGCGCAGCTAGCGCCATTCGACGGCCAACACCGCGGTTCCTGGTGTGTCCGCTGTGCCGTGCGTGTGATCATTGCTTGTACAGCCCTCTCGCAGTGTCCGGAGCAAGTATGGTGCGTCTGACACACCGGTGTCAATGTGTTCTTTTTTCCATTTCCAGGAGTGTACATATATGTATCAACCACCATTTCTTCACATTTTTCAGTTAAATTTATTACTTAAAGCCATTTTTAAAGATCTTAACAGCTTTCATATAGTTAAAATAATTTAAAAAGGAGGTGTAATGAATGTCGATGACGTTAGTAGCACTGCTGAAAAACATTTGCTGACAAAAAACGGTCGATTCTATTTTGTGTTAACAGATTGTGATTTGTTAACTGTCAACGTAACTTCACTTTCCCGTTTCCTGTACATGTGCTCAGTACAGTGTAATCGTGTTTGTAAAAACTCTGCCGACAATTTGTTTTATTTGTGGCGAATTTGTGATTTAAAAACACCAAAGACACATTACAGACTTTGTGAAAAAGTTTAACCTATCATACTTTGGATCGAAACTTTGTGATCAAGATAAAGCCTGGGAGCCACACAAGGTATGGATGTGTGTGTGTGTGTGTGTGTGTGTGTGTGTGTGTGTGTGTGTGTGTTTTGAAGATCTGAGAAAATGGTCCAAAAGTTTGTTGTTCCTATGATATGGAGGGAGCCAAGAAATCATTCCGATGATTGCTACTTTCGAAGTGTTGATATTAATGGTCATAATTTGAAAAATAAGAAGGTAATAAACTACCCTAACATTCCGTCCGCCATCCGACCAGTAGCGCATGGTGTAGATTTGCCGGTTCCTGAACCACCAGATTATTTAAATTCTATTCCAACTGAAGTATTTTCTGATTTACATGAACCAGATGATTATGAATTCCATTGTAATACAGAAAATCTAGAGCCCGAATTGTTTGGTCAGACCGAGCTTAACGATTTGGTTTGGGATCTGGGCTTAACGAAAGAAAACGCTGGATTGCTTGGCTCTAGATTAAAGGAAAAGAACTTATTGGCAGATGGAACCAGCATATACATGTATAGAATGAGAGAGCAGCAGTTTTTTCAACAAGAAGTTGATATAGTGTACTGCTCGGACATTCCCAGTCTGATGAGCGAGTTTGATATAGTATACAAAAAGGAAGACTGGAGGCTGTTTTATTACACAATGATAACATGCATACATTTATACCTGTGTGACATTCTGTGCATATGAAAGAAAGCAACGAAAACCTAGAAATAGTGCTAAATAAAATAGGCTATTCTGCTCATTGTTGGATGATATGTAGCGATCTAAAAGTAACATACATGCTCCTTAGTCAGCAAGGTGGCTTTACCAAATTTACATGTTTCTTGTGTGAATGAGACAGTAGGGCTAGGGACCAACACTGATGCAGAAAGAACTGGCCTGTGAGGATGCCTTTAAAACCTGCTGAGAAGAACATTCTAGGCAGAAACCTTGTAGATCCAAAAAACGTACTCCTACCACCTTTACATATAAAGTTCGGCCTAATGGAAGTTTGTAAAGGCTTTGCCTGAAGATGGACCATGTTTTAAGTATCTCTGCCGAAAGTTTCCACACCTTTCAGAAGCTAAACTAAAAGAAGTCGTCTTTGTCGGACCTGACATTAGAAAACTGATGTTTGATGTTAACTTTGAATCCACAATGACCTTAAATGAGAAAGAAGCGTGGGTACCATTCAAGCAAGTCGTTACAAAGTTCTTAGGGCATGAAAAAGATCCAGAATGTTTCTAATAAAGCTACAATGTTAAAGAAGCTTAAAACTTTAGGATGTTTAATGAACCTGAAAGTTCACTTTTGGAACAGTCACCTTGAATACTTCCCGGACAATATTGTAGATGTTAGTGAGGAGCAAGGATAGCGTTTTCACCAGGACATTAAAGTGATGGGAGAACGCTACCAAGGCCACTGGAACACCAACATGATGGGGGACTACTCTGTCACTTCACCGAGAAGTTCAGCAAGCGACTTATCGTAGAGAAAGCTACACAAGAAGCTTCAAAGAAAAAGTAGAAAGAAAACAAAATCAATTCCAGCTGACAAGTGAAACTTCTACTAACACGTATCATTGTTTTAAGTAGTTTACTGTAAATATAAACCATGCTTATGTTGTAGCAGAGCGTTTCATTAATTTCCCCGTTTACCGTATAGCATACGGTTTTTATACTACATAGTAAAAAGCATACTGCTCGAAAACTATGGCTGATACAAAAAAAACTAAGGCTAGATTTGAAATCAGCTCATAAAAAATCTCGTATAAACATCAGCTATCAGTTTTTTTACTTTTTAAAAAAATTTTCGTTGGCCTGTGTAATCTTTTACAACGTGCTGCCACTGAACAAAGATTTGCAGCTACAAGAATAATTTCCAATATTCGATGTTTTCTAATCTTCATTGACAGGATGGTTGTTATGCACTGGCTTAGTTGTGTACTTCAAAATGTACAAGAGACGTTGTGTAAATTTCGTCTCGCAAGATCGCTCAAGGCAAACAAACAGTCTTCGACATTTTCTGTTCGACACTCTAGTAGACATTTGTGCCATCACCGAAACACGCTTAAAACAGAACGAATCGTTCGCACGCCGGGGCTATTCTGTCATTAGAGCGGATAGAGACGATGGCTACGACGATGCAGCGTTGTTGGTAAAACAAGGCAGCCACTTTTCCGTTGTCAGTACGGGCACTCAGCATGGCCTATTGCAAACGGTGGGTATCCGTCTGCGGATCAACGACCTCGTCCTGAATTTGATCTCAGTACACAAAACACCTCACTGCCTCGCTCGGAAAACGCCTTCTGCTCCTAGGAGCCTAACGACCACCATGCGCTGTGGAGCTGCAGAAATGCCAGCGCAATGGAAAAATGCTACTGGATGTACTAGATTGGGAAAACCATACAGCACTAAATGACGGCACATCCACACGAATAGTCCGACCAAAAGAAGCTATGACGACAGTGGATTTTAACGTAGCATCAACTACACTGTGTACCAGAACAACATGGAAAGTAATAGCCGATACTTTAGGCGCGGATCCATTGCCAACTCAAATTATAAAAAACGCACAATTTAGAGAGACTGCCAACCGCGCAATCAGACGGAAACTGAACACAAACAAAGCGAACTGGGACCTATTCGAAATACTACTGGAAGAAAAACTGGAATCTATAGCCTATGAAAGAGACTATGAAGTCTTTGTGTCGCTTATCGATGAAGCAGCGGTAGTCTCAACACCTGAAAAGCGACATATGCTGACAACTACTCGCCCATCACCCTGATTGTGGGGATCAGAATGTGACAATCCTCAAGGAACGCAAGGAGACATTAAGAAAATACAAAAGTATCTCTAATGACACAAGCTTTCTTGCCCTTGAGAAAGCACAAGCTACAGCCAAGAAAATATTCATGCAGAAAAAGCAAAAAATTTCTGCACTCAGTCGGCGAAGAAACTGCATTAACCTGGATCTGGAATGTAATACAGAACATTAAAACCGATCAGACAACAGACATCCGACTTTTAGAATCGATTTTGTGTATGATAGCTCTACCTGACGTAACACACAGGGGGGCGAGGCGGAAAGAAGAGAGGAGAAGTGTCATTACACAACCCTTTTCGCTGGAGGAACTCCAGACTGCGCTCTCCCAAGGGAAGGTTGCTGCTCCTTATACGGATCCGGATTAGACTGACTACCCATGCTACGACACATCCCACACAAGGGGAAACTGCTACTACTCAAATTTTGCAATTGTTTATGGGCACAAAAGATCAAAATCCACTCGCTGAAAACACGTCGTGTCGTCGCCATCCACAAGTCGGGGATAGGTTATGATAAAGGATATATACGTGAAGGAAGGAAAGGATATATACGATATCGGCCTTTAACCATACTGCTGGGTTCTGCGAAGGTAATGGAAAGGATTAATACGGCGCTTAGAATGGCGGTGTAAAAACAAGCTTTTACCGGAAAAACAACTTTGATTTTGGAAAGGAAGAGAGACAACTGACACCCTTTCACTGTTGGTTATAGACATACAGCTAAATTTCTGTCGTATTATATGACAGATGCGATCATAGATTTCATTAGAACATACAACAACGTGTTCTACTCAATCTTTGGGAAAAAACTGAAGACTCCAGTTTTCAAAACAACAAGTGAGTAACGTTGCGTCCTTCCTGAGCAATACGAAGGCAATCATTCTGCAACGCGGAATTACTCTGGGATTCAAAAAATTAGCAGAGGACTCCCCGCAGGGATGAGTCTTGCCTCATCTTTTTATTCTATCTCTGTACTGCAGACTTTCATGACCTCTTTGCCAGTGACATACAATATTACAGTACGCAGATGACGTATGCATATATTCTGAAGCCAGTATTCTTTAGTCCTGACATCTGAAAATGCACACCGTGATAGTACGTCGCCATAGTGAAGTGTAGGAAGTGGCTTCGGAATCTGATACCTCCTCTCTTTCAATTTTTACTCGACATAGGATTCCCCTTCCCCTAATGATGCAACAGCGACGAAACACTTTTCCAGTAGCGGAAACTAAAAATCTTGGGATGGTTATTGTTGATAAGTTTACAGAATGGGTCAAAGTCTACTGAAGGCGCCGCTAGTGCTTATTGGCTACCCCAAAGCAAACAACAAAGCCTACACAAGCTGGGTCCACACTACACGATTATGGCAGCCGGGCTGATTGCTATTTTGGAAGCCCTACTATACACACAGACGAAGACAGCAAACAAAGCCTGCATCCCTGATTTGAAACGATCATTATAGTTGTAGCAACCCCACAGTAGCAGACGCTGTGTTTCGGTTGCAGAGGAACTGTCGCAACATCGTTATGGTACCGATGAAAGGTCACTCTCGGATACCTGTAATTAAACAAGTAGGCGGCCGTGCAAAGCAAGTATCTCTACATACAGCTAATGGAGCTACTGTATATATATAAGATACCTATCAAAGATATGATATCCATGCTCACGAAGCAGTTGTCTTTATACTGGTAAGAGTAATGGTCGCAGACATCTAAAATCAAAGGCGATCACTACACGTTAGTTCATCCGACATTTCCGAGAGTTCCATGGTATCATAAGAAACAAACATAAATGAACTTCACAAAAATTATAGTACGGCTGAAATTCAACCATTAGAAGTTCAACAAACACATGTATAGACTCGACATAAGCGTCATCCAACCACATATTTCTACGATGTCCTCGGGGCACGTATCACATCAACGCCCTTACAGGTAATCTTCGGGCTCTTTGTCGTGTGTTCCCAAGCAGCCTCCGACGCTTGTTAACATCGAACGCTGCAGCAACATATAAGCTACCGTACGAATTCGACAACAGTGCCAACATCAGGACACAGCTCCCAGTTCCTAATTGATGTTTAATGTACTTAGAATGGCAGAGGAAGACCGAAGCTCAATTGACTGTATCTGCTACTCTGCATGATATGGAATGCTCAGTCTCTAAATTTATGTCGCTGTGTACTTTCTATGTGTACTTGCCTGTGCACTGGTGTATCTATGCGTGTGGCTGTAATACACAACTCTAGTTCTTGTGAACTGTTCTGCTGTTCTGTGTAGATGGAACTTACAGACCTGTACAAGCATTCGATTCTCTATCCGAAGCTTTTGAAACAATCGTCAGAGAACATACAAAGAACATTTTGTTAATTTAGATGTATAGTCATTAATGGGAACTGACCTGGGAATATCCCAAGTGTGCACCAACGGCGAGATATTTCTTGTGTTACCAGTAGAATTTTTATGGTATACTGGCACTGTGTATCTTTTGTTCAATTTTCGTCCTGTTCACTCTTTTTTGTGTACTCTGATTGTAAATCTTGTTTTATGTCGAATCCTAACTTTCTTAATCCAATGTTACATCGTACCAGGACACTAATTCAAATAATGTCTTGCATGAACTGTCGAAACCAACTGTAATAACATTTTTTGTGTTTGGTTGGCTGTACGTGCACGTTTCTAAAGCCAAGAAACTGGAAAAAATAAAGTTACGCATCTTATACTTCCTCCTGTATTCATACACTTGCTGCTGGGACACGCACGGATCAGGTAATGTGCTATCATTCGGCAATGCACTTCCACAGGCCTAACACTTCCACTGCTCTCATGGTCATTCCTGAACGAAGAATAGCACCCGCCAAATGCCAAATCCAACGTTTAGGAATTTTATTGGACTTTGAAGGATTTCATTTCAGTCAGCTTCGTACAACATGACCTTTAGAAAAGATCTTGGGCAAATTTGTGGTGTAATTCAGGTATAAGGATGGCACACAGTGCGAGAGTAGCCTGACCACAGTGTGTCTGGAAACCCAACAGCGACCAGCTGAGTCCCACCTATCAGTCTCTATCCAGTTGCGTCAAACGCACCTACTACAAGCCGATACACATTCCTATAAATGAAGACTGTCTTCCAGGAAACACTGAGGACACCTTTTACATTAAAGACTGTGGAACACAAATATTGTACTTAAGGAACAGAAAAACAGTTTCAAATTACGACACTTGAATATATCGTAAAAACGGCTGGTACGAGGACTGGCGATACCAGTACTAAGACATGACTGTACCAAATAATTTACGGGTTTGCTGCCGGGTGACCTCGTCTAACACCGCTGATATTTCGACAGGAGCACACCCTGCCATTCTCAAGGCACAAATGCAAGGAAGGAAAAATGTACAAGCAAATTTAATACCTCGGTTCATAGAGGAGAATCAAGGAAGACACCACACACAACCAAAAATAACCAACATCAGAAATATCGATGGTTACTATTAATCAACAGGTGAGGTAGCATTAATTCCGTCCCTCTGTTTTTTGATGAGAGACAGAGCCAGATTCCAAGCAGCCTTTAAACAAAATCCACCATCTCTGTTAATAGGGTTGCTTGATTGATTTCAACAGCTTCCTTAATAACACTATCCCAATAGCTTGACGTGGAAGCCAGAATCTTCAAAAAATGGTTCAAATGGCTCTGAGCACTATGGGACTTAACAGCTATGGTCATCAGTCCCCTAGAACTTAGAACAACTTAAACCTAACTAACCTAAGGGCAGCACACAACACCCAGCCATCACGAGGCAGAGAAAATCCCTGACCCCGCCGGGAATCGAACCCGGGAACCCGGGCGTGGGAAGCGAGAACGCTACCGCACGACCACGAGATGCGGGCCCCGAATCTCCGTGCTGTTGTATTCCATAGGATGACCGGTGTCAAGGCAATGTTCTGAATAGCGGATTTGCTCGGCTGTTGTAAGCGTGCCTTTCCTTAATCTTTCTTCTAAGACAAGTCGTAGGGTCAGTATTGCCTCACGTGTTCCAACATTTCTACGCAATCCAAACTGATCTTCCCCGAGGTCGCCTTCTACCAGTTTTTCCATTCGTCTGTAAGGAATTCGCGTTAGTATTTGGCAGCTGAGACTTATTACAATGATAGTTCGGTAATTTTCACATCTCTCAACACCCGCTTTCTTTGGGATTGGAATTACTGTATTCTTCTTGAAGTCTGAGGGAATTTCGCCTGTCTCATACATCTTGCTCACCAGATAGTGGAGTTTTGTTAGTCCTGGCTCTCCGAAGGCTGTCAGTAGTTCTAATGGAATGTTGTCTACTCCCGGGGCCTTGTTTCGACTTAGGTCTTTCAGTGCTCTGTCAAACTCTTCACGCAGTATCATATCTCCCATTTCATCTTCATCTACCTCCTCTTACATTTTCATAATATTGTCCTCAAGAACATCGCCCCTGTATAGACCTTCTATATACTCCCTTCCACCTTTCTGCTTTCCCTTGTTTGCTTAGAACTGGGTTTCCATCTGAGCTCTTGATATTCATGCAAGTGGTTCTCTTTTCTCCGAAGGTCTCTAATTTTCCTGTAGGCAGTAAATCTGTTACTAACATCGAAACAACTTGCTATCATGAAGATAAAACAATGTATGTGATATTACATAGGAAGAAAAATGTAACAAATTTCTTTGTATCCTTCTGGACAGAAATCTTCATCACGTAAACCACATCTAATCCGTGTGCGAGAAAATAAGCAGTAAGTTCCCCCTGATAAGCGAAGTGGCAAGAACAGTTGCAGCTCAGTCCTTAAACATGGGATAATTTGTTAATCACAGTACTGAAGTGTGCTGCTGGGTGTAAGGCCTACACCTGAATATACTGTTCGTATTTTAGATAAGGGCATGAGGTTAATAATAGACTAAGGTCCGGAGAGTCTTCGTGTGAAATCCTTGGCTGACAAATATTTAACAATATATTCCTGTTATTTGTATTAACTTACTATAGTTTTTTGTGAACAGTAAAAACAAAGCAAGCAAGGGTGATACAATTATGACACTAGAAGTAGGTTAACAAGATCATGCAGTGGAAAAATTAAATGTAACAATAGTCCATATTTTAATAGGTATGTATGGTTCAACAAGCTGCCTCATACTTCAAAATTTTGTGAAACAGGGGGGGGGTTAGCTTTCCTAGTAAATACGTGTTTGCGCTAGATGAATTCTAAGCTGAAGGCCCTCGATTGCAATATGTAATATATCAAGATGAATGTATTATGCATCACTACTGTATGTAAGTGATTCATATTAACTGATAACGCAACTAACGCATGACATTTGGAAAAGTGACCAGCTTAATGACGTTACCGTAACTTACTCTTCCCAACACCACATGGAACTTAGTTTACAGGAGTGACTTCAAAAGCATTCCATATAAAAATTGGCTTCAGACAAAGTGATAGCCTATTACTACCACTCTTCAACTGTGCACTCGAATATGTAATGAGCGAATGATACGAAGATAATCAAAAGAAAATAGGAATTGAATGTGCAACAAATGAAGTTTGAACTTCTTGGGATTTGCTGATGCTGTTGCTCGCCTAGCCAACAATACTGAAGACGACGTACAAGTTAAATCACTACAAGAAACAGCACAGGAAATTGATCTTAAAATATCATTTGAAAAACAAGATTAGGTTGTTCTATCTTACTTGCAAATAAAATTACAATATAACAGGAAATCGAAATTGGGTGAGTTACGTATTGGACACCTCCCCTCCCCCCTGAAATCCTGGCTGTGGCGGCAAAGATCTGTAGTACAACACAGTCTGGGTTACGTTATAAGGTGGCAAAGCCAACTAATGTAACAGTAGAAAATATAGTTGTGGTAACAACTTGTAGCGAAGACTCTACATCTGTGCCATATTGAAAAACGGGCGAGGGGGTGTGTCCAATACGCAAGTTGTACCCAAAACTGTTGATAAATTTGAATATTTTGGTGAAATCTTAACAATCTAAATGAGAACTGAAAATGGAATAACAGAATAACTGAAGAAAGAAAAATACATTATTAAAGAACAAAAAAAGCGTGTCTATAGATGTTAAATTAAAACACTTTGAAACAATTGCACTGCCAGAAATAACATATGCAGCTGAAAAATCTTCAAAACAACTAAAGCAGAAATGGACCAAAGACACAAGAATTAGGAGATAAACAAAATGAAGTAAATGGGCATTGGAGAATGTACATATACTACACATAAAATCAGTGGATAACAGCTCTAAATTAAACAATATACAAGAAAACAGAACCAATGACGATCACCATCAGGAAGAATCGCGTAGCGTTCTTTGGACATCTCATGAGAACACCAGAGAACTGAATTAGCACAAAAGTAATAGAAAGGTTGTGGAATAGTAAGAGCAACATTAAATGCGTCACAGAAATTGAGGAAGACATAAGAAATCCAAATTATAAAGGATAATTTTAAAAAATCCTGGAAGACAGGCAAACCAGACCCCAAACGAAGATCAGGGGAAGAACTACAGGAAGAGTCATCTCCTATGAAGAAAGAGATCATCCGAAAAAATGAAGTAATATCGACCAGACCGAGTAGAACACCTTTTACGTAACAATAAATTATAACTCTTTGTGCAACCACTGTGTTACTAATCGCCATATTAAATTATTACTGAACAATTGTATTGTAGATCACTACCAACAAATTCTATAAACCTTCGTAAATTTAATGGAAGTGCTTACATGAAGTCAATAAATTAGTAACAATAAATACCAGATGAAGCCATTCGAATACGGAAACCATTCGTGTAGTCTCAAATGTTTGAGCAGTGTTAAAAGGGAGTGCCATGAGCAACATATTAAAAATTCTGACAGGGGGGAAAGGAGTGGGGGAGGATGGAGTGAGGAAGTGAGTGTAGTTGGAGACCACTTTTGTACGCTTTTCTTAAACAACTCGAGAACAGACCACAAGCATAAATGCATACAATTAAAAAATTGAACCGCATTAAATATGCTACAAAAATGTTCTACTTATTTAGTTTTAGTCGGCGCGAAGAGAGCTAGAGAATACTGAAAATCTCGCATGACGCGCATGCCCTGTAGCTTTGCTGTTTCGAGTAGGTCAAAATCACTGAGGTTAAAGCGTGGTATTGCCTCCACACCCCTCTCCCTCCTATCTTGGTTGTGTGTAGCGACAGATCGATCCGTTGCACAACCCGAGCTAAATGTTAAGTTCGAAGGTCACAATTTGGTTGAGAGTTTGCCAAGTCAACGAATGTGAAAGACAAAGGCTGTGGTAAAAAAACTGCCCGTTAGCGGAGCCCAATGTTTATATCGGCGCCATACTGAAAAACTTAACAGATTGCCCCCTTACCAGTAAATGATACGTATCTCAATTTCCGTGGTCGGTGCACCAGAAGTCTTCTATCGAATTGTCTTGACTTGCCCTACAACACCCTGGTACGTTATGATCAGCTACTGCTTAAATCCTGCGTACCCCCGCAATATGATAGGCGTACGCGAGCTGAAGGAGCGGTCACGAGAGAGGCATTACAGTATTTTCGCTGACGTTTAGCACTCTTTGCACTGGAGTCTTAACAAAATCCGAATTATTTAGTCACTGTTAAAGCCATAATATTTCCCATCACGGACGACAATGATAGAATTAGGGTTGGAACGTCTTTACTACCACGTAGTTGTAATTACCCGCTCAGACGTAAGATAAAGTTATTTGATGGTTAGAAAACAAAAAGGTTGTAACGAATTTGTCACGAGATATTTGTAAGAGATCATTATTATTACTTATCACGAACACAGAAAAATTCTAATGCTAACAAGTTCCAACACTTATTTCTTTCAAATACCAACAAGTGACATGATGCTGGTAGTTATTTGTTTAATGAAACATTTACAAAAATGAAATGCAATAAAATTTAGCTTTCATGATTTTAGACAAAATTATTCAAACAAAATTTGTTTTAGCAATGCACTAATGTTGCTGTTGGTGTATGTGGTGGAGGGGAGGGGAATTACTAATATCAGATTGCATTCATGGGCAACACTATTCTGAGCTGAATTCTGTTCTCAATAACAAGTCTGCGTCGCAGATTCAACTAGGGGGGCAAACACTAGCTACCCAAGATTGTGACGTTTTCCTATCATTGCATAATTCGGGTTAAGAGGGCGATGATTAACAGCTGCATAACATTATGGCTCACCTCGATACCTCCATGTCCAAACAAGTTGCGTTATGCAAACGATGTTCACACAGTTGTCCAATCAAGTTACGTTACGTAATCAGAGTTTACGAAAGTACTCCAACGAGCGAGGTGGCGCAGCGGATGGCACAATGGTCTCCCATTCAGGAGAACAATGGTTCAAAGCCGCGTCCGGCCATCCACTTTCAGGTTAACCCTGATTTTCCTAAATCGCTCCACGCAAATGACGGGACGGTTCTGAAAGGGTACATCCGATTTCGTTCCCCATCCTTGACACAATCCGAGCTTGTCCTCTCTAAAGTCCTCTCTGTCATACATGGTATCTGTTAAGAACCTGTCCACCAGAAATGAACAGCAGTCATTGTGCCATAAGCCTTTTAGTATGTAGGAAGCCACAAATTAGCGCCCTGTCTACTTCTTTGTTTAGTTTTCATTAGGTTAGTGGTAGACAACTTTCGCTCTACACCAGCACTTTAATGTGGCAGACACAAAACACACTATACGAATTTTTCCAAGGATGCAAGTATCTTTCCATCAGGGTACCCCGTTACACACAACCCAGGTGAATTACTTTGTGCGTCAACCTCCGAGTTCCTTAATAATCATTACTCGGTGTAATTCTGTTGGAATTCATTCTCTCCAGCTACATTGGGGAGCGTGGATACCTAAGGTCTTATTATTTGAATATCTTTCATTTTATGAGGTTCCAAACCCACATTCTTCACGACAGGTTTAGGGAGACGAAGACTGACCGATCTGAACTGTGGCCTCGTAACAGAAAGAGGCGTCTTAATTGGAATATCTGTAAGCCACATTCAGGAAGTTTCAATTTACGCAATGATGTAGCAACTTCAGCGCCGAAATACATGGTTTCTAACGGTTTAAAGTGTCTGTGATTTTCAAAGTCAAATTCACTTTCTCCTACTTAGTGACATGTGCATGGTTCACGTAACACACTGAAACGGTTTTTGTTTCTTCACATCGTTCCTTTATTAACTGCCGTATCTCTGAGGGGTTTTCATCGCGGCATTTGCTTAAGTCAGTTGTTAAATACTGGCAAGACAAAATCTGGAAATCAAGTACAAATGGTTCCAAGTGCTATTTAGCTTTTTATGTTTGTGAAGTGCAACTTGAACAAACGCCTGAAACTGTTTTAACGACTCTGTGCGTTCGTCACTCACGTGAAAACAGGTAGATTCACGTGTAAGGTCTTTTGCAGGCCTTGAGAGTTTCGAGAAAGTACAAGGGGCACATAGTATGAATAAGTGACAGACGCAGTTCACGAAATTCTGTTTCTGCTCCATATTTCTATTACCGCGGAATTGGGAATTAGTTCCAGGCTCTGCCTACTATGACAACATGACATCACCCAACATCACTCACTCTACCTGCAAAATGTTCTTCGCGTACTTCCTAGGCAACATGTTGCACGACCGACCAAGCGGTGAGATCCTCCCAGTGGAGTGAAAAGGACGTAGTAACTTTGGCCGTACATTTTTTATTGTTCGGATATGACCTTTTTTCTGGGACATAATAGGTTTATTAAATTTTTAATTTTAATTAAGTTTCCTTCGTGTGCCTCTCCCTTATTCTGTCAGGCAAAGGGGACACTGTGGCCAGGCCTCCTGCCCACTCGGTCCTCACCTGTTTAAAAAAGTACGAAGTGTCGAAACACGCAAATGGTTTAGAAATAAAAAATCCAGATTCCGCTCCCATCGCCGGTAGAAAAAAGTGGTAAGCGTCGCGCAATGTGGTTATAGAGTTTCGAGTTCACTCCGTTCCATACATTTCGCCTGTCGCTTCACTTCCAGCGAATACGTGCAGAAACAGTTCGGCGAAACAGCTCGTGGCAGCGCCCCTGCTACTGCAGCTCGCCGCTGACGTCACTCGCCGTCCGAGGAGTGTGTTTAGCAATTGTCACCTCCAGATTTCACGTTGGAGTAATTAATACTTGTTCCATAGATCATGAATACGACACTTCGTAATGATGTGGAACGTGTCAGGTTAATAAAAGATGTCTGTACAGGATATTACATTACACAAAATATTGCATAACACTAATGTTTAAGTTTTTTTTTATTTTGCCCCCCTTAATTTATGTCTAAAAATTCAGCCAATGAGTAGAAGGAGTTGTCATCTAGAAATTCTTTTAACTTATTTTTATTTGTTAGTTGGCTATCTGTCAGGCTTTTGATGCTGTTTGGTAGGTGACCAAAGACTTTTGTGGCAGCATAATTTACCCCTTTCTGTGCCAAAGTCAGATTTAACCCTGCATAGTGAAGATCATCCTTTCTCCTGGTGTTATAGCTATGCACACTGCTATTACTTTTGAACTGGGCTAGATTATTAACAACAAATTTCATAAGTGAATACATATACTGTGAGGTTACTGTGAGGATCCCTAGATCCTTAAATAAACGTCTGCAGGATGACCGTGGGTGGGCTCCAGCAATTATTCTGATTACACGTTTTTGAGCAATGACTACTTTTCTACTCAACGATGAATTACCCCAGAATATTCCATACGAAAGCAGAGAATGAAAGTAGGCATAGTAAGCTAATTTACTGAGATTCTTCTCACCAAAATTTGCAGTAACCCTAATAGCATACGTAGCTGATCTCAGACGTTTCAGCAGACCATCAATGTGTTGCTTCCGGCTCAATGTTGGAGTTTGCGTACTTCAAACTTACGAATGTACATACTTCAGGATTAAAGGAGACCGCAAAAAACACGAAAGTGTTTACTTGCTGCTAGGCACACACTAAAGACCGAAAAGCTGCTAACTTTCGGATTTTATTTACTCCATTTTACTTCTATTGCTCCAGCTCCTCAAACTATAAAATCCTGAAGCTAGGAACTTTTCCCCCTTTCGTGTGTGCCTATCGACAAAGCGACGCTACTGCTTTTCGGTGATGGGGTTACCTTTAATCTAAATGATTAATTTCAAGTATTTGTATTTCACAAGAGCCTTTCTACAACACAAACTCCATGTTGTTCGAGCTTGTAAAATAGTCTCATGCGCAAAAAGGTCCATCGTTGGCTACATATTACTCACTTTGGGGTACAACAAAAGACCGCGGTGGCAGCATTAAACTTTTATTGTGTGAACGGGGTGAGTGGTTTGTACAAAATAGTCAGATACGCATTTTATTCTTAACGAAAAATCGTTCTGGCACGAATGATTTTGAGCATTCAGGAAGATGGGAACTGACACGTGACTACTTGCGACCATTTAAGTGTTGTGCGATATTTGCATTGAACAAGCCAAGTTCAGGAGTTGGGAGTAGAAGTACCGCATGCTCTGATTCAGAGCAACAAAAATCTAAGGGGTGACTGTTACTGCATTCTTCCTCGAGTATCATCAGTCAGCTCACTGAGCATTCCTGCGCAGTATTGTTAGTAGTGGCGAGTTGCAACGTCTTTATGTTACCTTTTTATAAAGAAAATAATTAGCTGTCCCAACGAAAGACATCTTCTAGCGGAGGGCAGAGAGAGCATTTTGCATCGGCCGACTAAAATAGGGTTCTGTGTACTACATACCCCTCCCCAGGGGTGCGTCCATGTCAGCTGATATTTGTTGACAACAACTTTAGACACTTTTAGGTTGCAGTGTTAGAGAAAGCGACCGACGAAACTACATCACGTGTTGTTGCTACACGTAAACTCACTCTGCTTATTTCTCAAACAAAACTTTCCAGAAATTTGGCTAGTCACTCATCATGTACTTCAGTCTTCTCATGTTATGGTTACCGTCTCCTTCCTTAACGAAAAACGGTCAAGAAAATCCCTTTCACTACGAAAATACTCTTCCCACCTGATTTGAAGGCATATTTAACTATGATCGAGTATGTTACGACAGGCGTGAAATCAGTAAAATATTTGAGCATTGTCAGACAGTAATACATCAACATGGATAAATTGTGATGCATTAATTTTCTCTGATTTTTACCGTTTTTTAACACACTAAAGGAAAACACCATTAAAATATTAACTGTACTACTCGTAGTATAAGTGGAATACAGCATACCACAATAACATTAAGATGAAAGCCTATTTCAATAAAATTTAAGGTCTCTTTAACTACAATGTGCCTATATTGACACGAATTACTCACTCTGGACTTCAAAACGGTCTGTGTGTACTTTCCGACGTGGGTCACTCAAGTAGTATGAAAATGTGGCATAACAAACATAAGAGTCGCTTATTGATTTTAGATTTGGCTCCCTGTAGCTATATCACGAAACAGCTAAAAAGGTAGCTTTCAGTGAGGCTGAAACCACACACCAAAGCAGCCTCCATTTTAAAAGCGACCACATTACCACACAGCTTGAAAAGCGTTTTACATTTTTGTCTCCCTTATTGCCCTTTCTTGGGATAGAAACAATATTTTAATAGCCTTATTTCACACCTTGTGCAAGTATCACTCAGCTTTTTCGGTGGAAGTTACACAAATAGAGCATGTGAATTTAGCAGGGTAATTCTGCTTCATCCAGGAAGTAACTCGAAATCAATTATACCACTAGTATGAAGAATACCAGCCAACGGATTCCTGGAAGAGGCTGGGAAGTGAGTACAGCTGGTGTCTCGAAAACGCAGCTGCAGAGGGCTGGAATACACACACGATATGTGAATGAGCCGCATTTGCGTGTCAGTAGCTAGGTCTGAAGACCTAGCAGGTCTAATCTCATGACGTTCCAAGCGATTCGTTGTCATCTCGTTCAGATTGGGCGTTCTGTCAGAGATCCGCTTCTTCCCAACTCGATATTTGGAAGCCGTAACTACGTCCTTATTAGGTGCTCCCTGGCATGGCGTCAAAGTATCGTGTGGGGAAGATGCAGACCACAGGCAAGACAACTGATCTCAACAAGATGGAATATGGTTACTAATAATGCTCAGATACACCGACTGTCAACTAAACATCATAAATCAAGAACTGTCAATTACTTGTGTTGGTCTGTCTTAAGTCTACTGAAAACTGTAAACGTCATTCACCAGACGTGATTCACATATCTGGAGCGTGTCCAGTGATTATACTGCCTCCAGTGGTTATACTGCAAGCATTATGATCAGGCAGTGTATCTTCATTATAGTTGTAGATCCATAAAATAAGTACTTGAGATCACTGTAATTGTGACTCTTCCCAAGAGAGAACCACACTAATAAAGAGACAACAATACAGAAATGAATCTAAAACATGTCCATTCACAGGGACACTTCGTACACTAAGATCTACAAAGTTGCAAATCAGGAAAGGCTACTATGCAGGAAACCGCATGCAACAGCAGAAAATGTGAGCTCAAAAATCTGTTGAAAATATAACCAGCGAATGTATGCACTCCATGTTCGATCCTAGCTTTTGCAAACAAGAAGTTATCAGGAGGCGGAAGAAGCATACCAAAAACGCTGACGGAAATAACTATAAGAAGTCGTCTTCAAGCAAACCTGCCGTTCAGTCTATAAATAGTGAAAGAACGACTTGTATCATCTACTCGTCATGAGTATATTAATAGCCAATAAAGTGAAAAGCGCGTATTTTAGGAGCTTTGCAACGTGCAGTACACTTGACGGGGAGAACCGGAAACAACACCAAGCTGGGCGTGATGCTGAGATTCTACGCAGCGCCTGCGCACAGTGTTTCTCATTTAGCCCGACGCTTTCATGTAAGCGACGCCCCTAGGCTACCGCAGTATCCATATTAGAACCATAAATGGCCAAATGGTTGTAAAACTTGCCGTGATTATCCGCACACTGCTTATCTGTAGCGCCAAACTGCCACTACGCCCGATTTTAGCACAGAATTTCTGCCTCTGAAGGAACTGCTCAACAGTGGGTGAATATGATAGTATCGAAAAACCTGCACCCCACATTCAACACGGACTCATTACGTGCCAATTAATCGCAGCAAAATGTACTTTTTGTATCTTTCTGCCATAGACTTCATTTATTCCACAGAAGAGTATCACCCCGTCTTGGAGGCGAGAAACAGGTGCTACCACCTAACCTGCAATCGTTCACGCCCACACCCTCTGCCACCCACCGCATCCACTGTGGATGTTTCATAACTTCAGACAATGAACGCAGATGTATCCCTATTGGGCGATTTCGTGATGACGGTACAAACCGTCAGGGATAATAGAGGAGAGTAAATGTTTTAATTTGAGGAAAGGGAGGCTGGTCCGGAAACAACTAGGTCATTAGATGTACGCGAAAACCGTTTCGATACCTATACCAGTGGACCTTTGCTGCTGCAAGCTCCTTGCTTTCCAAATTTATGAGAGGTGGTAGTAGTAAACACGGGCTCCCAAGTCAACAGTATGAGCACTTGCTCACCTCTGCTACTGTGAAACGAACTCCTCCAGTGTCCGTGGGCTCCAAGCTTTCAGATGTGCATATGATTGTCCATGTTCACTGGACTTTGTTTTAGTCCATACTACAATTCACAAAATATGGAAACTTAAGGGCTGACAGTAGAAAAGGTCCAATGTCAGAGGTATCAGAAAGATTTTCGCTTATAACTCTCGACTCTTTTCCGGAATAGGCTCCTTTATTTCAAATTCATACGATTACTGTTATCCACCATCCTTTAAAATTTGCACCATCATGGAATCATGCTGTAACTATATATATCTACATCTCACTGTCGTAAGTTAAGAGACATCCACGGTGCGTTTGACGGATAGTGGTAGGGAGTGGGCATGAACAGCTGTGTGGTAAACTGTAGAACTCTTTTCTCGCCTCCAAAATGGGGCGACAGTCTGCTGCAAAAGAAAGTCATTGGCACAAAGATACAACCACAGAGCATTTTGCTGCGGTTAACTGGCATATAACGGGTCTGTTCGTGGTGGGCTGCACACGTATGATGCAATTAACCCACTGTTCAGCAGTTCTTCCACAGGCAGAAATGAAGTCTGTGCTATAAGCCGACATTGGCATTAAGAATCAGCAGGGCACGGACAGCTGCGTGTCCCAAGAAATAGGGTAGATTCTTTTGTGAACTAAGAAACGCTACCCTCTTTTTTACGCTTGTACATGGCATCTGGAGGTCTTCGTGTCTCCACCTATCACAAAAAAAAAAAACTGTCAAGTCGCGATAGCCATCTGACAGCTGCTTTGGTCAGGTCAGGTCAGTTAAGTTCGGTCAATTTCGGAGAGAGTCGAGTGCAGAGCAAGGTCTACTTTATACCACTGTTTTATCTGGATCGACACTTCTCCAGCAATATCGGAACTTTTTGAAGAGTGAAACATCAGGATTTGTTTTCACTTCACTGACTTACTTCGATAATGTATTTTAACAGCAGTTCATAAACTTGATGACAGCAAGAAGAAAATAAGCAGATTTGTATTACGCTTTTGTTTGAGAAGCACGCAGGCGCCATTGATATGACCTGTATTCGAACCCGCAGCGTCACAACAAAGAAACTGCGCCTTATCTTCGAGATTTCAGTGTACAATCACGTTCCAAACAGCGTCCATCTGTTGGCATCCCGAGGAACTTTCTTATCTTGGCCAGCAGTAACTTGTTTGCTATTTCCATGAGCAGTAACTATCGGAAGATGTTCCTTTGATTTCTGATCATGAAAAGCAGGCAGCAGTTCGCCATTCCAGTGATGCCACAACACCCGACACACTGTCTTGTAAATTAGCTTTCATAGCTTTCACACCCTCCTTCCGTACGAATACTTTGAATCGAGGACTTGCTTGTACGAAATTCATCAGTATTATATGCAAGTGTCTCAATGGCAGCTTCTAGACTAAACTTTTAATCTCCCACACTTAACTGACACAGGGCTGCTATTAATTTTGGAGTAATGAAATTTTTCTGCATAGCTGTTTCACTGGGTTCAGATTGTATATTCTAGATCACAGATGGGAAATAATCCTGTAAATGCATGTAAATTTGATTGCCATCAGAGGATGAGACGTTCTATAACGGTCTATACCGTGTAGGAGTTAGCATGGAAAAATATTTAGCAAGTCTCTTTCCTTGCTGAACAGTTCCGAGGCGCAACCTCTCCTCTTTTTTGGACACTTCTCTGCCCACTCCAGCTAAGCTCGCAGGCCGAACCGACTCAATCTCTGTCGCTGTAAGAAATGTGTGTATATTTCTTTTCATCAATTGAGGTGCATCGCCGTATGCAATGTCAAACTAATCATCTAACTTGTTGACGAACTCATCGGTCGATATTCAAAAACTTTAGTTTCTTGTGAATTTTTTGGAACCCTCTCCAACATTGGAGTAGGCTGCTAGTTCCTTCACACTACTACGCAAAGATCTGTTAGGTACAAGCACCTTTACGCTAAGGACAAGGCATTCGTGAGTAGTGAGATTTGCATGTTCGTTGACAGTTAATTTCATCTCACGGATATTATAAAATCAAACTGGCACAAACTTTCCATCGGAGGACGGTTCTGAACATTTCATTGCAGTATACACTTTTCGTAACAATACGTCATTCAACATGTTCACGGACTAACAGCAATATGTTTATTAACAATTTACGAACACACAGACGCGGAAGTGAATTCCGCCGTAGCGAATACTGCCAACCTGACATGTTCCATTTTCAAGTCGGCACGGTTTACAGACGTCGCACGTTTCATAAATTATATTTACATATGTTTTGCTATCGTTCAAATAAACTAAGAGGTTATGCGTTAAAAACATAGGACATAAATTTCTCTGGAACACCCTAATGGGCAGTTTCGGCAAATTCTACAACCGTCTGCCTACCTACGCCGTTGCATTACAACTCGATAATTCTCATACGAAGATTGCAGTACCCTACAGGCGTCGCTCTGATTTTTGTTTTGTTTTGATTTTTGGGCGCAAAACTGCTATGGTCATTAGCGCCCGGTCCGTGACTTAGGAAACAGTAAAAAACCGAAAATGGAAACCAGCAGCAATGGGAACGAAAGGCATAAAATTGGAGAAACTAAAAGCAGAAGGAAGGCTTAAAAATCCACTACTGAAAGGAGTTGGTTGTCTCCAAAAAAAGCTTCAAATGACACGTCATGTCACTGGCACTAGTAAACTCGAAAACGCGATCGGCTGAGCGCGTGTCATCTGCTAAAATCGACGATATATCAGGCGATAGCTGTAGACAGGAGCGTAACGGATTAAAATAGGGGCACTCAATTAAAAGGTGTCTTACCGTCCACAGCTGAGAGCAGTGGGGACAGAGTGGGGGAGGATCGCCGCTTAAAAGATGTCGATGGCTAAAAAGACAGTGCCCTATCCGGAGTCTAGTTAAAATTACCTCCTCCCGACGACGCGTTCGGGAGGAAGAGGTCCAAGCACAAGGAGGAGCTTTCACGTCCCGCAATTTATTATGGGGAAGTTTCGACCAATGCGCGTGCCACAATTGAACAACACGACGACATAAAACGCTCTGTATATCGGCGAAGGGAATCGATTGAATAGCTGGCCGAAGAAGACAGACTGCAGCCTTGGCTGCAATATCGGCCGCATCATTTCCACAGATACCAACGTGTCCCGGGAGCCAGAGGAACGCCACCGAGACGCCCCCAGGTGGAGCAAGCGCAGGCAGTCCTGAATCCGGTGGATCAGAGGGTGCACAGGGTAAAGAGCTTGGAGACTGAGGAGAGAGCTGAGAGAATCTGAGCAGATAACGTACTGTATCCGCTGATGGCGGCGGATGTAGTGGACAGCCTGGAGAACAGCGTAGAGCTCCGCAGTATAAACCGAACACTGGTCGGGAAGCGGAAAATGATTTGGGGTGTCGCCAACAATATAGGCACTCCCTACAACTAACGATGTTTTCGAGCCGTCGGTGTAAATAAATGTGGCGTCCGTCATTTGTGCACAAAGAGCAGCAAATGCCCGACGATAAACAAGTGAAGGGGTACCATCCTTGGGAAATCGACAAAGGTCACGGAGCAGGCAAATCCGGGGACGGAGCCAAGGCGGTGCTGTACCCCAAGTTGTCAAGAAGGTTTTAGGAAAGCGGAAGGAAAGAGAATGGAGCAGTTGACGGAAGCGGACTCCCGGTGGTAATAGGGAGGAGGGGGGCCTGCATACAGCGGAGGTTCAGCAGTCTCAGCATAAAGGCTTTCCACAGGGCTGGTGTAAAAATCTCCAGACACTAAACGTAATCCACGGTGGCGGATAGAGTCGAGACGCCAAAGAATAGACGGCCGAGAAAAGGAGTAGACTATGCTTCCATAGTCCAATGTCGAGCGCACTAAGGCGCGATAGAGGCGGAGAAGGACCACTCGGTCCGCTCCCCAGGAGGTACCATTCAGGACACGGAGGGTGTTGAGGGATCGCCAACAGCGAGCCGAAAGATAGGAAACGTGGGAGGACCAACACAATTTTCTGTCAAACATAAGACCCCTGAATTTAGCGACGTTTGAAAACGGAAGGTTGACAGGTCCTAGATGTAAGGAGGGTGGAAGACACTCCTTACGTCGCCAAAAATTAACACAAACGGTCATACTGGGAGAAAAACGGAATACGGTTTCGATGCTCCAAGAGTGGAGGCGATCGAGACATCCTTGAAGACTTCGTTCAAGAAGGCTGGTCCGTTGAGAGCTGTAGTAGATCGCAAAAACGTCCACAAAGAGGGAGCCCGAGACATCAGGAAGGAGACAATCCATAATTGGATTGATGGCAATGGCAAACAGTACCACACTCAGCACGGAGCCCTGGGGTACCCCGTATTCTTGGGAGAAAGTACGGGACAGAGTAGTGGTCACCCGCACCCTAAATGAGCGCTCTGCCATAAAATCGCGAAGAAAAAGGGGCAGCCAGCCTCGAGAGCCCCAAGAGAACAGTGTGCGGAGGATGCCTGTCTTCCAACAGGTATCGTATGCTCTCTCCAGATCAAAAAGTATTGCTACTGTTTGGCGTTTCCGGAGAAAATTGTTCATGATATAAGTGGAGAGAGCAACAAGAACTGCAGAACGATACTTTCGGAATCGGCATTGGGCAGGTGTTAAAAGACTGCGGGATTCCAGCCACCACGCTAAACGGTAATTCACCATACGCCCCAAAACCTTACAGACACCACTCGTGAGAGAAACGGGGCGACAGCTAGAGGGGAGATGTTTGTCCTTTCCAGGTTTCTGAACAGGAACGACGATAGCTTCCCGCCATCGTCTGGGAAAAGTACTGTCGGTCCAAATTCGATTATAAAGGCGAAGGAGGTAACGCAGACTATGGGTTGATAAATGCAGCAGCATTTGGACGTGGATACCATCCGGTCCTTGGGTGGAGGAGCGAGAAGAAGAGCGTGCATATTGGAGTTCCCGCATGGAGAAAACAGTATTGAAGCTTTCGCGATATTGAGGAGAAAGCAAGATGTCGCACTTCCGCTGCACGTTTCTTCTGGAGAAACGCTGGCGGGTAATTTGAAGAACTCGAAATCTCAGCAAAGTGCTGACCCAATGAGTTAGAAATAGCGACGGGGTCCACTAATGTATCATGCGCGACAGTGAGCCCAGAGACCGGGGAGAAAGTAGGCGCGCCTGAGAACCGTCGAAGCCGACTCGAAACTTCCGAGGAGGGGGTGAAGGTGTTAAATGAGCTAATATAGAATTTCCAGCTTGCCTTCTTGCTATCGCGGATGACGCGACGGCATCGCGCACGAAACTGCTTATAGCGGATAGAGTTGCCCAAAGGAGGATGGTGGCGGAAAATGCGAAGAGCACGTCGCCGCTCACGTATTGCGTCACGGCATGCATCGTTCCACCAAGGAACTGGGGGGCGCCGGGGCAATTCGGAGGTGCGTAGTATTGAACGTTACGCAGCTGTAAGAATAACGTCGGTAATATGTGTGACCTCATCGTCGACGCTAGGAAAGTGACGGTCATCGAATGTCGCTAGAGACGAAAAAAAGTGTCCAATCGGCTTGGGCAAACTTCCAGCGTCGCTGCGCATATATGGCAGTTGAGGCTGCAGTCTAAGGACACATGGAAAGTGGTCACTCGAGTGTGTATCGTCAAGGGCTAACCATTCGAAGCGCCGAGCTCGCGGAACAGTACCGACCGAAAGAACCAAATGAGATAAATTTGTCATGGAGGTAGATAAAAATGTAGGGACCCCAATGTTGAGGCAAACTAGATCCGCTTGGTGGAAGACGTCTAGCAATAGTGAGCAACGTGGACAAGGATGTGGAGATCCCGAAAGCGGGTGGTGGGCATTGAAGTCCCCAACCAGCAAATAGGGGGGTGGAAGCTGACCAAGAAGATGAAGGAGATCAGGTTGTGCCCTTGATGTGGGCGATGGAATATATACAGTACAAAGAGAAAAGGTATATCCAAAAAGGATAAGACGGACAGCAACAGCTTGGAAGGAAGTGTTTAAGGGGATTGGGTGATAATGGAGAGTATCATGGAGAAGAACAATGAGTCCTCCATGGGCTGGAGTGCCTTCAACAGAGGGGAGGTCATATCGGACGGACTGAAAATGAGGGAGAACAAAGCAGTCATGGGGACGCAGCTTTGTTTCCTGAAGACAGACGATGACCGGCGAGTAGGATCGTAAGAGGATCGACAATTCATCCCGATTGGCTCGAATGCCGCGGATATTCCAGTGGATAATGGACATGGGGTGAACAGAAAATGGAGGAATGTGACCAAGGTTGCTGTCAACTCAACGACTGCTCAGAGCTTGCGACCGACAGCATGGAATGGCATTCAGCCGAAGGCAGAAGATCCTGATCCATAGGTTGTTCAGGAGCAGTTCCTGTCACCAGCGATCGGCCCATTTGATCGGCCGCCAGCAGTGCGCCTCGGCGACACAGAAGACGGTCGAGGGCGATTTCCGCCAGGTGGTGCTGTAGATAGGACACGCCTTGGTGGAGAAGGAGATGAACTGGGTTTCTTTGTAGCCTTTTTGGAAGTATGATGTTTAGATGAAGGAGGAACCGATGGTTGTGAAGCTGGGGTATGTAAAAACTCTTCACAAGTATGCTCTTTTTTCGAAGTCTTGGTGTCTGACTTCGGGGCTCGAGATTTAGCAGAACCCGACGAAGGGTGAGCCAGAGAGTGGGTAGGCGAAAGTGGTGAGGTTGAACGGGCGATCTTTGTGCTGGCGGATCTGACGACAGTGGCACTAAAGGTGAGGTCGCAAGTCTGCGTGGCCGCCTCCTTTGTCGGCTGAGGAGAAGCAAGAACAGTGCTGTATTTTCCTGTCTGAGGCACGGTGGGCTGTCGACTGGCGAAAAACTTTCGAGCAGCAAAGGTCGACACCTTTTCCTTCACTCTGATTTCCTGGATGAGCTTTTCGTCTTTAAAAACGGGGCAATCTCGAGAGGAAGCAGCGTGGTCACCCATACAGTTGATGCAGCGAGGGGATGGAGGTGGACAAGCACCCTCATGGGCATCCTTGCCAAATGTAACTCATTTGGCTGGATTGGAACAGGACTGGCTGGTGTGATTGAACCACTGACACCGATAGTAACGCGTAGGTTTTGGGACGTAAGGGCGAACGGAAATGATCTCATAGCCTGCTCTGATATTCGATGGGAGTTGAACTTTGTCAAACGTCAAGAAGACAGTGCGGGTTGGAATGATGTTCGTGTCAACCCTTTTCATAACTCTATGTACAGCCGTTACGCCCTGGTCAGACAGGTAGTGCTGAATTTCGTCGTCAGACAATCCATCGAGGGAGCGTGTATGAATGACTACACGCGAGGAATTTAAAGTACGGTGCGGTTCCACACGGACAGGGAAGGTGGGGAGAAGTGAAGTACGCAGCAATTTTTGTGCCTGGAGGGCACTGACCATTTCTAACAACAAGGTGCCATTCCGTAATCTGGAACAAGACTTTAGAGGACCTGCAATAGCGTCGACACCTTTCTGGATAATGAAAGGGTTGACCATGGAGAAGTCGTGACCATCATCAGACCGAGAAACAACAAGGAACTGTGGCAACGATGGAAGAACTGTCTGTGGCTGAGACTCAGTGAACTTACGCTTGTGAGCAGACATAGTGGAAAGTGAGGAAACCATTGCAGAAGAATCCCCCATGATTACCGGCGTCTCCGATGGCGTGCTCCTCCCTTGTGGGGCCCCTCTCTGAGGGCACTCCCGCCTTAGGTGATTGTTCACACCTCAGGTCACACCACCCGACAAACGGACGGAGGGACCAATCAGCACTTTCGGAATGTATCAGCTCGGGTAATCACCCCTCCCTGGGCCTGGCCGTTACCAGGGTGTATGTACGTGTCCTACCTGTCTACCCGGGGCGGGGAATTACGCGTTACCCCGTCACTGGCTACGCACGAAAATGCGTGGGTCGGCCTTCAGACACACACAGGGAGGAAGAATGAGAAAGGGAAAAACAAAGGAAGGGAAAGGAAAGAAGAGGGGTCTCAAATGCCGCAGCGGAGAAAAGGGTAAAGAGAAGAGGTAAGGGAAAGAGAAGGACAAAGGAAGGATGAAGACATATTAGCAGAGAAGGCGAAGGATGCGTTTCGTTTATGAGCGTCCATCTCCGGACGTAGGCACAAACCATACTCCCAGAGGGGGAGAAAGGGAAGGAAAGAGCCAGAGGTGAGTGGAGGGGGGGCGAAGATGGGGGATAGGGAAGGATGTGGAAAAGGAAGGTATGCAGCCCGGGAAGGAAGGAGGGCCACATTAGCTCAGGGTCCCGTGCTTGCTACGCACGTATCCACAAAAGAGTTGTGGACCCCCTGGGGGGCGTCGCTCTGATGACTGACTAAATTAGTAACACTGCGCAGATGCTATATAGAATTTCAGCACCACGCTCAGCTTTGTGAACCAGTTATTTCGAGTTATATCTGTCTGAAGCGTACTGCAACTTTGAAAGCTCTACAAAACAAGCGCTTTTCGCTTTTACTCACAAAGCATAAAGAGTAGTAATACTGAAATTATATGACCATTTTCTTTCTTTCGGTATTTATATACGAAATGGCAGTTTTGATTCAGAGTTACTTATTCTACACGTTTGTGTCAATGTGCTGTGTACTTTAATTTCTGCTGACAACTGCTTCTTTTTTCGTATTAGCTAATTCAGTTTTATCCACTCGTTTTCGATATCACTGTTTCGAATATGGCACATAGTTTTCGTGAACAGTACACCACTTCTGTAACTTTGTTAGTCATAGCTTACAGTCTGTGTTCCAGTTCATGTTCTGAAATCAAATGGTTCAAATGGCTCTGAGCACTATGGGACTTAACTACTGTGGTCATCAGTCCCCTAGAACTTAGAACTACTTAAACCTAACTAACCTAAGGACATCACACAACACCCAGTCATCACGAGGCACAGAAAATCCCTGACCCCGCCGGGAATCGAACCCGGGCGCGGGAATTCTGAAATCAATTCTGTGTTATCTTTGCAAATGCATTACTCTGTTTTGGGGATAGTGCCAATGCAAGTGTTGTTTAAAAAAATATTTTGAAAGTGAATAATGTTCAAGACGTGTTGTGTACTCAATGCTTGCAGTAGAACCACTGGAACGCTCCAAAAATGTGAATCTTGTGTGGTGAATGATCTTCCAGTATTCAGTGTCCTTATGGCAACTGGAAATTTGTGGTAGGGTCTTACGGGAGCAAACTGCTGAGGTTATCGGTCCCTAAGCCTACACACTATTTAATCTAACTTACGCTATGGACAATACACACACACACACACACACACACACAAAGTGAGGACTAGCCTCCGACGGGGCGACCTTATGACAAAAATAGAAACAATTGTTATCGTTATTTACTGCATTTAATTTGCAGTTGGCGCACTAAGGTATTATAAATAAATACGTTAATTACGGAAATTACGAAATTCAGGGACATACGCTTTTGGTATTCCGACCACAGGGAGCGACGTCTTTGAGATGCAAGCTGTGATCACTTCTGAAACCCATCAAGGCACACATCAGCTGATACTTTTCCTGCTGGCAGTATAAACGAATCTTGGCAACAACATACAAGAAGCACATAAGTAGTTAGGGAACTGTGAGCGACAAGTTACTTTCTGGTCGGGGCAGACCTATACCTCTAAATTCACTTTGTTTCACATATCATTACCATTGAATAATCCGGGCGATTTTGACATAAGGTTATGGATCATTGTTTTCAATCCAGGAAGGTCATTCCAGGTGGAAATTGTAATTAATCTCTTCTTTCACAATGCGATTTACCTCTCCTAGCCACAACAATCTTTGAAACTATCTGACAATGCTCAGGTACTTTACCAATTCCACACTTACTGGTTCTAAGTTGAGGATGTTGTTAAACCAGGTCTGAAGCCCATTTTAGTCGGGAAACGAATTTTCGTAACGGTTGTCTGATAAAGAGTGGGAAAGGTAAACATTTGATGGTACAAAATCAGAAAAATAAATGCGTGAGGCATGATTTTCCAAACAACCTCCTGGATAGTTTTGTTTTTCAAATCAGTAGTATGCGTTATGTTGTAGCAAAAGTTACACCATTCTGTGTGCGGTTTTTCTTACACTGAGACCGAAAGGTGTCTCAGTTATTGGCAACTAATACACGCTGCGATGGGAAGGAGCTCCTAGCGCACAGCAACCCCCCCCCCCCCCCCCCAATAGATGCAAAAAATGTTGACGGTACTGTATAAGAATTCTGAATGTATTTATCGATCGCGTTCGGGTAAAATAATTGCTTTAAATCTGACCATGGAGAAATCCTATGCCAGGCTTCTGATCCTGTGGGAAATCTTTCATGCCAGAACCATCATTCTTGACACAACAAAATCCTTTTCTGGTATCTTTAGCCCAAAGATACTCGCCTACACGCAATACAAAGACTCATAGCTGTCCATTCGTGAAATCTTCTCGGGTGATCAGCCGAGTAAAGGCGTCGTCTTCTCGCAACGTTTCGAAGGGTTTCGTACCCATCATCTTCAAGCGAAGTGTCAAGATGCTGCTGCTGCTTACATCTTATACTTTCTCCTCTTTGGAGAAGTGTGAGGGGGAGTTTGTAGCCTTGCGGCTTTTACTCCCCTGTGAACATGTGTGTGTGATTTTTCTATAGTTTTTTGGTGTCTGTGACTTGTGATGTTTGTTTGTGAGTGAGTCTGGTACTTGCCTGGGGTAGGCGAAGAGATTGGTGTTTTGTGGGAAGGAACTGGATTAGGGATTGGGTATTGGGATTTTCTCTTCGACTTAGTCGTCGAAGATCGTCATAGGGCGCTTATGTTTGTCGCGGGACATGTCATACCGACCTAGGGAGTGGATGAGTGCGTTTCCTGATCTGGAAGAACCCTCATAGAAGGCCCTTGCCAGATCCTGGAAACGCTCTCTCAGGAGTGGGATATCGGCTGCGGCGTGCAAGTCGTCCGTGGGGAATCCGAGAGGTAGGTGCAGTGCCCTTCTGAGGGCGCGGTTCTGCAGCCTCTGGAGTTTGTCCAGGTGCTGCTTTGCCGCGTATCCCCAGACAGGGCACGCATACTCCATTACTGGCCGGATCAGGGCCTGGTATACGTTCACTCCTACTGTGCATGATAGGGAGCTGGATGAGTTGAGGATTGGGTACAGGATGGACATTCTGGCGCAGAAGATGCTGTGTTGCGCGGTCCTATAAAGGCTCCTAGACCAGTACTGATTCCGGGCGCCGACCAATCAGGTACCTGCGGAATCGGCCGCCGCGCCAGTGGCGTGGGGCTCGCGGCGCGGACCGGGCGTCGGGTCCCTGCCGGTTCCTAATACGTCTGTGGCCGCTACCGTTATCGTGCCGGCGCGTTCTCTTCTAATTTTAGTTATTGCGGGATTCCAAGCTGTACTGAGTTGGAAACCAGTGTCTCGATTGATCAGGTTGCTGTTCAGCCGAATTTCTACAGCCTCTTTGAAAACTGAATCCCAAAATCCTTTAGCGTCACACAGCTTCTTCGTACCCTCAAAGAGGAAGGTGTGTCCTTCGTTAAGGCTATGTTCCGCTACCGCCGATTTTTCTGTCTGACCAAGGCGTACATTTCTAATGTGTTCCGAGCGCCTCTGCGTGATGCAGCGCTGCGTTTGTCCGATGTATTTCGTACCACATTCACATTCAATACTGTATATGCCCGGAGTCTGCAGTCCTAGGTGGTCTTTGACTGAGCCAAGTATGTCCTTAATTTTACTTGGGGCATGAAAAATTGTCTTGATGTTGTGTTTCTCCAGAGTGCGGGCAATCTTGGCTGTTGGCGGTCCCGCGTATGGTAGAAATGCCAGGCATCTGGTCTCATCTGCTTCTTCTGGTGTGTCTACCTTCCTGCTCTTGTGTAGGGCGCGCGAGATTTGCGTCTCATGGGTACGAAACCCTTCGAAACGTTGCGAGAAGACGACGCCTTTACTCGGCTGATCACCCGAGAAGATTTCACGAATGGAATACGCCGAGAAAGTCTCAAATCACATTTATCATAGCTGTCCATGTTGCATTCGTCCCTCTATTAAATCCAAAGTGAATATTGTGACGCAAATGTTCGAAAGTTTTCCACTTAATATTTTACAACTCTCGAACAACGTTCTCAACCCATTTCTTGTACTCAAATATATTTATTTCTACATAATCAATTAAACTTTTAGCCTTGATTGCTATTCCTCAAAGTTTGAACTGACAGAGCTCCATAATAGATGAACACTGAAAAAATAAACCTTTCCTTTCTGGAAAGAGATTTCTTTTCCTATTCTTCAGTTTCGCACTTGGCTGAACTGTGTGCCTGCTGGTAGTTTCTGCACAACAATCAATTGTGATTTAGTTGGCTGTGTGTGTTATGGACGCCCTTCTGACAAGCAGTATATTTCAGATTTCCTGAAGTAACTGCAATATCGGTTCATTTTACCATCCTAATAATAGAACGAAGTGTTACGTTAGCATTACTAGGTGGATGTGCCGTACACACTTCTTACACAGAAAAATTAGAAAATGAGAGATGCCCTGAGGTCGATATGAAAAAAGGTGAAGGAGAATGAGATCTATAGCTACACGCCTGACAAAGAGAATGAAGTTCTGATTGTGAAATTTTGGGAAACCAAACCACTATGCGTAGTCACAAACTACTGCTTTGAGAAATGCTCTAAGTTACTAACGGGCGAAGAGAAAGAAAACATGTGTCGCAATGTCACATCTCTTTGAAGAATACAACGCCTGTATGTGTGGCCCTGATCTACTGGACAAGCAGATACCACTTAATAAACCGAGCGAGGTGGCGCAGTGGTTAGCACACTGGACTTGCATTCGGGAGGACGACGGTTCAATCCCGCGTCCAGCCATCCTGATTTAGGTTTTCCGTGATTTCCCTAAATCACTCCAGGCAAATGCCGGGATGGTTCCTCTGAAAGGGCGCGACCGACTTCCTTCCCTAATCCGATGAGACCGATGACCACGCTGTCTGGTCTCCGTCCCCAAACCAACCAACCAACCAACCAACCAACCAACCAACCAACCAACCAACCAACCAACCAACCAACCACTTAATAGGACGATAAGGTGGTGGCCACTATGCACTGAAATGACAGATTTGGTATGTGCACCGTGGGTTTACCGTGCACGTATCAAAGCCAAATGAAAAGGCCTCACTGAAGGGGAATAGTGGGGTTGCGCATTTCGAACAACAAACTATCGACACGGAAATGCAGAGGACCACAAGGACGAAAATGGACGAGAGGACAGGTGAGTACAGATGTGGAACTAGAGCCAGGAAATCACTTAAGCTGCTAAGTAAAACATAGGAAAGATGTTCATACTGCAAGAAGATGGCATGTACACCAACAGAGTAGCTATGACACAGTTGTCAAGTGTTTTCTTTCATTACACACTTAATAGACAATGTGTGTATTTTGTCCACTATATTACTTGTTTTCTGCTTTGGCGGTAATATCGCACCTTTTGATAGGTCATTATGCCAACGTCCCAAAAAGAGGACGGCCTAGAGTTTTTGTTCTATTTTGATCTATTAAATATTTTCAGAACAGGTTTTTCTATCATTTATCACGAAGGTGTCACTATAATGTGAAAAAAATTGAAGAATATAAGCGTTTTGGCATAATGGGTCAAATTTCAAACATGCGAAACACAATACATAACATCAAGATAAACACTAGAACTTCAAGTAAGAAAGTGGCAGTTGATAAATACGCTCACAGCCTCACGCAGCGTTAACCTGGCGGACGGCGCCTGGAACGCGTCCGGTAGTCGACATAGGGTGAGAAAGTCTAGAGTGATCTGTTCCGAAGTCGATGCAGCCAGCAACTGTTCGGGACGAATTGTTTCTGCTGTGACCAGAGTTTTGACTCTGCTATTACTGGTTGGTTATGTAGTGAAGATAATTATCATTGAGACTCCATCAGACGTAACATCAGCAGACACGAATATGATTTAAAAGTAAAACATCGAGGAGTCTATCTCGCGACATTGTACCTACATTGCGCGACGTTTACTACTAGACGACGAACACACACAACCCTGTAACGGCTGGTGAAGAATGATAGAAATTACTCCACACACTTCGGCATCCTGCAGTATTGCCAGACTGTGCATACGGCCGCATTTAGAATTCTGAGGTGCGGTGGGTTATACTGGGCACCTTCAGTGAACGACTCCGACTAACTCTCCACGGCAGCCGCCCGGCCGCCTTGTTTTATGTCTGACTGTACCGTTACCCACTCAAAATCAATTCCACCTTGGACGAGAATGTAACACGTGGCAGTATATAAGAATTTCAATAACATTAACAACGTAAATTGCAATAATATTTAACAATGTATCATTTCTACAACATTTCCAATTTCTCTTAATTGCTATGGCCATAAACAAACAGTGTATTCTCTATCTTACTTTCATCACTTCTTGTCCTCTCCCCTAAATGTACATTGCTTTCCGTTCCAGGCAAATTTTCGTGAGACCAGTGAAATTATGGGGATTTAAATACGGGTCAAGATAAAAAAAAGAGCATCAGAAACTACTTCACACGTACATACATAACCCTACTTTCCAATACACGCGCTCCCAGCAGGAGCAGAATATCTGAAATGATTTCGATTATTTTTTGGAAATTGAAGTACGCCTGTATACATTAGTCGCTTTTTCCGGTACCCGTACAAACCAAACGATACTAGAACAGACGAAGGGACCACGCGAGGGTGGTCTGCGAGCTGCCACGCCGCGCTGCGTTGAAGCTTTAGGAAAACGGCGGACACATGTTTAACTAGTATGCAGGTATCAATGTAATCCATATTTTCCTTTTAGTGTAGTATTATATTATTAGTCCGCTTTATGCTGAACTATTCTTTTTTCCGCGGTCGGTGAATTGCCACTTAAGTATCGGAACGACAAACTCTCACCATCTCGGATGGCATGGCTTTTTTCGCTGTGGTAAGAGGCTCACACAGCCTTAGACCCCATATCTGTGGTACGGAGAGCCCCTATATTGCCATTGTAAACCGTGACTGTATTTAGTTTTCTTTACTATTGTGGAAGGTTGTAACATAACTTTTCATTTTTCAGTTTTTGTCTTCTCTCGGTTCGCTTATTATCTTTGCATTTTTTTCCCCTTGTTGATAGCTCTGATTCCGAAGAAAATGTGTGCCCTTACGAAACATTCCAGGAAAAATCTGAGAAAAGGTAACGCTTTATAAGATATGCAACGTAAATTCGCATCTTATGCAATATCTGCAAGTGACCCGTTAGTACGCTGTTCTTCCATAAACTGTTGTTAATAAAGAAAGAGCCCTGAATTACCTTTTGAACATTTTTAAATTTCCGTACCTCAGTGCTATATCCTGTATTTTTTTGTCTGAAGATCCTTTGTTTCTATTTTAATAATTTCTAACAGTTTGCATAGGCACGCATTGCCAGCAGTGCTTCTTCATGGTGAACGTTTTGTCTAGTAGCAATTTCTTCGTTAGTCGTTAATTTACTTTCATTTTCCTGTAAAATATTTTCTACTTCCTTGCGATAGCTCCATTTTCGTGCCCGAATATCTCTCTCGTTATTACGCTCATTACTACGGCCTGAATCAGCAGTGAATTGATTAAAAATTGGAACAGCATCACTACCTGCATTTAGAACGAGTAGTCAACTTCAAATCTCTTTCGTAATCGCAGCCCATAAGAGCATTTTCAACTGGAAGCGAATCTGCAAGTTTCAAGCAGTTATCCGTTTTCTTTTGTCTCAGCGCTTCTAGGGCGCGTAGCAAACCATAATTTTTCACTTAAGAACTTAGTCTAAAAATTCCTGAACTCACCGATAGTTACGCCGTAACTCTGTAATCAATCACCAGTCAGTAATAAAAATTCACATTGACGCAAGCAACCTTGTTTCCGCTCGGAAACGCAACTACAACACAGTGCACTATGGCGGTCCCGGGCTGCTGAGCGCTGTCCGGGTCCGCTTCGACGCCGGCGGTGATGCTCGCTACTGTGAACACGCCTCGTGATCCCTGCCGTGCATTCTGGTATCCATGCATTCACCCTACTGTCAGCGAAATATTAAAAGGTCATTTTTATTCGCCGTTTCAACTATATATTCCCCAAGACGTTTTGGCAACTTCGGAACCCTTTAAAAGAACACGAAGCTGTGGGAATATCAGCACCTATTTTGTTGCCACATCAACCCACAATTTTCTTTCCACGCGTAAGTGGAACCTCAGTCTGATCCACATATTTGGTTAAAAATAATATCATTTACTCCTAGTAATAAGATTATAGCAACAATGTAACAGTCGAGCCTCTCAAGGGAATCCAGTTGTCACACTTTTCCAGAAAATTTGTGAACAGAAATGAAAAATTCTGCTCTAAATGTCGATGCTTCTGCAGCTCGTTCCGAATTTTATGCCTGAATGTTCAAAGTTCAACAGTCTACTCAAAACCATTTCGTGAACCATACTGACAGACTTATTTAGTGTCACTTTCTACGTTGTATTTAAGAAATCTACATTCTCATTTGTGAATCAAAAATTAAATGCGCTGCCGAATCATTCGTAAAAACAGTACTGCAGTGTCAAGTATCTATAGCCGACTTAATCCCTCTACGTGTCAGCATACCGAGACTAAGTTATGGTTCATACATAGGGCAGGGAGGGCTCTAGAGGCGCTGTTCACCCAGCTTCCCAAGCCAGACAACCCCGACAGAAAATCAAGTAAGAGGTGGCAGCCCCATCACCTGACTTAACGTGAGCAGATTGTGTCTCTGGCAATGTGGAATGTTAGAGGACTGACCAACAGAGAAAAGGAGTTGATCCAAGTATGCAAGGAGATGGAAAAACTAAGAAAAACAAAAGATCTGACTGACTACTCGATAGCTTATAGTTGTGTCTCACAAAGAAATCGAGCTGGTGTTGGTGTGGCAATTTCAGTCACTGATAAATGGAGAGGACAGATTCGTGAATTCAACCTCATAAATAAGGAATGACAGATGATCTCTTGGAATTTGATATCTAACAGTAAAAGCTGTCTACGGCCCATGAGGAGGAAAGGAAGAGTGATCCTGATACCTTTTACGATGACCATCAGAAAGTGAATAAAAATCAACAAGACTGACCATGTTGTCATCGCTGGTGATTTTAATGCAAGAGTTGGAAATCTACCAACACCTGTAATATCAGGCTTATTTGGAGGAAAGACCCTCGATAATAATGGAAATGAACTATGCACAGTTGTCTCCAACAATTTTAAATTTATTACCACATTTTACCGACAAAGACAGTAACAAGTTTACATGGATTGCACGAAGATTAATGTCTTTGATTGACTACACACTCATTAATGATAAAATGAAGAATCTTATGAAGATATACATGTTTGTAGAGGAAGAGACATAGGTAGTGACCACTTCCTTCTACGCAGTAAGGTAAGGCTAAAGAAACCACAATAAGAATAGTTAAAAATACATCTTCTGCCGGAATACAGTATTAGGAAACTTCATCAATACTGACTCCAAGGAAAGTTTGCTTTATTACCAGTCAATAAACACATCGATAGAGAATGGAGTATCAAAACCGGCTTCATTGAAGAAGCCCTCGAAGCACTTGGTAGAAGGAAGAAAACCGATAGGGACAAGTACTCAATCTGGAACACAGAAATTAAAGATGCGGTTTAAGAACAACACAGAGCTTGTCTGAAGTTTCTACAGGTGAAAACGTCAGAAAGTTTGCAGACGTACGAAATAAAGCGGAATACTGCCCAACAATTACTGTGCGAAGCACACCAACAGTCATGGGACCCATTTATAAGCGTCTTAGAACACGATGTACATGGCAGACAGCAATGTGCATACGAGGTCATGAAAGCCCTCAACAAGAAAGAAAGACGCTGAGACACTGAACATGATACTCAATAAGCAATGGATAAATTATACCGATCTGTGGTGTACACTGAAGGCTGGAAATGACACTCGAGAAAATATGTACAATGAATCAGTACATGCAATTACTACGGACGAACTACAACACGGCTTGAAAGGCATGAAATATAGGAAAACAAAGAATAGCTGGAATGCATGTAGGGTTGCCACTAAATAAGACTTTACAATTAATAAATGAATGTTGGTCGAAATGCAAGATCCCCAGGCCACTGGTATATAGCAGAAGTGATCTCTCTCCAGGAAAGGGAAACACAGTGATTGTAGGAGCTATCGCGGCATAAGTCTTCAGAACACTGGCTACAAGCTAGACACACAGATCAATAACCGCATGCAGAATATTACAGCAACTAATATTTCTGAAGAACATAATGGTTTAGGTCGTTTATGCAAAATCATTGTGGTTGTAGTTAAAGACGTCATAGGAAAAACACACAGAATTTAATGTAGATACTCATACGGCCTTACCGATCTTCAGAAGGCCTTTGAACGTGTGAGCCGTGATAGCCTATGGAAGGTTGTGTCTGAACAGTGATAGAAGTACCACCTAACAGAGGTAGTGAAAAGTCTTCACAATAGCACATGCATTGCACTAAACACAGGTAGGAAACCGTTAGAAGAAATAATTGTTAACCAAGGCGTTAGGTAAGGATGTGGACTATCACCTACCCTTTTTAATACTACAATGAGATTATCGCAAATGCAAATGTTCAAAGTAAACAAAGGAATTAACATTACGAATGAGGAATATCTGAATGTACTTCTGACTGAACTACACAGATTCAGTGTACCAGTTAAACATCAATGTATCAGCTGAACGGAAATACATCTTTAGAATTTCTAGTGACAGAACAAAAATAATGGCAGTCTGAGGAAAACCTCCAGTCAGGTCAAAAACTGTTTCGGATAATTCAGTTTTAGAAAAAGTGTCAACTCTTATTTAGGCTGCACTGTAAGTTTTGATTTGAACGCTGATATTGAAAATAAAATACAGAAATTTCAAGCTCTCTGTGGCACCACGAGCAGAACACTGGGCTATAAAGAACAAAAAGAAACAATCATGATATTCTGTAAAGTAACGGCGGTTCCGGTGTTATCCTAAACAATTTAAAGTTTCTTTACCACAAAAAACATGAAAATAAAATTCAAGCAGCAGAGATGGGATTCCTAAGAAAGACCAAGTGCTGCACAAGAAGGTAGTATTAAAAACGAAGAATTAGAAGAGAAATATTTTCAGCATGAATGAAAAAGTTAATAAAATATCGTGAAGATCGGAAGCAAACACCTCAGGAGAATTCCAGGTCACAGAATTCCTCAGACGATCGTGAACTACAAGCAAAATGGGAGATATTTGAAGGCCTGGAAAAAGATGGGTATGATTTTGCTTGAGAGGTCGTAAACAGGCAACAGCCTCATCCTTTAAAGGATGATAATGTGTGTAGGTGGCTTCTGGGATTTCTTTGCTTAAAATAGCTTGAATACGTGCATAAAAATCACTCTTAGGTGCAGCTCCATCCTGTGATTGTGCAACAAATTTAAATTACATTTGGTAATTTTTTCTTAATGTAGACCGACGAAGAATAAGCGACCAAGTTTTTACAGGTTCGATGCCTAGGAACTTTTCGTACATTTTACCACCTAAATAGCACCGAATGACTATTTTCTCTGTTTTCGAAAATCCTTTTGACTCTTCAAATATTAGAACAAAGTACTGAGCTTCTTTCATTTCATATGAGACATTCTAGCATATTGCTACGGTTCTAAGAATTTTATTTGGTGCATCGTGAGGTGTTTTTTTCCCTTTTAGATTCACCTTTTTCCCAAGACAGATCTTTCCTTGAAAGTTTCCAATGAAAGGAAAAAGAATGATTTGCACTATCTTTCTACTCATTATGAACTCTTCGAACAAGTCCCTTGAGAGCTGTGTATCGAAGTGAATCGGCAGTCGCTTCCATCCCTCCTCCATTTTCTTGAACGTCTAGACCATATCTTTGATCTAGTGGAGCAGCAACCGTTTACAGTCACTCCAACCTATTACTTGCAAGTTATAGAACACAATAGCGTATAATCCCTGACCTACAATTGCAAACCCTGTGCTTAGAGTAACAGGATGTAAACATATTCTGCCACGTACCAGTATAGTTTTACTGTTCATTACAACGGAATCAGAATGGAAGCAATTCATTGAGTTCAGTACATGACAAAATGCATAGCACTGTTTACAGGATTACCGAAAGTTTGCGATTCCCACCTGTCTGGTTTGACTCGTGACGTTATGAAGATATCGGAAATCCGACTTTCAAGCATAAAGAATGCGTCCCTCATAGTGCCTCATTGCATCCGCGAACAAACTTACGTAACATGCGCAATAATTACTACTAAAAAGTCAAATTAATGGGCCAACCAAGAGTAGTAGAAATTCACAGTGGGGGCAAGAGAGTAAGTATAACAACACCTTTCCAGACAATTATTAACCCAAAAATCAAGCACACGAAAATCTGCATAGTAAGCACAATCCGAATACGAAAAACCAAAACCAATGGCATTGTAACTTAGCTTGACCTGTATTGCTTGAACGAAACCCTCGATACCAGATACCCACACACATTTCCGAAAACCGATACCGTATATTTCAATTGGCCTATATAGCAGAAAAACGAAAGCCCATAATGACGAAAAAAAGGACTAAAGCGTCAAACCAGTTCCGTAAACCTTCACTTACCACATCTAACACGAAGACCAAAGTAAAACAAACGAAAACTCTCCAGACATAGTACAAAAAATATGACCAACAATGGTAAACTGATGTCGACAACACCTACCAACCACTGTCAAACAACTGCCAAATACTAACTAAAAAATGGAAAAAAGCTTCCGCTATTGGTCGAATTAGTTGCTGGAAGCTAATCACAGACCATTTCTTTTCCCACTGCAGTAAGCAATACTCGTAAATTTCCGTATCACGGACAACGTATTTTATATGCATTCCCTGTCCTCTTCCCGAAAATTCTCAAAACTTATTATGTGACGATTGGTGGGTTTTCAAACTTTCCCTTCTCACAGCCTTCACCCAGAACTTATCGAGTTGGATGGATACGAAATCTGAAGTCAGATGACGGAAGGAAAACCTCTAATGGGAAAATAAACAGCGCAGCCACTGCTGGAACAAAAGAATCAATCATCTATCGAACCGAATCAGGCAAAATTATAATGTAAAACATCTGTTTTTGGTGTTCACTGGAAAAAAAATATTCACAGTGAGCAAGCTGTTATACAAGCATTCTCAGAGGGAAGATTTAATGAGTGAACGATATCTAAATATCGTCTGTTTTCATTTTACATGCAAAACATGGTTACAAGAACATCAACTAAAATATGAACACTGTCGTTTCCTTAAAACTTAATATACCTGTAAAATACAATTTACAAGAAATAGATTTCACTTACCATGGCTCTTAACTTTGTGAAGAACAAATACTGACTATCTGGGCCAAAACACTCCGCTCCTCGCCCAACAGCAGAAACACTCTCACTCCCAACAGCAGAAACACTCTCACTCCCAACAGCAGAAACACTCTCACTCCCAACAGCAGAAACACTCTCACTCCCAACAGCAGAAACACTCTCACTCCCAACAGCAGAAACACTCTCACTCCCAACAGCAGAAACACTCTCACTCCCAACAGCAGAAACACTCTCACTCCCAACAGCAGAAACACTCTCACTCCCAACAGCAGAAACACTCTCACTCCCAACAGCAGAAACACTCTCACTCCCAACAGCAGAAACACTCTCACTCCCAACAGCAGAAACACTCTCACTCCCAACAGCAGAAACACTCTCACTCCCAACAGCAGAAACACTCTCACTCCCAACAGCAGAAACACTCTCACTCCCAACAGCAGAAGCACCCCCTCTACAAACAGTAAAACAGCAAAAAAAACTCTCCCACAGCCAAACAGCAAAAAAAACTCTCCCACAGCCAAACAGCAAAAAAAACTCTCCCACAGCCAAACAGCAAAAACAACTCTCCCACAGCCAAACAGCAAAAACAACTCTCCCACAGCCAAACAGCAAAAACAACTCTCCCACAGCCAAACAGCAAAAACAACTCTCCCACAGCCAAACAGCAAAAACAACTCTCCCACAGCCAAACAGCAAAAACAACTCTCCCACAGCCAAACAGCAAAAACAACTCTCCCACAGCAAAAACAACTCTCCCACAGCAAAAACAACTCTCCCACAGCAAAAACAACTCTCCCACAGCAAAAACAACTCTCCCACAGCAAAAACAACTCTCCCACAGCAAAAACAACTCTCCCACAGCAAAAACAACTCTCCCACAGCAAAAACAACTCTCCCACAGCAAAAACAACTCTCCCACAGCAAAAACAACTCTCCCACAGCAAAAACAACTCTCCCACAGCAAAAACAACTCTCCCACAGCAAAAACAACTCTCCCACAGCAAAAACAACTCTCCCACAGCAAAATAGCAAAAAAACTCTCCCACAGCAAAATAGCAAAAAAACTCTCCCACAGCAAAATAGCAAAAAAACTCTCCCACAGCAAAATAGCAAAAAAACTCTCCCACAGCAAAATAGCAAAAAAACTCTCCCACAGCAAAATAGCAAAAAAACTCTCCCACAGCAAAATAGCAAAAAAACTCTCCCACAGCAAAACAGCAAAAAACTCTCCCACAGCAAAACAGCAAAAAAACTCTCCCACAGCAAAACAGCAAAAAAACTCTCCCACAGCAAAACAGCAAAAAAACTCTCCCACAGCAAAAAAACTCTCCAAACAGCAAAAAACTCCCAACAGCAAGAAAACTCCACTCCTAACTCTCTGCGAACAACTCTGGAACATCCGATCTTCACTAGCGTAACCAAGTAAGAGGAATAACCCACAGCTGTTCGTTTCGACCGCTGCAGCCGTCAGGCAGATCATGTGACTCGACAGCAGCGCCTCTCATGGCGCCCCACCAACCGACCGTCTGACAAATTGGCTGTGGGTCGGTGTTTTGATTGACCGACCGCCGAACTATCATTGTCGGGACGTCGTGCGTGTGCGACCAGCCGACAGCCGAACCAAGAAACTGTGTCGTGTGTAGCGTGATCGTGCCAACCGCCTGCGTAAAACTCCTGTTTTGACACAGCTCCCAGAATTAAACACTATTGTAATACACATTTCGACGTCCGAGGCGGACGAAACTTTAAGGACAAAGTTTTTAGAGAAATTCAAATACTGCAGATGTTTTCGCGACACGTCGTGCGAGGAGTATAACAATAGAGATGCAAAAAATGAGGCACTTATTTAATTTTGTAACGAATCCATAATGGTTTCTCTATGTGCAACACGAGATTAAGTCTGCCGATCTTCTTTATTTCTGTTCTTAGATTTTATTTCCACGTAAAGAAAAGTTGCTAAATGTTTCATTTCTTACGTATGTGTTGTGTTTACTAGATGATGAGCGCCGCCCTCTTGTTCAAATATGAACTGAGATTTTGGAATTTACAGGTCATCTTTTGTACTACATCCATAAATAAATTAATAACGTTTTCATGAAAGTCTTTTGTTTTATTTATTTTACTTTGTCATGATTTATTTCCTCTGTCAACTATAGATCACGTTGCACGCTTCAGGAATAATTTTAGTTAATAATTGTAGCGGAATGACAGTATTGAATTTTAGGTCTGCTGCCAATGGTGAGAGATCGTAATACAGCTAACAGCCTCTCCTCAGAGTTTAACACCTCTCTCAGGACTGCATTACTTTTACTGTAAGAATGGTTCTATTATGTCCAGCAGCTTTGAAATGCATGATTCACCCCTTCTTAAATAATCAGGAAAATTATAAGCTCCCAGCCTGAACATGGGTGAAGTTCTTCCCCTGAATTTGTCACTTCTTTGCCCACAGCTTTGTCTCTGCTTTTTTCCCTTCTTACCTTCTTTCTGAAAAACCAGGCGCGATCTCGTAGAACAAAAACGCAATGAACTGAAGATAAAACAAACAGGGCGGCACTATAATCACCGAGTACAGTCGGTTCAGACGTGTGTAGGCTGCGACCAAGTTAGTCATTCTGCATCCGATAAATTGGTGTGTGTAGAAGCCTTGTATACGCAAATATTGTTCATTTAGACCCTAAACGGATGACAAATCCGTATTTCCTGCTTCCCGACGCTGAGCTGCCTCTGTTTCCTTTGCCTGGTCTTTGATGCTAGCCAGCGCAGCTGGATAAATGGTTTCGTTCTGGCGCAAATTTTAGTTACTTCCGGATGAAAAGTGGAGAATCGTTCCTAAGGTATGGCGCACAGGTTCTTAGTGACAACAAATTCCGTGGACAAATTGTGGTTCCATAGATCTGGACAAAAATTAATTCCAATTTCGTAGCGGGAGGGTGGGGGGGGAGGAGGTTAGTTCAACGTGCTCTAGACAGCGAGGCCATTAGAGACGGAGCACAAGCTCGGACTACGGAAGGGTGGAGTAGGAAGTCGGCCGTGCCCTTTCACAGAAACCATCCCGGCAGTCTCAGTAAGCAATTTAGGGACACCACGGAAATCCTATACCTAAATGGTCGGACGCACTTTTGCATTGTCAACCTCCCGAATGCGAGTCTGGTGCTAACCACTGCGTTACCTCACTCGATAATTTCATAGTAGTTTGAAGGAACGATTCTGAGGTTACAAGCAAATCTCCGCCAGAAATTGTAGTCAGCCACCCAACGGAACTTTCCTCAAGCATTGCCAGTAACTCCCCAACGTGTGTCGCCAGTGATCTGTCGTAATGTTTGCATCGGTATACTACATATCTGGCAAGGTGTAGTATTGAAATCCTTCAACACTAAAGTCAGAAGCTTGTTATGAGACATCGGAATCTGCTACTGCGAAATCTAGATTTTCGAGCTCTATCTCTCCTTCAGTTACTGTCAGTCTCACTGTCAGTAAAGGACCCTACCCTACACACGCGCCGGTTTATCGACCGGACGATAAATTGTGCGTGTGTAGCTTGTTGACCGACCGACCGAGTAACAGCAGGCCTGTAGGTTTGTTGGTCGAAAGACCGATTTTTCTTTGCGGTGGCTTGGTTAGGTAAGACTAGCAAACAGCCGCACCCCATTCGCCGTACAAACTGTGTAGTCTGTCCTGCAAGCCGCCCGACAACAGTTCCTTTTGAGTCATTATGCGCGGGGTTCAATGCACCCCAAATGTGGCTAACATGGCAGTGTGCGAGGCAGACGAAATTTTGATGACGGAGTTTCTGGAAAGTTTTCGAGTCTTCAGATGTCTGTGGGACACGCCGTGCGAGCAGTACAGCAATAGAGGGGTAAGAAATGAAGTGATTCTTTAATTTTTAACGAATCTGTAGTTGTATCATGTGGCAAACAGAGAAAATAAGAGACACACTTTTGTGAATAACTGTTAATCTGTCTGTTTCTCGGTTTTATTTGCAATACTCATCGGAAATGAAGTCAGATAACCTTAGACAGACAGATTGGATTTTATTTGATTTCCGATACGTATCGAAAATAAGAACTAAAAACCGAATTATAGACAGTAGACGGACTATTATTCATGAAATACACTTACTTCATTATTAGAAGTGTTACAAAAATTCAACCTATCGGCACCCCTTCTGCTATGAAGAGCAAAGTGAAGAGCCTTTCTTAAGTTCTAACAACTGTTACGTGCCTCATTTCTTATGAATATGTTGCTGAATTTATTACATAATACGCGCCGCCGCCATTTGCAGTCGTCCTTCTCATCTGAAATCAGTTTCTTGAACTTATGGGGGATATTATTATTACATACGAACATAAATTCATACAGTTTACATTAATATAATTTAATATTAGATTCGCTTCTGCTTTATCACGAATATTTCCTCAAGCAACAATGAATCACCTTGCAGATTTCAAGAAACATATTAGATAATAATTCTGTGGATTAATTGCGCTGAATCTGAGGTCCTCGTAAATTCCGCCAGTGGCTGAAAATCGTGAGTAGCTATCGTTTGACGACGTTCAGAACCTACGAAAAGCATTTTTCATCAATTCTTAAATAATTCCGAAAATCTTCGGGTCTCAGCTCCGTAAGTAACAAAGCGTAGGTGCATTTGGTCCATTGCATTAGCCATTTCTTTACCCACAGCTTTATCACGGCTTTTTCTGGCCTTGTTAGTTCGAACAGCCAAGCCAAATCCCAGTTCTTTTCCTGTGGAACGCTAAATGGTATCTCGTAGAACACATCGTCACAACCAGCTCTAGGAGCAGGGCGGCGCTGAAGTTTGTCGGTGGGTCAATAAATTGTGTGTGTGTGTGTGTGTGTGTGTGTGTGTGTAAGGTCCTTGACGAAATGGCTCTGGAGGAAAACGTGAAGTACTGTGGCTCGTGTTTAAAAGAAAAGTTGAGCATGCATTTGACAGATAGGTACATAGTAGAGGATTTGATGTTGGGGTGGGCTAGTCCTCCATGACGGAGTAATCGAGCACAAAATGCGAGGTGTCCTGAGCACAGCCTATATGGACAGCCTGCCCGCTCCAGTCAACAGTGGCCGAGCGTGGAGGCCATGGCCGAGTCCTGGGTAATGTTTGACTCCAAAAACGTTGAACGTGCCTTCATCCCTGCGCAACTACATCCAGCACAGGCTTCTCATTCGTGGTGTATTTTTAATCACGCAGAGTGAGGAAGCATTTGCAGTAACAAGTAAGACTGAAACCAATGCGTAAAGGTAGAGGAAGCGGGAGAGTCCAAAAAGCGAAGTAAGGAATAAATATTTGTTGTAAACTAAAACAGAAATTCTACAGCATGTGTGTCACGCGTAAACTGATCGTTATAGTGTTTCAAGTCGGGAACAACTCATTTAAAGAAATACAGTAGTAAGAAATCCCATACTGACACCACCTTCAGGAATGTAGGTTGTAATAAAAAAACAACGAAGTTTGTTGCAATGTGTGCTGAAGAGGTGACACCTTTTAAAGGTGAGAGGTGTTTCTGATGACAGTGTCAAAAAAAAGGCTAAGAATTAATTCATCTAGGTGCAAATTATCGAGAATTCAGCGTTTCAGATGTTATCTCAAATATTTCTACTGTAATTAGGCATGTCAAAGAAGAGGCTTCTTGCAGTCCGAAACCGTTAAGACCTTCTGTTACTAAGTAAGTTATTAATAAAAAATTATCTAAGACAATTGACATACGTGGACTGATTCGTATAAAAGGTGCATTATTTGACACAGCACATTACATAAACACAGACTGTTGTCTTGTGGATAACGTTCTATTTCAGGGTGTATACACGCACAAGGACAAAAAAATGCCCAGTTTTTTCCCGGATCTCTCGGTTAAAATTAATTTTCTCCCGGGTGAAAATACACTTTTTGTGTGTTAAGTGACAGTATACTTTCCCTCGGAACTGTAAAACGTATCCCCCAATGGGTATGGTTTTATACAACAGCGTAGAATTTCCCTGCACTTTAGAAAGCGAAACTCGGAGTGAAAAAACGCGTTTTGGAAAGATTAGTGATGTGCAGCAATATGTACGCTGCGTATTTTCGTATCACGAAAGTATAAATTTGAATTCCAACTACAGGAAAATTTAATGGTTTAAATTAATATACATAGTGTTGCAACAAGAAAAGCAAAGCTTTAGCATATAATTTTTTGTATCGAAGACTAATAAGCGACAAGAGAAACTAAACTTTCACATGTAATTTTGATTTGTTTAGCGCATGTTACAATTTGATACATCACACGAATACGCCAGTAAAATTTTTAATACCGACATAAATCTCTGATCTTCTGGGCTAGAAATTCTTCTAAATGGCTCATCAAAGAGCTGATTTTTAAAAGAGAGCAAACGTTCTGTTATATAGGAAATTCATAGTACATTTTCGCACATAGTTCATCTTCCGTAAAAGGAAATTTACTTTAAAAACAACGCTTTTCGAATAACTGTTCGCAATATTTTCCCGCAACTTGTTAGAAATATTCATTTCAGCAGTTGCCAGACAGCGCAGCTATAGTTACGTAGGAAGCCCTTAAGTTCGTACGTGTAAAACATTAAAAGATCTTACTTCTTGTCATAAAAGCAACAAGACGTGAGAGGATACTCCAAGAGCGTCGGAATTTCGTGAACCGTACAAAAATCCATAGTTCGCCTTACAGTGGACATTCGTATGTCCACATTCCCAATGACTTAGACCTCGACTTGATATGAAGCTTCTCATTGTGGTTTTCGGGACATAAATTTTCTTAGAGTACCAGTACTGTATTATCTCATGCTTGGTTCTTTGTTATGGTATAATGCAATAAGCGCTAGAAGATCAAGACGTGGACTTGAAACGCAGCGAACAGTTGAAACTAGCCAATAGTGTGGAGTTAAACACTTCGTTTCAATGCCTTCAATGCCTCAGCAGGGAACCCTAATAAAAGCCAAATTTCTTCAGCATACCGACAAAAATAACTATTGTTCTGCAAGGCAATTAATGTTTGTCAGAAAGGTGGAAATAGTCTGAAACCAGTAACATATTTTAGCCTTCCGTAATTACGTGAATATATTTTAATTCACTTAATAGCTCCCAGCCACAGGAACCCGTCTTGTTTTCATTTGACGTGAGAGCAGTAAACGAAGGGCAAACAGAAAAATCACTAAATGTAAACACAAGTCACGTGGAGACTACCCTCGTCCCCCTATAACTCAGACTGCTCTGCGCATCAGAACGACAAAAATTTAAAAAAAGAATTTTCGAAAATAAGTTCATTTTGTAGCGCACAACTTCCTGAAGAGTCTGATACATAAAACATATATCTTCGAGGAAATGTAAGATACGTTATTTGGTATTAAGTGTGCAGTGCCACGCCTCTTTCAAACAACATTCTTATAGCGCACGTCACTGTATTTCGCTCTGTGGAACTCAAACGTATATATTTTGTAATGGATGCCATCAAACTATTTCAGGACAGTGGAAATTGAAATGTCCTGTAGTGCCTATCCTACTCCCAGTCAGCCGGTTTGACATTCTGCACAACCCCTCGCAATTAATACTGGATAGGATTATTTGTAACCAGGAGAACAAGTTCACAAAATCTGGACTCTTCATTGCCTATTAGCTAATAACTTGCTGTTCTGTGTAACATAAAACTAAATATAGGATACCTAAAACCAGTAAAGACAAGAGACAGGCAAGACAGTACACATTTCTTCAATTCTTATGTCCCAGCGATTTTTCTCTCTAATCTTGGTACAACTTTACATCGCGTCCTTTCATTTCTGCGAAAGAACTATTACCTTATCAAAGTTCGTTAAACTTTCTGCTACATGAAAAATGTAAATGTCGTTGTCTAATACTGAAAAAGCGTTTAATACAATTAGTACCCAAGACTGGTGTGGTTTCTCGATCTGATTACGTCTATTTTGTCACTGTGTTCCGGATGAAACAAAATAGGCCTTTCTAATATTGCAGCAGTTGTAACACACACCAGATAAGTGACACTGTTTTGGCAATAATTACATTTTTGTAATACGACAATAAATTCACGCAGTACCAATACGAAATACCTATTTGGTCTACTACAAGCAAAAAGCTTTACGTTAGGAAATAGTTTGACATTTCATTCATGCGCTCCAGTTTATCATGCACTAGACCGAAAAGTAGTAGAATGAAATTTTTGTGTAAATTTGGAATCGTTATATTCTTCCATAATTTGTGTGATGTCCCCGTTTCTTCTCCTTCCTCGTTATAACAAACAGTCTTGTTGTTGTTGTGGTGGTGGTGGTGGTGGTCGTCTTCAGTCCTGAGACTGGTTTGATGCAGCTCTCCATGCTACTCTATCCTGTGCAAGCCTCTTCATCTCCCGGTACCTACTGCAACCTACATCCTTCTGAATCTGCTTAGTGCAGGGGCGGGCAAACGTTGCACGCGGCTCATGAGCACACAGCGCTGCACGTGTGCAATCGTCCACCGGGGCAGTGGCGACAGCCGGCAGGTTGCGGCAGTGTAGTGCCAGGCTAAGCTGCGGACGTTGATACGAAGCGACCGCTAAGTAGTGAACGTTGTATTTCAAGAACTGGAAAATGCAGAGTGAAACAAGGAAACGGAGAAGTGGAGATTTGCTATCTTTTAAAAAGTAATGGGAGAATAATTTTTTCTTTGTGCAAAAATGTGAAAATTCGAAATGTTTAGTATGTGGAAGTTTAGTATTGAAGGCCACTATAACAAATTTCACAAGGACTAGTACGGTTTATTGTCGGATTCTGAGCGGATGGGGAAATTGACTGAGCTTAAGAAGAGAGATGTGACGATACTAAATGAATCTGTCGTAGTTGCTGTGGTCACGAGAGATATGCAACTTTCTTTCGTCATGTCTCTCATCTAACTGATTTAACATTTTATGGAGCACTAATTTTTTAGGACGACAACAATAATAGCCCAGCAGTACGTGCAAGTTAAAAGATTGCGCTTAATATAGCGAGAGATCGAAAACCATTTGCTGAATTAGTAAGTCTCTGTTAAGAGCAGATATCAGTCATGAAAATTTAAGTAACTGTTTGCGTTTGTATGTAGAAAATTTGTTCCACTCCACCTACGATAATTAAATAAAATGTATCGTAGGTAATAGGTACTCTTTCAAACCACGATATCTTTCAAGCACTCCTACTAACCTTATTCCTTCATTCAATAAAGCAAGATAGGAAACAAAACGCATTGCAGAGGAAGGAGCGGACAGAAGTTATGGTGGGGAGGGGAGATAAGCGGGTGGGCAGCTTGCCCCTGTGTGCACGCAGAACACCTGTTAACTGCACGCGTGCAAGTGCACCTCACACGTGCAGGATTCCTGCACGCCCCTGGCTTAGTGTATTCATCTCTTGGTCTCCCTCTACGATTTTTACCCTCCACGATGCCCTCCAATACTAAATTGGTGATCCCTCGATGTCTCAGAACATGTCCTACCAACCGATGCCTTCTTCTAGTCAAGTTGTGCCACAAGCTCCTCTTCTCCCCAATTCTATTCAATATCGCCTCATTAGTTAAGTGATCAACCAATCTAATCTTCAGCATTCTTCTGTAGCACCACATTTCGAAAGCTTCTATTCTCTTCTTGTCTAACCTATTTATCGTCCACGTTTCACTTCCATACATGACTACACTCCATACAAATACTTTGAGAAACGACTTCCTGACACTTAAATCAATACTCGATGTTAACAAATTGCTTTTCTTGCCATTGCCAGTCTACATTTTATATCCTTTCTACTTCGACCATCATCAGTTATTTTGCTCCCCAAATAGCAAAACTCCTTTACTACTTTAAGTGTCTCACTTCCTAATCTACTACCCTCAGCATCTCCCGACTTAGACTACATTCCATTATCCTCATTTTGCTTTTGTTGACGTTCAACTTATATCCTCCTTTCAAGACACTATCCATTCCGTTAAACTGATTTTCCAAGTCCTTTGCTGTCTCTGACAGAATTACAATGTCATTGGCGAACCTCAAAGTTTTTATTTCATCTCCATGGATTTTAATTCCTACTCCAAATTTTTCTTTTGATTCCTTTATTGCTTGCTCAATATACAGATTGAATAACATTGGGGAAAGGCTACAACCCTGTCTCACTCCCTTACCAACCACTGCTTCCCTTTCATACCCCTCGACTCTTACAACTGCCATCTGCTTTCTGTACAAATTGTAAACAGCCTTTCGATCTCTGCATTTTACCCCTGCCACCTTCAGAATTTGAAAGAGAGTATTCCAATCAACATTTTCAAAACCTTTCTCTAAGTCTACAAATGCTAGAAACGTAGGTTTGCCTTTACTTACTCTAGCTTCTAAGGTAAGTCGTAGGGTCAGTATTGCCTCACGTGTTCCAACATTGCTACGGAATCCAAACTGATCTTCCCCGAGGTCGGCTTCTATCAGTTTTTCCATTCGTCTGTAAAGAATTCGCGTTAGTATTTTGCAGCTGTGACTTATTAAACTGATGGTTCCGTAATTTTCACATCTGTCAACACCTGCTCTCTTTGGGAATGGGATTATTATATTCTTCTTGAAGTCTGAGGGAATTTCGCCTGTCTCATACGTCTTGCTCACCAGATGGTAGAGTTTTGTCAGGACTGGCTCCCCCAAGGCCGTCAGTAGTTCTAATGGAATGTTGTCTACTCCCGGGGCCTTGTTTCGACTTAGGTCTTTCAGTGCTCTGTCAAACTCTTCACACAGTATCATATCTCCCATTTCATCTTCATCCTCTTGCATTTCCATAATACTGTCCTCAAGTACATCGCCTTTGTATAGACCCTCTATATACTCCTTCCACCTTTCTGCTTTCCCTTCTTTGCTTAGAACTGCGTTTCCATCTGAACTCTTGATATTCATACAAGTGGTTCCCTTTTCTCCAAAGGTCTCTTCAGTTTTCCTGTAGGCAGTATCTATCTTACCCCTAGTGAAACAAGCCTCTACATCCTTACATTTGTCCTCTAGCCATCCCTGCTTAGCCATTTTGCACTTCCTGTCGATCTCGTTTGTATTCCTTTTTGCCTGCGTCATTTACTGCATTTTTATATTTTCTCCTTTCATCAATTAAATTCAATATTTCTTCTGTTACCCAAGGATTTCTATTAGCCCTCGTCTTTTTACCTACTTAATCCTCTGCTGCCTTCACTATTTCATCCCTCAAAGCTACCCATTCTTCTTCTACTCTATTGCTTTCCCCCATTCCTGTCAATTGTTCCTTTATGCTCTCCCTAAAACTCTGTACAACCTCTGGTTCCTTCAGTTTATCCAGGTCCCATCTCCTTAAATTCCCACCTTTTTGCAGTTTCTTCAGTTTTAATATACAGTGCATAACCAATAGATTGTGGTCAGAGTCCACATCTGCCCCTGGAAATGTCTTACAATTTAAAATCTGTTTCCTAAATCTCTGTCTTACAAGCTGACCGGAGTAAATACGAGTACTATGAAAGACGCACAGGAGAGGATGACTGATACAAAATTTCGCCGGACATGTTGCATAATTTTGTCTCTGACCGGGGTTTCCAATAAAATTACATTTTTGGAATATCGCGAAAGCCTTCTCTGTGGTGATAATTGTATAACAGCTCTTGAGACACTTTAAGAAAAGTGGATTCTGTTCATGCTTCGAGCCGAAGTTCTGCACATGCTGGAACAGTTCGTGCACTATGCTAAACTATAAACTGTGCAACGAATTTGTTGCTTCAGTGATGGAGGATAGTACCAGTTACAAATTACAGAGGTATTAGAATGAAGTTGAAGGAAGAACAGTAGATTTCCTGAAGGGGTGCATATGAAAAAGAACCTACAATCCAATTAATTCTTCTTTGGTTTTACAAACTGCAGAAAATATGCAGCATCAAAGAAATGACTGTGAGGTAGCTCAATTACTGCAGTTACATGTTACGTTTCATCACGATACGAGGGAATAATACTCGCAATTAACTATTGTAGCTGATGTTTTTTGGCAGATATGTATTTCTTAACATGAGGAACAAGGGATTAAAAGTACAGTCCTGACTTTTCACTTCCAACCATGAAATTGCTAGGTTCGTTTTGTGGTCTTTCCGTTGTCCCAATATGTTTAACACAAATGAGAATGTGTTAGGCATGTGTGGAAGCAGTTCAGGTACAACATGCAACAATTAACGTAGTCGTTTTTGGGTAGTTAGTGTATTGTGTCTCATAGCAAAACGAAGTACTGGGCGCAAATTAAAGTGCAGGTAGTCACAGAGGTCCAGTGTGGGCTGCAATTATCGTATGGCAGCGAAACTTGAAACATATTCTAATGAGATAATACGGAACCGAATAACGCTGGAAAAAATCAGTACTAGGTTTGGCCACCAGGTGAAAATCTGTGTCTGTGAATGCAAGAAAGACGTATGGAATTGTTTCTGTAAGCAACGGATTAGAAACTGGACATGGGCATAAATGTCAGACAAGTGGAGAGGCACAATCTTCATTTTATTACTAACCGCCACCTACACAATGTATTCAATGTGAGCGCCAGAGACGTCGACAAGATGTTGCAGTTTTATTGTAATTTCAACATTGACCAAGGACGCGGCAGCATGCTTTGCAATTTCTGTATCATCACTAAACTGCCCCTCCAAATGTAGGTAAATATATTCGTTGTTAGGTCTCAAACATTTACATCGAAGTGTACCAGACAGCGATCTACATATTTCTAGCACTTCGCTCATAGTGCGTAATTTACGATCTTCCCCTATACATATGGAGGTCACAGAGCATTCCCCCCCTCCCCCCCCCTACCCCCGTAGCGAGCACTGGACCCCGAACTAACGTGGCCCTCCTTCCTTTCCGGGCTGCATACCCTCCCTTTCCGCATCCTTCCCTGTCCCCCATCCTCGCCCCCCCCCCCCCCCTCAACTCTGGCTCTTTCCATCACTTTCTCACCCTCTGGGAGTATGGTTTGTGCCTACGTCCAGAGACGGACGCTCGAAACTGTTACAAATTCCTTGCTTTCTATAGTTGCAAGTCTTCGACCTTCCTCTGTCCTTCTCTTTTCCTTCCCTCTTCTCTTTGCACTTTTCTCCGCTGCGGCGTTTGAGACCCCTCTTCTTTCCTTTCCCTTTCTCATTTTTCCTCCCTGTGCGTGTCTGAAGGCCGACCCACGCATTTCATTGCGGAGCCGGTGACGGGGTAACGCGTAATTCCCCGCCCTGGGTAGACAGGTAGGACACATAAGTACCCCCTGGTAACGGCCAGGCCCAGGGAGGGGTTATTACCCGAGCTGATACCTTCCGAAAGTGCCGATTGGTCCCTCCGTCCGTTTGTCGGGAGGTGTGACCTGAGGTGTGAACAATCACCTAAGGCGGGAGTGCCCTCAGAGAAGGCCCCCACAAGGGAGGAGCGCGCCATCGGAGACGCCGGTAATCATGGGGATTCTTCCGCAATGGTTTCCTCACCTTCCACTATGTCTGCTCACAAGCGTAAGTTCACTGAGTCTCAGCCACAGACAGTTCTTCCATCGTTGCAACAGTTCCTTGATGATTCTCGGTCTGACGAAGGTCACGACTTCTCCATGGTCAACCATTCCATTATTCAGAAAGGTGTCGATGCAATTGCAGGTCCTGTAATTTTGTTCCCGATTACGAAATGGCAGCTTGTTGTTAGTAACAGTCAGTGCCCTCCAGGCACAAAAATTGCTGCGTACCTCACTACTACACACCTTCCTTGTCCGGGTGGAACCGCACCGTACTTTAAATTCCTCGTGTGGAGTCGTTTATACACGCTCCCTCGATGGATTGTCTGACGAAGAAATTCAGCACTACCTGTCTGACCAGGGCGTAACGGCTGTTCATAGGGTTATGAAAAGGGTTGACACGAACATCATTCCAAACCGCACTGTCTTCTTGACATTTGACAAAGTTCAACTTCCATCGAAAATCAATGCAGCCTATGAGATAATTTCCGTTCGCCCTTACGTCCCAAACCCTACGCGTTGCTATCGCTGTCAGCGGTTCAATCACACGAGCCAATCCTGTTCCAATCCGGCCAAATGTGTTACGTGTGGCGAGGATGCCCATGAGGGTGCTTGTCCAAATCCATCCCCTCGCTGCATCAACTGTATGGGTGACCACGCTGTTTCCTCTCGAGATTGCCCCGTTTTTAAGGACGTAAAGCTCATCCAGGAAATCAGAGTGAAGGAAAAGGTGTCGACCTTTGCTGCTCGAAAATTATTCGCCAGTCGACAGCCCACCGGGTCTCATACAGGAAAATACAGCACTGTCCTTGCTTCTCCTCGGCCAACAAAGGAGGCGGCCACGCAGACTTGCGACCTCACCTTTAGTACCACTGTCGTCAGATCGGCCAGCGCAATGATCGCCCGTTCAACCTCACCACTTTCGCCTGCCCACTCTATGGCTCACCCTTCGTCGGGTTCTGCTAAATCTCGAGCCCAAAAGTCAGACACCAAGATTTCGAAAAAAGAGCATACTTGTGAAGAGTTTTTACGTACCGCAACTTCCCAACCATCGGTTCCTCCTTCATCTAAACATCATACTTCCAAGAAGGCTACAAGGAAACCCAGTTCCTCTCCTTCTCCGCCAAGGCGTGTCCCATCTACAGCACCACCTGGCCCGCTGCGTGTTCGGGGGTTAAATAGGCCCGCGGTATTCCTGCCTGTCGTAAGAGGCGACTAAAAGGAGTCTCAAATGTTTCGGCCTTATGTGATGGTCCCCTCTCGGGTTTGACCTCCGTCTTTCTAAATTCTTCCGAAGAGCGAGCCAATTGGGGAAGGGCGCATTACATGGTGCACTGTATCCGTCGTGCAATTAGATCTTTAGCCGGCTTTCTCGTCGTTGCAATGGTGTCCCGCTCGTTTTCGATCTCTTGGGCGATTACCACGCTGCACTCTGCAGTGTTTCTTTTAACTGCGACGACGACCGTGGACAGTTTTGCACCTAAGATCCAGCACGGTAGCCAGTCCGTTGTGGTGGGGCCGCCATGTACCCTCTTGGTTGTAGCCCCCTGACAACACAGGGATCGCTCTACTGATGCCTGCGCCGTTAACTCCCCACGTATGCCAAGGAGTAGATGCCTATCCTCCTGGGGTATCGGGACTCCCGGCAACGGCCATCCTGCCAGGTGGCCTTTGCTGTGGCTGGGTGGCGCCCGTGGGGAGGGCCCTTGGTCGGAGTAGGTGGCAACAGGGCGGATGACCCGCAATGAAGCGTGGTACATCATCTCTCGCTGGCGGCCAGCCGCCAGCAGTCTCTAAGCGTTCTCGGGCTCAATTTAATGCTCAGAAGTACGATCCAAAAACGTTCCCCTCCCTGGCCACGCCGTGGGACGAGCGTAAGTCTCAGGATGGAGGTAACAGTTATTCGCCCCGATTCTTAGTTTGCACGAGAGCTGATGGGAAGTCTTTTCTCTCCACAAAGCCTCAGTTCTTGGTCGAGCATTTAGAGGACAAGTTTGGGGAGGTGGAGGGCTTGTCTAAAATGCGCTCTGGGTCAGTACTGATACAAGCAGCATCCTCCGCCCAGTCACGCAGGTTACTTGCTTGTGACAAGTTGGGGGATGTTAACGTTACTATTACACCACATAAGAGTTTAAATATGGTCCAGGGTGTTATTTTCCATAGGGACCTCCTTTTGCAGTCAGATGACGAGCTGCGCGCCAACTTAGAACGTAGAGGTGTTCATTTCGTCCGGCGCGTTCATCGGGGTCCGAGGGACAATCAGGTTGCTACCGGTGCCTTCATCTTGGCCTTCGAAGGTGATGTTTTACCCGAAAAGGTCAAGGTGATGGTCTACCGATGTGACGTCAAGCCCTATATCCCTCCCCCGATGCGGTACTTAAAGTGCTGGAAGTTCAGCCATATGTCTTCCCGCTGCACTTCCAGCCTCACATGTCGAGATTGCGGACGCCCATCTCATCCTGATACTCCATGTGCCCCGCCACCCATCTGCGTCAACTGCGGGGAGCACCATTCACCTTGCTCGCCAGACTGCATAATATTCCAGAAAGAGCGCAAAATCATGGAATATAAGACCCTGGACCGACTGACTTATACTGAGGCCAAAAGGAAATACGACCGATTACATCCAGTGAAAATGACATCTTCCTATGCCGCTGCTACAACACCTGTGCTCGCCCCATCAGTTTCGCGACTTCCGGCCGGATCGCTGCGTGGTACAACTCCTCCTGCCCCCTTGCCAGTGGGGGGCTCTACCCACCGGGTTGCTCCTGCGCCACCTACATCAGGAGCAACACCATCCCCCCCATCAGGGACGTCCGTCCCTGCTTCTAAGCCGGAGAAGTGTCCAACTTCTTCGGCTTCTCACACTCGCAAGGGGTCCCTTGGGTCCCTCCCTTCCCAGGTTTCCACCAGCGGGAAGGCTGACGACCGACAGTGGCGTAAGTGCCCACAATCAGCTGGTCGAAGGGCTTCACGATCCTCCTCAGTCCCGGAGACTGAATCGGTGAAGCCCTCCCAGCCAGTTAAACCCAAGGAGCAGCGTGAGAAACCAAAGAAGAAGAGCTCTAAGCCCAAGGAACTCGCGGTGGCAGCCTCCCCACCGCAACCTTCCGGCTCTGCGTCTGAGGACGGGGTGGAGATTCTGGCGTCCGCTGAGGACCTCGATCTCGCCGGTCCCTCAGACGCCATGAACAGCACTAGCGCGGGTGCTCAATCGGAGGCAGCAGGTGACCCGGCGGCGTAATCTGCCTTCCCAGTCCCGTCACGCCTTTCCCAGCCATGGCCAATACCATCCTCCAGTGGAACTGCAGCGGTTTCTTCCACCATCTAGCTGAGCTCCGCCAACTTATCAGCCTTCACCCTTTCTTCTGCATTGCTCTCCAGGAAACTTGGTTTCCAGCAATGCGAACCCCCGCCCTCCGTGGCTATCGGGGTTATTATAAGAACCGAGCAGCTTATGAAAGGGTGTCTGGTGGCGTCTGCATATATGTCCTCCACACTCTGCACAGCGAGTCTGTCCCTCTCCAGACGCCTTTAGAGGCTGTCGCTATATGCGTGTGGACGCCACAGGCTGTTACCGTCTGCAGTCTTCACGTTCCACCGGATGGTGATGTCTCGCAGCATGTCCTGGCTGCACTGGTCGCCCAATTGCCGCCACCTTTCTTGCTATTGGGCGACTTCAACGCCCATAACCCTCTGTGGGGTGGGTCAGTGGCAACAGGTCGAGGCGCCATCGCTGAGCATTTATTGTTGCAGCTCGATCTCTCGCTGTTAAATGGTGGTGCCTTCACACACTTCAGTGTGGCGCATGGCACCTACTCCGCCATTGACCTTTCAATCTGTAGCCATAGCCTCTTACCGTCTGTCCAATGGAGTGTGCATGACGACCTGTGTGGTAGTGACCACTTTCCGCTCTTTTTGTCACTACCACAGCGTCACTCTTCTGGGCGCCCTAGCAGATGGGCTATGAATAAGGCTGACTGGTTCTCCTCCACTGCCGCTTTTGAGCCTCTCTCTACTGATGACATTGATGCGGTGGTTCAATCGGTCATCACCGGCATCGTTACTGCCGCCGAATCTGCCATTCCCCATTCCTCTGGGTCCCCTCGGCGGAAGGCTGTGCCTTGGTGGTCGCCTGAGATCGCTGAAGCGATTAAAGATCGCCGGCGGGCGCTCCAGCGTCACAAGCGACATCCCTCCATAGACCACCTTATCGCCTTCAAACGTCTGCGTGCGCGGGCCCGCCTCCTTATCCGCCAAGGCAAGAAGGAGTGCTGGGAGCGGTATGTGTCCACCATTGGCCTCCATGTCACTCCATCGCAGGTCTGGGCCAAGATTCGACGCGTCTACGGCTATCGGCCACCTGTCAGCGTCCCTGCGCTCTCACTGAATGGAGCAGTTTGTACTGACTCCGACGTCATTGCAAATCGCTTAGCAGAGCATTTTGCTATGAGTGCCGCTTCTGCGAATTACCCCCAGGCCTTCCGCTCCATTAAAGAGCGGATGGAACGTCGGAGCCTTTCGTTTCGCACCAACCACCCAGAATCTTACAATGCTCCATTTAGTGAGTGGGAATTTCGCAGTGCCCTAGCTGCTTGCCCTGATACCGCTCCTGGGCCAGATGGCATCCACTGTCAGATGCTGAAACACCTTTCAGTGGACTGCCAGTGGCGCCTTCTCGATCTTTACAACTGTCTTTGGGTCGAGGGGGAGTTTCCGTCGCAATGGCGGGAAGGCATTGCCATCCCCGTTTTGAAACCTGGAAAGAACCCTCTGGAGGTGGACAGCTACCGTCCCATTAGCCTCACCAACATTCTTTGCAAGTTGCTTGAACGGATGGTGAGCCGGCGCTTGAATTGGGTACTGGAGTCTCGGGGCCTTCTGGCTCCGTCTCAGGGTGGGTTCCGTAAAGGCCGCTCCGCCACCGACAATCTGGTGAGCCTGGAGTCGGCCATCCGTACTGCCTTTGCCCGCCGTCAGCACCTGGTCGCTGTCTTTTTCGACATGCGGAAGGCGTACGATACGACATGGCGTCATCACATCCTTTCTACGCTTCATGGATGGGGTCTTCGGGGTCCTCTGCCGAATTTTATCCGCAATTTTCTGTCGTGTCGTACCTTCCGCGTGCAAGTTGCGGCCTCGTATAGTTCCTCCCACGTCCAGGAGAACGGTGTGCCACAGGGTTCTGTTTTAAGTGTCTGTCTGTTTTTAATAGCCATTAACGGGCTTGCTGCGGCCGTGGGAAATTCTGTCTCCGCTTCCCTGTATGCTGACGACTTCTGCCTTTACTACAGCTCTACTGGCATTGCAGCTGTTGAACGTCAGCTGCAGGGCGCTATCCGTAAGGCGCAGTCTTGGGCTGTAGCGCATGGGTTCCAGTTTTCGGCAACCAATACCTGCGTTATGCATTTCTGCCGGCGACGTACTGTCCACCCGGAGCCGCAGCTTTCTCTTAACGGCGAACTTCTTTCGGTGGTGGAATCTCACAGGTTTTTGGGGGTGATTTTCGATGCCCGGTTGACTTGGCTGCCTCATATCCGGCAGCTCAAACAGGCGTGTTGGCGGCATCTCAATGCACTGCGATGTTTGAGCCACACCCGCTGGGGCGCCGACCGCTCTACCCTGTTACGGCTCTACCAGGCGTTAATCCAGTCCCGTCTGGATTATGGGTGCCTGGCATATGGCTCAGCATCCCCGTCTGCGTTGCGGGTGCTGGACCCATTCTCCACAACGGGATACGCCTTGCCACTGGTGCTTTCCGCACCAGCCCTGTGGACAGCTTACTAGTGGAGGCAGGTGTCCCTCCACTGCGGTTCCGACGCCAACAATTACTGGCTGCTTATGCTGCCCATGTTTTTAGCTTTCCCAGGCATCCAAATTACCGTGTGCTGTTCCCGCAGTCGGTCGTCGATCTGCCAGAGCGTCGGCCCCGGTCGGGTTGTCCGATCGCCGTGCACGTTAAGGAGCTTCTCTCCGGGCTTGGATTTTTCCCTGTTCCACCTCCTTTCCGGGCCACTTTGCGTACACCCCCATGGTGTGTTCCTCGCCCTTACCTTCGGCTCGACTTGGCACAGGGCCCGAAGGACTCAGTCCCTCCAGAGGCCTTCCGCCGCGGCTTTTCTTCCATCCTGGCCACGTATCAGGGCTCTGGAATTGTTTACACTGACTGTTCGATGGTTGCTGGTCGTGTCGGTTATGCGCTCACTCTAGGGGACCAGTCCGAGCAACGTTCCTTGGCGGCTGGCTGCAGCGTTTACACTGCTGAGCTGGTCGCCATCTTTCGAGCACTAGAGTATATCCGCTCCTGCTCAGGTGAGTCCTTTATCTGTAGCGACTCCCTGAGCAGTTTGCGAGCTTTCGACCAGTGTTTCCCTCGTTCCCGTCTAGTGATGGCTATCCAGGAGTCCCTGTCTACTCTTGACCGTTGCGGCCTCTCTGTGGTCTTTGTTTGGACCCCAGGCCATGTTGGGATCCCCGGGAATGAGAATGTTGACCGCCTGGCGAAAGAGGCCACCAGTCAACCATCTCTGGAGATTGGCCACCCGGCGACTGATTTGCGGGCACTATTACGCCGCAAACTCTTCGCTTAATGGGACGCTGAATGGCGAAACCTGCCCGTACCGAACAAACTCCGTTGTATCAAGGCGTCGACGACTGTGTGGCGGTCGTCCATTCGGGTCTCCCGCCAGGAGTCTGTTGTCCTCTGCCGGCTGCGCATTGGGCACACTCGGCTGACACACGGCCACTTATTGCGCCGTGAGGACCCACCTCTGTGTCGCTGCGGCTCCGTTTTATCTGTGGTGCACATTTTATTGGAGTGTCCGCTTTTAGCTGTGCTCAGGCAGACTTACGCACTGCCTGACACGCTCCCTGCCCTTTTACTAGATGACTCTGCCACGGTGGACTTAGTTTTAGTTTTATTCGGGCAGGGCGTTTTTATAGTTTAATCTAAGTGTTTTTTTTTTTTTAGCGTTGATTCTGGCTTTTGGCCTCTGATTTTAAACTGAGTTTTTAATGTGTTCTTGGTGGTTGGCTTTTCCTCTTTTTTTCTCTATGGTCGGCCAACCACCGTCACACTCTGTGTGTTTTACTTTGTTTTGTCTGATCTCTGTCGGAGTCTTTCTCGTCCTTTGTCGTCTGACGTCTTTCTGCTGTTTTTTCTTTTTTTATTCTCTTTGGGCGGTTTTAATTTTTTTTTGGAAAAAGGGACCGATGACCATCGCAGTCTGGTCCCTTTAATCCCACAAACCAACCAACCAACCAAGCACCACCTGGCGGGAATCGACCTCGGCCGTCTTCTGTGTTGCCGAGGCGCACTGCTGGCGGCCGATCAACCGGCCGATCGCTGGTGGCAGGAACTGCTCCTGAACAACCTATGGATCAGGATCTTCTGCCTTCGGCTGAATGCCATTCCATGCTGTCGGTCGCAAGCTCTGAGCGGTCGGTGAGTTAACAGCGACCTTGGTCACATTCCTCCATTTTCTGTTCACCCTATGTCCATTATCTACTGGAATATCCGCGGCATTCGAGCCAATCGGGATGAATTGTCTATCCTCTTGCGATCCTACTCGCCAGTCATCTTCAGTCTTCAGGAAACAAAGCTGCGTCCCCATGACCGCTTTGTTCTCCCTCATTTTCAGTCCATCGGATATGATCTCCCCTCTGTTGAAGGCACTCCAGCACATGGAGGACTCATGATTCTTCTCCATGAAACTCTCCATTATCATCCAATCCATTTAAACACTTCCTTCCAAGCTGTCGCCGTCCGTCTTTCCCTTTCTGGATACACGTCCTGTCTTTGTACTGTATACATTCCATCGTCCACACCAATGGCACGAGCTGATCTCCTTCATATTTTTGGTCAGCTTCCACCCCCCTATTTGCTGGTTGGGGACTTCAATGCCCACCACCCGCTTTGGGGATCTCCACATCCTTGTCCAAATGGCTCACTATTGCTAGACGTCTTCCACCAAGCGGATCTAGTTTGCCTCAACACTGGGGTCCATACATTTTTGTCTGCCTCCACGATACATTTATCTCATTTGGACCGTGCGGTCGGCACTGTTCCGCTAGCTCGGCGCTTCGAATGGTTCGCCGTTGATGATACACACTCGAGTTGCCACTTTCCATGTGTCCTTAGGCTGCAACCTCACCTGCCATATATGCACCCGCGACGCTGGAAGTTTGCCCAAGCTGATTGGACACTTTTTTCGTCTCTAGCGACATTCGATGACCGTCACTTTCCCAGCGTCGACGATGAGGTCACACACATTACCGACGTTATTCTTACAGCTGCGGAACATTCAGTACCACGCCCCCCCCCCCCCCCCCCCCCCGTTCCTTGGTGGAACGACGCAGGCCGTGATGCAATACGTGAGCGGCGACGTGCTCTCCGCGTTTTCCGCCACCGTCCTACTTTGGCCAACTGTATCCGCTATAAGCAGTTCCGAGCGCGATGCCGTCGTGCCATCCGCGATAGCAAGAAGGCAAGCTGGAAATTCTTTATTAGCTCATTTAACACCTTCACTCCCTCCTCGGAAGTTTGGAGTCGGCTTCGACGGTTCTCAGGGGCGCCTAGTTTCTCCCCGGTCTCTGGGCTCACTGTAGCGCTTGACACATTAGTGGACCCCGTCGCAATTTCTAACTCGTTGGGTCAGCACTTTGCTGAGATTTCGAGCTCTTCAAACTACCCGCCAGCGTTTCTCCCGAAGAAACGTGCAGCGGAAGTGCGACCTCTTGCTTTCTCCTCTCAAAATCACGAAAGCTACAATACTGTTTTCTCCATGCGGGAACTCCAACATGCACTCTCTTCTTCTCGCTCCTCCGCCCCAGGACCGGATGGTATCAACGTCCAAATGTTGCTGCAACCCATAGTCTGCGTTACCTCCTTCGCCTCTATAATCGAATTTGGACCAACAGCACTTTTCCCAGACGATGGCGAGAAGCTATCATCGTTCCTGTTCCGAAACCTGGAAAGGACAAACATCTCCCCTCCAGCTATCGCCCCATTTCTCTCACGAGTAGTGTTTGAAAGGTTTTGGAGCGTATGGTGAATTACCGTTTAGCGTGGTGGCTGGAATCCCGCAGTCTAACACCTGCCCAATGCGGATTCCGAAAGCATCGTTCTGCAGTTGACCATCTTGTTGCTCTCTCCACTTATATCATGAACAATTTTCTCCGGAAACGCCAAACAGTAGCAATAGTTTTTGATCTGGAGAGAGCATACGATACCTGTTGGAGGACAGGCATCCTCCGCACACTGTTCTCTTGGGGCTTTCGAGGTCGGCAGCCCCTTTTTCTTCTCGAATTTATGGCAGAGCGCACATTTAGGGTGCGGGTGAACACTACTCTCTACCGTACTATCTCCCAAGAAAACGGGGTACCCCAGGGCTCCATGCTGAGTGTGGTACTGTTTGCCATTGCCATCAATCCAATTATGGATTGTCTCCTTCCTGATGTCTCGGGCTCCCTCTTTGTGAACGATTTTGCGATCTACTACAGCTCTCAACGGACCAGTCTTCTTGAACGACGTCTTCAAGGCTCTCTCGATCGCCTCCACTCTTGGAGCATCGAAACTGGCTTCCGTTTTTTTCCCAGTAAGACCGTTTGTGTTAATTTTTGGCGACGTAGCGTGTTTCTTCCGCCCTCCTTACATCTAGGTCCTGTCAACCTTCCGTTTTCAAACGTCGCTAAATTCTTGGGTCTTATGTTTGACAGAAAACTGTGCTGGTCCTCCCACGTTTCCTATCTTTCGGCTCGCTGTCTGAGATCCCTTAACACCCTCCGTGTCCTGAATGGTACCTCCTGGGGAGCGGACCGAGTGGTCCTTCTCCGCCTCTATCGCGCCTTATGCGCTCGAAATTGGACTATGGAAGCATAGCCTACTCCTCTGCTCGGCCGTCTATTCTTCGGCGTCTTGACTCTATCCACCACCGTGGATTACGTTTAGTGTCTGGAGCTTTTTACACCAGCCCTGTGGAAAGCCTTTATGCTGAGACAGCTGAACCTCCGCTGTCCAATCGGCAAGCAGTCCTTCTGAGTCGTTATGCTAGCCATCTTTCTTCCATGCCTGCTAATCCAGCCCATGACCTTTTTTTCGACGCCTCCTTTGATGTAGGGTATGCAGGCCCCCTCCTCCCTACTACCACCGGGAGTCCGCTTCCGTCAACTGCTCCAATCTCTTTCCTTCCGCTTTCCGAAAACCCTCTTGACAACTTGGGGTACAGCACCGCCTTGGCTCCGTCCCCGGATTTGCCTGCTCCATGACCTTTGTCGATTTCCCAAGGATGGTACCCCTTCACTTGTTTATCGTCGGGCATTTGCTACTCTATGTGCACAAATGACGGACGCCACATTTATTTACACCGACGGCTCGAAAACATCGTTAGTTGTACGGAGTGCCTATATTGTTGGCGACACCCCAAATCAATTTCCGCTTCCCGACCAGTGTTCTGTTTATACTGCGGAGCTTTACGCTGTTCTCCAGGCTGTCCACTACATTCGCCGCCATCAGCTGATACAGTACGTTATCTGCTCAGATTCTCTCAGCTCTCTCCTCAGTCTCCAAGTTCTCTATCCTGTGCACCCTCTGGTCCACCGGATTCAGGACTGTCTGCGCTTGCTCCACCGGGGGGGCGTCTCGGTGGCGTTCCTCTGGCTCCCGGGACAAGTTGGTATCTGTGGAAATGAGGCGGCCGATATTGCAGCCACGGCTGTAGTCTCTCTTCTTCGGCCAGCTATTCAGTCGATTCCCTTCGCCGATCTACAGAGCGTTTTATGTCGTCGTGTTGTTCATTTATGGCACGCGCATTGGTCGACACTTCCCCATAATAAATTGCGGGACGTGAAAGCTCTGCCTTGTGCTTGGACCTCTTCCTCCCGAACGCGTCGTCGGGAGGAGGTAATTTTAACTAGACTCCGGATAGGGCACTGTCTTTTTAGCCATTGACATCTTTTAAGCGGCGATCCTCCCCCACTCTGTCCCCACTGCTCTCAGCTGTGGACGGTAAGACACCTTTTAATTGGATGCCCCTATTTTAATCCGTTACGCTCCCGTCTACAGCTATCGCCTGATATATCGTCGATTTTAGCAGATGACACGCGCTCAGCCGACCGCGTTCTCAAGTTTATTAGTGCCAGTGAAATGACGTCAGTCATTTGAAGCTTTTTTTGGGGACAACCAACCCCTTTCTGTAGTGAATTTTAAACCTTCCTTCTGCTTTTAGTTTCTCCAATTTTATGACTTTCGTTCCCATTGCTGCTGGTTTTCAATTTCGGTTTTTTACTGTTTCCTAAGTCACGGACCGGACGCTAATGACCATAGCAGGTTTGTGCCCTAAAATAAAAAAAAAACCAGAGCATTCCCACTTTCTTAGGATAAAGTTAGAGACTGAAAGATCTCCTCACATTGTCTTTAACCGACCCTCCCTGCAGCACTGTCACTGGTTTAATATGCAGCTGACCAGAAGTAGACCGCTACATTCCGCGTGCTGTGAAGGAATAGAGCGGCCAGGGCCCATAACTATAGTTCCGCACCAATCTTTCTTATGGTACTGATCAAAGTGCACAAGATTCTTCCAGATGCACCCATAGTGTATAGTGTATAGTAGTAGATCTGAAAGCGTTCTGATGTAATAGATAAGGACAAAAAACTTTTGGTCTTTACGCATGATGAAACTCTAGACGTACAGATTTTGAAGCATTTTATCTAAATAAACGGCGCTATGAACTGTAGTTCGTTCTAGTGTCTAGCGTCAGTACCAAGAAGGTATTTGTTGTGTTGGCAGAAGAGCCAACACCGTGTTACTACACGAGGCCGAAATGCACGCGTTTTAGCTCACGCAGGCTGGCGTGAGGCGGGAAGAACTACACTCCTGGAAATGGAAAAAAGAACACATTGACACCGGTGTGTCAGACCCACCATACTTGCTCCGGACACTGCGAGAGGGCTGTACAAGCAATGATCACACGCACGGCACAGCGGACACACCAGGAACCGCGGTGTTGGCCGTCGAATGGCGCTAGCTGCGCAGCATTTGTGCACCGCCGCCGTCAGTGTCAGCCAGTTTGCCGTGGCATACGGAGCTCCATCGCAGTCTTTAACACTGGTAGCATGCCGCGACAGCGTGGACGTGAACCGTATGTGCAGTTGACGGACTTTGAGCGAGTGCGTATAGTGGGCATGCGGGAGGCCGGGTGGACGTACCGCCGAATTGCTCAACACGTGGGGCGTGAGGTCTCCACAGTACATCGATGTTGTCGCCAGTGGTCGGCGGAAGGTGCACGTGCCCGTCGACCTGGGACCGGACCGCAGCGACGCACGGATGCACGCCAAGACCGTAGGATCCTACGCAGTGCCGTAGGGGACCGCACCGCCACTTCCCAGCAAATTAGGGACACTGTTGCTCCTGGGGTATCGGCGAGGACCATTCGCAACCGTCTCCATGAAGCTGGGCTACGGTCCCGCACACCGTTAGGCCGTCTTCCACTCACGCCCCAACATCGTGCAGCCCGCCTCCAGTGGTGTCGCGACAGGCATGAATGGAGGGACGAATGGAGACGTGTCGTCTTCAGCGATGAGAGTCGCTTCTGCCTTGGTGCCAATGATGGTCGTATGCGTGTTTGGCGCCGTGCAGGTGAGCGCCACAATCAGGACTGCATACGACCGAGGCACACAGGGCCAACACCCGGCATCATGGTGTGGGGAGCGATCTCCTACACTGGCCGTACACCACTGGTGATCGTCGAGGGGACACTGAATAGTGCACGGTACATCCAAACCGTCATCGAACCCATCGTTCTACCATTCCTAGACCGGCAAGGGACCTTGCTGTTCCAACAGGACAATGCACGTCCGCATGTATCCCGTGCCACCCAACGTGCTCTAGAAGGTGTAAGTCAACTACCCTGGCCAGCAAGATCTCCGGATCTGTCCCATATTGAGCATGTTTGGGACTGGATGAAGCGTCGTCTCACGCGGTCTGCACGTCCAGCACGAACGCTGGTCCAACTGAGGCGCCAGGTGGAAATGGCATGGCAAGCCGTTCCACAGGACTACATCCAGCATCTCTAAGATCGTCTCCATGGGAGAATAGCAGCCTGCATTGCTGCGAAAGGTGGATATACACTGTACTAGTGCCGACATTGTGCATGCTCTGTTGCCTGTGTCTATGTGCCTGTGGTTCTGTCAGTGTGATCATGTGATGTATCTGACCCCAGGAATGTGTCAATAAAGTTTCCCCTTCCTGGGACAATGAATTCACGGTGTTCTTTTTTCAATTTCCAGGAGTGTATACTGACGTGAGGTTTGGAACATGACAAGGAATTTGAATTCAGAAAGCGCACGTAATTAGTTTGAATCTTAACTTTAATCCATTAATGATGAACGTCGCTCTTAACGGTACATGAGTCACAATATGATATGTTCAGAAGACATAGTAACTGAATATGGCGCCCTGCTAGGTTGTAGCAAATGACGTAGCTGAAGACAATGCTAAACTGCCGTCTCTGTAAATGAGAGCGTATATAGACAGTGAACCATCGCTAGCAAAGTCGGCTATACATCTGGGGCGATTGCTAGGAAGTCTCTCTAGACTTGACTTGCCATGTGGCGGCGCTCGGTCTGCAATCACTGACCGTGGCCGATTTAAAGGCTACCACCTAGCAAGTGAGGTGTCTGGCGGTGACACCACATTCCTCCCCCGCAAATCGGCGGACGGTTGTGGTATAAGGCCTCCGCCCGCCGTGGGGAGCACCCCATGTTGACATGCGACGGGTGGGGAGCCTAACAACAGGCGAGGCTGTGCCACCCGCACCCTGCCATTCAGACCGCGGGCAGCTAGGGAACGACTGAAAACCTACTCCAGGGTGCACGCCAACATGCGGTGTATGCGCCCGTAAAGAGACAGTAGGGGCCGAAGGGTCGACCTCCATCGCGTCGGGGTACACGACAGGCGAAAACGACATATGGTCCGGAGCGGGCAAGAGTTCCATATCGAAGGACAACTGGTCCCTGGGAGTGCTCGGCGGCACCTGACCCAGGGAGGCGCCCGACTACTGCAGCGTCGCGTCCACTGCGGCGGCGGCGGCGGCGCGTCGCCATGGGGCAAAATGGAAGGCAGCGTCGGTAACACCTGGGGCTGAGGCGAGCCAGTAGATTGGTCCCCGTGGCGCTGACCGGACGGCATCGTCGATGAAAGCAGACGGCGAGCGGCAGGTCCCGTGCGACGACAGAGGCGCAGCTGATTGAGATGCCGGCGCACCTCACCAGAGGCCCCCGAAACCAGATACATAGCGCGTCTGAGGCAGCGAAGTATGCGCCCTTCAAACCATCGCTGTGAACCTCGATAGTGGCGGTAGCAGACAACGTCGCTTAGGGCAAAAGCAGGTGTCTGCCGCTGCAAAGGAACCTGATGCGGTGGATGTAGCAAAGACATCAAGGTCCGATTATGACGACCGTGGAGCAACTCAGCCGGCCAGCGACCATCTCAGGGCTGAGAGCGATACGAGGACAAAAGGAGCAATAACGCCTCCTCCCGAGAATACGACTCTTTCAACTGCAACATCGGTGACTTAAAAGTCCTGAATACCATTGGCCTCACAGAATGACTGAAATTCTGTGGACATGAATTGTGGGCCATTGACGGAAATAATTGTCTGTGGAAGACCTTCAACGCAAAAGATAGCAGATAACGCTTGGATGGTGGCAGTGATGTCGTGGAAGACATGTGGACAACAAAAGGAAAATTACTGAATGAATCTATCACAACCAACCATAGAGCATTCCAGAATGGACCAGCAAAATCGACGTGTAAGCGTTGCCAAGGGAATGTGGCTTTTTGCCATGCAAAGAATTTCCGCGGTATTGCTGATTATTGTTCGGCACACACCACGCAAGAAGAGCACATAGTCGTAATCGCGGCATCGATTCCGAACCAAGTACAGTGCTGACGAGCAAGTGGTTTCGTTCTCACTATACCCCAATGCCCTTGGTGGAGAAGCTTTAAGACAGAGGACTGAAACGAACGTGGTACCACGAGCCTGGACTGATCATTATCAGAACACAACAGCAAAACACCAAGGCGAACAAAAAGTCTCTCCATGTGAGCAAAAATTAGGCGAACCAACGGATCCCTGATCCGTGACTTTGACAAGGGCCATTGTGTAGCAACAAAACGCAGAACGGTAGCAAAGACAGGGTCGGCAGTTGTGGTTGTAGCTACACGACGAAAATCAATCGGAAACGATTCGACCACGTCATCGGTTTCCGAATCAATGAACATGCAAGCAAGTTCTGGGGAATCGAATGCCCTATCCTCAGCAACAGGCAAATGGGACAACGCATCGGCGTTTCCGTGCTTAGCAGTGGACCGATACAAGATATCGTAGCGGTACTGCGAGAGGAAAATAGACCAGCGAATGAATTTCTGCGCTGTACGGGGAGGTACAGGCTTGTTCGGATGAAAAAGCGATGTCAAAGGTTTGTGGTCTGTGATGATGGTAAAATGATGACCATAGGGACCGACGCACAAACAGTTTGTAGATATTGCTGAAACAATGCAGGGGCGGATGCACACCCGAATGGCAGTCGTTTGAATTTATACAAACCAAGATGCATGTTAACGACCAAAACGCGCTGGGATTCTTCGTCCACCGGTATTTGCAAGTACGCATCTGTTAGGTCCAACTTCCCACCCAGGGGGTCCACAACTCTTTTGTGGACACGTGCGTAGCGAGCACGGGACCCCGAGCTAATGTGGCCTTCCTTCCTTTCCGGGCTGCATACCTTCCCTTTCTGCATCCTTCCCCATCCCACATCTTCGCCCCCCCTCTCCTCACCTCTGGCTCTTTCCTTCCCTTTCTCCCCCTCGGGGAGTATGGTTTATGCCTACGTCCGGAGACGGACGCTCGAAACCCCAATTCCTTCCTTTCTACGCTTGCAAGTCCTCGTCCTTCCTCTGTCCTTTCTCTCCTTCTCTTTTCCTTCCCTCTTCTCTTTGCCCTTTTCACCGCTGCGGCGTTTGAGACCCCCTCTCCTTTCCTTTCCCTTTCCCTTTTTTCCTCCCTGTGCGTGTCTGAAGGCCGACCCACGCACTTCCATGTGTAGCCGGTGACGGGGTAACGCGTAATTCCCCACCCCGGGTAGACAGGTAGGACACGTACGTACCCTCTGGTAACGGCCAGGCCCAGGGAGGGGTGATTACCCGAGCTGATACCTTCCGAAAGTGCCGATTGGTCCCTCTGTCCGTTTGTCGGGAGGTGTGACCTGAGGTGTGAACAATCACCTAAGGCGGGTGTGCCCTCAGTGAGGGCCCCCACAAGGGAGGAGCGCGCCATCGGAGACGCCGGAAATCATGGGGGATTCTTCGGCAATGGTTTCCTCACCTTCCACTACGTCAGCTCACAAACGTAAGTTCACTGAGTCTCACCCACAGACGGTTCTTCCATAGTTGCCACAGTTCCTTGTTGTTTCTCGGTCTGACGAAGGTCACGACTTCTCCACGGTCAACCCTTTCATTATTCAGAAAGGTGTCGACGCAATTGCAGGTCCTGTAAAGTCTTGTTCCAGATTACGGAATGGCACCCTGTTGTTAGAAACACACAGTGCCCTCCAGGCACAAAAATTGCTGCGTACTTCTCTGCTCCACACCTTCCCTGTCCGGGTGGAACCGCACCGTACCTTAAATTCCTCGCGTGGAGTCGTTTATACACGCTCCCTCAATGGATTGTCTGACGAAGAAATTCAGCACTACCTGTCTGACCAGGGCGTAACGGCTGTTCATAGAGTTACGAAAAGGGTTGACATGAACATCATTCCAACCCGCACTGTCTTCTTGACATTTGACAGAGTTCAACTCCCATCGAAAATCAAAGCAGGCTATGAGATAATTTCCGTTCGCCCTTACGTCCCAAACCCTACGCGTTGCTATCGCTGTCAGCGGTTCAATCACACCAGCCAGTCCTGTTCCAATCCGGCCAAATGTGTTACATGTGGCAAGGATGCCCATGAGGGTGCTTGTCCACCTCCATCCCCTCGCTGCATCAACTGTATGGGTGACCACGCTGTTTCCTCCCGAGATTGCCCCGTTTTTAAGGACGAAAAGCTCATCCAGGAAATAAGAGTGAAGGAAAAGGTGTCGACCTTTGCTGCTCGAAAATTATTCGCCAGTCGACAGCCCACCGGGCCTCAGACAGGAAAATACAGCACTGTCCTTGCTTCTCCTCGGCCAACAAAGGAGGCGGCCACGCAGACTTGCGACCTCACCTTTAGTGCCACGGTCGTCAGATCGGCCAGCGCAAAGATCGCCCGTTCAACCTCACCACTTTCGCCTGCCCACTCTGTGGCTCATCCTCCGTCGGGTTCTGCTAAATCTCGAGCCCAAAAGTCAGACACCAAGACTTCGAAAAAAGAGCATACTCGTGAAGAGTTTTTACGTACCGCAACTTCACAACCATCGGTTCCTCCTATATCTAAACATCATACTTCCAAGAAGGCTACAAAGAAACACAGTTCCTCTCCTTCTCCGCCAAGGCGTGTCCCATCTACAGTACCACCTGGCGGAAATCGCCCTCGGCCGTCTTCTGTGTCGCCGAGGCGCACTGCTGGTGGCCGGTCAACCGGCCGATCGCTGGTGGCAGGAGCTGCTCCTGACCAACCTATGGATCAGGATCTTCTGCCTTCGGCTGAATGCCATTCCATGCTGTCGGTCGCAAGCTCTGAGCAGTCGTTGAGTTGACAGCACCCTTGGTCACATTCCTCCATTTTCTGTTCACCCTATGTCCGTTATCCACTGGAATATCCGCGGCATTCGAGCCAATCGGGATGAATTGTCTATCCTCTTACGATCCTACTCGCCAGTCATCTTCTTTCTTCAGGAAACAAAGCTGCGTCCCCATGACCGCTTTGTTCTCCCTCATTTTCAGTCCATCCGATATGACCTCCCCTCTGTTGAAGGCACTCCAGCCCATGGAGGACTCATGATTCTTCTCCATGATACTCTCCATTATCACCCAATCCCGTTAAACAGTTCCTTCCAAGCTGTCGCCGTCCGTCTTTCCCTTTCTGGATACACGTTCTCTCTTTGTACGGTATACATTCCATCGTCAACACCATTAGCACGAGCTGATCTCCTTCATCTTCTTGGTCAGTTTCCACCCCCCCTATTTGCTGGATGGGGACTTCAATGCCCACCACCCGCTTTGGGGATCTCCACATCCTTGTCCACGTGGCTCACTATTGCTAGACGTCTTCCACCAAGCGGATCTAGTTTGCTTCAACACTGGGGTCCCCACATTTTTGTCTGCATCCACGACAAATTTATCTAATTTGGACCTTGCGGTCGGTACTGTTCCGCTAGCTCGGCGCTTCGAATGGTTCGCCCTTGACGATACACACTCGAGTGACCACTTTCCATGTGTCCTTAGACTGCAGCCTCACCTGCCATATATGCGCTCGCGACGCTGGAAGTTTGCCCAAGCCGATTGGACACTTTTTCCGTCTCTCGCGACATTCGATGACCGTCGCTTTCCCAGCGTCGACGATGAGGTCACACATATTACCGACGTTATTCTTACAGCTGCGGAACGTTCAATACCACGCACCTCCGAATTGCCCCGGCGCCCCCCAGTTCCTTGGTGGAACGAGGCATGCCGTGACGCAATACGTGAGCGGCGACGTGCTCTTCGCATTTTCCGTCACCATCCTACTTTGGCCAACTGTATCCGATATAAGCAGCTCCGTGCGCGATGCCGTCGCGTCATCCGAGATAGCAAGAAGGCAAGCTGGAAATTCTTTATTAGCTCATTTAACACCTTCACTCCCTCCTCGGAAGTTTGGAGTCGGCTTCGACGGTTCTCAGGCGCGCCTAGTTTCTCCCCGGTCTCTGGGCTCACTGTCGCGCATGATACCGTAGTGGACCCCGTCGCAATTTCTAACTCATTGGGTCAGCACTTTGCTGAGATTTCGAGCTCTTCAAATTACCCGCCAGCGTTTCTCCAGAAGAAACGTGCAGCGGAAGTGCGACATCTTGCTTTCTCCTCTCAAAATCACGAAAGCTACAATACTGTTTCCTCCATGCGGGAACTCCAACATGCGTTCTCTTCTTCTCGCTCCTCCGCCCCGTGACCGGATGGTATCAATGTCCAAATGTTGCTGCATTTATCAACCCATAGTCTGCGTTACCTCCTTCGCCTCTATAATCGAATTTGGACCGACAGTACCTTTCCCAGACGATGGCGAGAAGCTACTGTCGTTCCCGTTCCCGAAACCTGGAAAGGACAAACATCTCCCCTCCAGCTATCGCCCCATTTCTCTCACGAGTAGTGTCTGTAAGGTTTTGGAGCGTATGGTGAATTACCGTTTAGCGTGGTGGCTGGAATCCCGCAGTCTTTTAACACCAGCCCAATGCGGGTTCCGGAAGCATCGTTCTGCAGTTGACCATCTTGTTGCTCTCTCCACTTATATCATGAACAATTTTCTCCGGAAACGCCAAACAGTAGCGATATTTTTTGATCTGGAGAGAGCATACGATACCTGTTGGAGGACAGGCATTCTCCGCACACTGTTCTCTTGGGGCTTTCGAGGCCGGTGCCCCTTTTTCTTCGCGAATTTATGGCAGAGCGCACATTTAGGGTGCGGGTGAACACTACTCTCTCCCGTACTTTCTCCCAAGAAAACGGGGTACCCCAGGGCACCGTGCTGAGTGTTGTACTGTTTGCCATCGCCATAAATCCAATTATGGATTGTCTCCTTCCTGATGTCTCGGGCTCCCTCTTTGTGGACGATTTTGCGATCTACTACAGCTCTCAACGGACCAGCCTTCTTGAACGACGTCTTCAAGGATGTCTCGATCGCCTCCACTCGTGCAGCATTGAAACTGGCTTCCGTTTCTCACCCAGTAAGACCGTTTGTGTTAATTTTTGGCGACGTAGCGAGTTTCTTCCGCCCTCCTTACATCTAGGTCCTGTCAACCTTCCGTTTTCAGACGTCGCTAAATTCTTGGGTCTTATGTTTGACAGAAAACTGTGCTGTGCTGGTCCTCCTACGTTTCTTATCTTTCGGCTCGCTGTCTGCGATCCCTTAACACCCTCCGTGTCCTGAATGGTACCTCCTGGGGAGCGGACCGAGTGGTCCTTCTCCACCACTATCGCGCCTTAGTGCGCTCAAAATTGGATTTTGGAAGCATAGTCTACTCCTCTGCTCGGCCGTCTATTCTTCGGCGTCTCGACTCTATCCACCACCGTGGATTACGTTTAGTGTCTGGAGCTTTTTACACTAGCCCTGTGGAAAGCCTTTATGCTGAGACAGCTGAACCTCCGCTGTCCAATCGGCAAGCAGTCCTTCTGAGTCGTTATGCTAGCCATCTGTCTTCCATGCCTTCTAATCCAGCCCATTACCTTTTTTTCGACGCCTCCTTTGGTGTAGGGTATGCAGGCCGCTCCTCCTCCCTACTACCCCCGGGAGTCCGCTTCCGTCAACTGCTCCATTCTCTTTCCTTCCGCTTTCCTAAAACCTTCTTGACAACTTGGGCTACAGCACCGCCTTGGCTCTGTCCCCGGATCTGCCTGCTCCGTGACCTTTGTCAATTTCCCAAGGATGGTACCCCTACACTTGTTTATCGTCGGGCATTTGCTGCTCTATGCGCACAAATGACAGACGCCACCTTTATTTACACCGACGGCTCGAAAACATCGTTGGGTGTAGGGAGTGCCTATATTGTTGGCGACGCCCCAAATCACTTTCGGCTTCCCGACCAGTGTTCTGTTTATACTGCGGAGCTTTACGCTGTTCTCCAGGCTGTCCAGTACATCCGCCGCCATCAGCGGATACAGTACGTTATCTGCTCAGATTCTCTCAGCTCTCTCCTCAGTCTCCAAGCTCTTTACCCTGTGCACCCTCTGGTCCACCGGATTCAGGACTGTCTCCGCTTGCTCCACCTGGGGGGCGTCTCGGTGGCGTTCCTCTGGCTCCCGGGACACGCTGGTATCTGTGGGAATGAGGCGGCCGATATAGCGGCCAAGGCTGCAGTCTCTCTTCCTCGGCCAGCTATTCAGTCGCTTCACTTCACCGATCTACGGAGCGGTTTATGTCACAAAGTTGCTCATTTATGGCATGCGCATTGGTCAACACTTCCCCGTAATAAATTGCGGGAAGTGAAACCCCTTCTTTGCGCTTAGACCTCTTCCTCCCGAACGCGTCGTCGGGAGGAGGTAATTTTAGCTAGACTCCGGATAGGGCACTGTCTTTTTAGCCATCGACATCTTTTATGCGGCGATCCTCCCCCACTCTGTCCCCACTGCTCTCAGCTGTGGACGGTCAGACACCTTTTAATCGGATGCCCCTATTTTAATACGTTACGCTCCCGTCTACAGCTGTCGCCTGATCTATCGTCGATTTTAGCAGATGACACGCGCTCAGCCGACCGCGTTCTCCAGTTTATTAGTGACAGTGAAATGACGTCAGTCATTTGAAGCCTTTTTGGGGACAAGCACCACTTTCTGTAGTGGATTTTTAAGTATTCCTTCTGCTTTTAGTTTCTCCAATTTTATGACTTTGTTCCCATTGCTGCTGGTTTTCAATTTCGGATTTTTACTGTTTCTTAAGTCACGGGCTGGGCGCTTATGACCATAGAAGTTTTGCGCCCTAAAACCAAAACAAAAAAAAAAAAAGGTCCAACTTCGAAAAGAATTCGCCCGGGCACAGTTTGTCGAAAGGATCTTCCGGGCGGGGTAAAGGAAAAGCTGGAATCACTAGTTGTGGATTCACTGTTGCCTTGAAGTCCACAGAAAGTCTAAATTTTCCCGAAGGTTTTGGCGAAATTACTAAGGGTGACGCCCAAGAGAAGCCTGCACACGTTCAATTACTCCTTGTGATTCCAAATCGTGTAATGTTTTTGCAACCTCATCACGAAATGCGTGGGGAACATTGCACGCTCTGAAAAATTTCGGTTGCGCGTTTACTTTCAGTTCCAAATGTGCTTTATAGTTCTTAGCGCAACCAAGGCCCGGTGCAAAAATATCTGCAAATTCTTCACATAGACGAGAAACACTGACTGAAGGCACAGTCTGGTTCACTGATAGGACCTGATTGACTATAGACAAGTTAAACAACTGAAATAAATCTAAACCAAACAAGTTCACAGCAGAAGAAGAACGAAGGACGTAAAATGACACAAGTTTTGTTTGTCCCTTGTATGTTGCAAGGAGGCTGCACTGTCCTAACACAGGGATAGCTTGTCCTGAATAACTATTTAACTTAATATTTGCGGCACGCAACGGAGGTGTCCAGTTGTTTGTAAGTGTCTTTATTGATCAATGAAACTGCAGCTCCAGTATCGAGCTGGAATGGTATCACGTGGCCATGAATGTCCAAGTCTACAAAAGGTTTATTGTCCTGCTGACGACAAGAGCTACTGTCTCGTGCAACGTGAACTGACACTGCTACAAAATGACTTGCGACTTGACGGGAGTTCCGGCGATGTCGACGCACACTATTTGTGGTACGAACACAGTCACTGTTAGAGAGAGTGGCACTGAGCGGAGTGGAATGAACGACATGAATTTCCATGGGCGAAGTTTCGTTCGACTCCGATTCCGGCGCGAAGCAAAGGGCCTGGAATGGTTTTGAGTTTCCGATCTGAGCTTTTTCTGGCAAACACTCTGAACATGTCCTTTCTTATTTCAGTAAAAGCAAATAGCTTTTCGTATCGAGGTAGTCCCAGTGGACTGAATTTCTTTAAGGTATTGTTTGTTTTATTGTAAATAATTTCAGTGTTGACGTACGTTAGCAAAAGCATTTGAAATTTCTTTGATGTTTGGATATTATTACTATCACTAACGCCTGTAGCTCGGAGGATGCTGTACGCTTCATGACGTGTTTCTGACCTGAGAGATAGCTTTGTGGGGGCGTTGCAGAGTAGTGAGTGTGTTTACACTTCGCGGCATGCGGTCGCATCTGTAGTGGTTCTAAAGTACTGACAAACTTGTCTGTGCACTGTATTATGTTACTAAATGTAGTACTTTTCAACAGTGTGTCGTACTGTATCTCGAGAAACAGAGGATGAATAAACTTTCGGAAACATCCGCTTCGCTGTGTTTAGTTTCGATGAGTGTTCAACTGTAAGCTTGAATTTTTGTTTTTTCCTGATTTTGCTATTAGTAGTGGTTTAGTATTAATAATATAAGTACTTTCTTTCTTAGCAGAGTGCAAAATTCGAGTTAACTAGTATTAGTTTTTAAATCCTTCTACTGCAGTAACTGAAATAAGGTAACAGAATAAAATTTCTACAGATACTGAAAAAAACTAAACGTCTAAGATTTAAAAGTGTGGACTTTGTAGTAGTTTTGAAAGTAGTGGGTTCCGGTAACAGAGTTGATTAAAATATTTTAATTGGGGGGGGGAGGGGGAAACAGGGGGCATTCTAGCGATATGCTCTCCCAGAAACGTAGACTTGGTAGCAGAAATAAATGAATGGGGAAGCAGTAGCGTAAGGTCGGTACTCTCGAGGTGCAGTTACAAAACCCAAAGGAGGAACTAGGTATGATTAGGGAGGAGAATGGTGCTGGGGTATGGGAGCTGGCAGTTGGTAAGAAGGTCGCTAGGAGGAAAAGATATTCAGACAGTTGTATTTTGACTATCGCCAATAGATTTTATTAACCATCGGACTTAAATGGGAAGGAGCCTCTTGTAGCTGTATGTGTAGGAAATGCGCAGCACACTCAGTAGCTAAGGTCGCTAACACAGCTGCAGTTTCAAATAGGAGGTTCTCCTACTAGGGAGCTCACATGGCAGATGTATAGACCAGCAGGAAATGTTGGGGAGTGAGTACCAGGTCACCAGCATTGCGAAACCTAGTGCGGGGTTGTCTCAACTGACAGTTAACTTAGGGAAGTTATGAAGAATTTTGTGAAAGATGAGAAGTTAGTGAATCGTGTGAGGGGGTTGGGGATAGTCTTGATAGGGAGGGGGGAGTGTGATTCAGGTGGTGACCTGGAAAAGAATTTCGTTGCTAGGCGTGTCAACATGGGGCTCGAGAAGGCACTGATGGTGGAGAGCACGGTTCAGATTGTACAGGTGCCTGCAGACTCTGTCGATAGATTGGGTTTCCCTAGGCGTGTTCTGCACCTCATTAGATATGGGAAGGGGAGGTTGGCAAAGCTTATAGGTGACAGTGTAGTGGGTGGTAGTGGGATTGCTCTTGACAAAACTACTGCAGTATTTGGTGTTAGAGCTGCACCTGTTTTAGACTGAAGTTAAAAGGTATCCTCTGCAAAGGAAGGCTCTCTGACAAAGAAACTACCTTCGAAGGAGGTCGTCATCCAAGTAGTGAATGAATTAACATATTTTATGAAAATATAAGAGGTATTAGAGATACAGTGAACTGCTTATACCTGTCGACTCTGAAATATTGGTACATCGGAGCACCACGTAAATAGTGTGACAATTCAGAGGCTTCCTTTACCAGGATACAGATTAGCTGGCTGTTTTTAAAGGATTTCTTTGAGGATTTGGGCTAATGGTAATGTACCTAGAAAACAGTATTCCATTTGAGTCCATAGATGTATCAAAACACTACACTGAACGGGTATTTGAATGTTGTGCAGGAATAATTGAATTTAGTGAAACTAAAGTTTTAATTATAGTTATTTATAGGCCCCATTAACTCTGACTTCACCATATGTCTGCTCAATCTAGAGAGGTTTCATGGTCCACTTTGTAGGAAGTATCCTCCATGAAATTAGTTCATGTGGTGACTTCGATATGAGTTTTACGTGTTACTGTGCAAGAAAAAGGTTATTGCGAATCTCCTACATTCGTATGATCTGATGCAACCTGTATTTCTTCCAACCAGTGTGCAGGTGAACAGTAGCACAATCATGGTGAAAGGGTACAGTACCGCCCGACATTGAAAATAGGTACAACATTCTTCGTTATTCTTGTCAGAACAACATATTTTTTGTAATAATAGCTCAATTTCACTTAATACACCGAAGCCGGATACCAGTGTAGGAAAGAAGGACAATTTATTTATTTGATTAATCACATGTGCACTCCCACAAAATAAATCCCTATATCCAATTTGGTGAGATCTGTGAAATGAATGAATGTATGGTCATCTGCTAACTGCAGATAGTGAATGTACAATACATGATCATCTTTGAGACGGTCCTTCGGTCAACTTTGGTGGAACCAAAGAGATGAAATTTACCTGAGCTTTGAGTGCCTGAAATGTGGCTGGCCAATACAGTAGCATGGTGCTCCCCTACCTGGACGGAGGTGCGAGCTGACCTGAACAACGGCTATGTTTCAGGAGTCGGGCGCTGGATCTTGTGTTGGTAAGACCTGTCTTAGGTGTGCTCCGTAAAGACAAAAGTGTGGAGAGAATGGTATGGATGTGAAATACTTAAGAGTGTCTCGGAATAATAATTTCTCTATTTCAGGAACTTTTGGGGGCAGAATTAAATGACAGGCAGGTAATATCAAGGGGATCGTAGCAATCTTCGGAAGTGACCAACGGTCACAATGAAACCATGTGTAGCAATAAGTTGAAATACTTGCGAGTGCTAGTACTAAGTTAAATACTTGCGAGTGCTAGTACTAAGTTGAAATACTTGCGAGTGCTAGTACTAAGTTGAAATATTTCAGAGTGCTAAAGTTAAGCTGAATTACTGGCGTGTGCACTATAAGTTGGAAGTATTTAAGAAATGGCGTGTGCAGGACTTGAAATTAGAGCCGAGTACTTCCACGTGGTGAGTACTGTGTGAGTCTCAATCTGCGTATGAGACAAAGGATAAAGAGAAGTACTCGTCCAGGTATCAGTTGAGGACTCGCGTGTGTGACGCACATGTTCTTAATATTACTTTGCGTGATACGTTTCCGTGTGACGCTTAATTCAAACTCTAATACTCTGAGAGAGAATCAAGGTGAGTCAGCCGTCTATCCAGCAACGCCACTTGGCTTGCATTGCACAGGGAGACGTGCGTATATCTTCCAGAGTTCGTAGTAGGAAAGAAAAGTTACGAAGTGGGGCAGTGTCGTGTGAAACAGGGATGAATACTAATTGAAGTGATTCTAACGTTGTGACTATTCTTTGTGATGTATTGTATGTTGCCAGTGTGATGTACTTCATGTCGTTTATGAATGTGTGGTTTGCATGGGAGTGTAGCAAGATAGGTTCAGAGGCAGTGGGTTATGCATGTTCCTTTTTGTATAGCTCGGTCTGGAGTAAATTTTCGAGATGATACAGCAAAAGATCCACCATCCTATCCAGAAAGTGCACTGTAGTGTTCGATAATTACGGGACCATAAGATAATCACCAATCTAAAGCCATGCCCACTGGGCGGAATTTCTCGTGTGTAATTGATGTATAAAATGTAATGGTGTGTTTAGGTTATCTTTGAATCATAATAGAATTTATCAGAATAAAAAAGATAGTGAAAAGAAAAAGATTGGTGGCCTTGTTCTTCGAATAGTGTGTAGTCATGACATCCAGAATTTATGTGTGCACCATTCATATTCATTGCGATGGCCACGTGTTGATCAAAGCCGATGGGTAAGAAAGAAAATGTGGTATTGCCAGAGCGTAGTGAACAATCATATGTGTGTATATTACTAATAGTCAGATGTGGGTTATCAGTTTCCGTTGCGTAAATAATTTGTAGCTTAATTGTGGGTACTAGAGCTCATAATCAGTCATTGATGTTACTCGATAAATAAAAATAAATCCACTCGCTTGGCAGACCACTCATCTTGCAGGCCTTACTGCTTGATGCCACAGTATGAGCAAGGCATGTGGGTGCCTGTCAGTAGCTAATATTTTTATTTATTCTTTATTACTAGATAGGCGTTCTATCAATAAAATGCTGAATGGCCTTTCAGACCACTATGTACAAATTTTTGTACTCAGACAAATGTTTTATATAATTACAAACTACACAGAAAAAGTAATCTAACGATAGAAGAATATTTTAAATCTCATTAAGGAATAAGAGTGACAGAACAGATACAATGTTTCCCATCATCTACAGGGCTACTCTGCAATTCACACTTCAGTGCCTGGCAGAGGGTTCATCGAACCATTTTCTTACTAATTCTCTACCATTCCACTCTCGAATGGCGCGAGGGACAAAGGAACACCAAAATCTTTCCGTTCGAGCTCTGATTTCTCTTATTTTACTATGGTGATAATTTCTTCCTATATAGGTGGGTGTCAACAAAATATTTACATATTCGGAAGAGGAAGTTGGTGATAGAAATTTCATAAATAGATCTCGCCACAAAGAAAACCGCCTTTGTTTCGTGACTACCACCCCAACTCGAGTGTCATATCAGTGATACTCTCGCGCCTATTGCGCGATATCACGAAACGAGCTGCCGTTCTTTGCACTTTCTCGATTTCCTCCGTCAATCCTATCTGGTAAGGATCCCATACCGCGCAGCAATATTCCAACAGAGGACGGACAAGGGTAATGTAGGCTTTCTCTTTAGTGGGTTTGTCGCATCTTCTAAGTGTTCTGCAACAAAGCGCAGTCTTTGTTTCGCCTTCCCCACAATATTATCTACGTGGTCTTTCCAATTTAAACTGCTTGTAATTGTAATTCCTAGGTATTTAGTCGAATTGACAGCCTTTAGATTTGTGCGATTTATCGTATATCCAAAATTTATCGGGTTTCTTTTAGTACCCATGTGGATGAACTCGCACTTTTCTTTGTTAAGTGCTAATTGCCACTTTTCACACCATACAGAAATTCTCTCTAGATAATTTTGTAATTGGAATTGATCGTCTGATGAGTTTACTAGACGGTAAATTACAGCGGCATCTGCAAACAAAGTAAGGGGGCTGCTCAGATTATCACCTAGATATTTTATATAAACCAGGAACAGCAGGGGGCCTATGTCACTACCTTGCGGAAAGACATATATCACTTCTGTTCTACTCGATGATATACCGTCCATCACTACGAACTGTGACCTCTCTGAGAGGAAATCACGAATCCACTCACATAACTGAGACGATACTTCATATGCACGCAATTTGATTAATAGTCGCTTGTGAGGAACAGTATCAAAAGTGTTGGTTATTTATCAATAAGTCATTTTCTTCAAGGTGATTCATAATGTTCGGTACAATATATGCTCCAAAATTCTACTGCAAGTTGGTCACTGATATGGGTCTGTAATTCATAGGTTACTCCTATTTCCATTTTTGAATATTGGTGTGAGCTGTGCTACTTTCCAGTCTTTAGGAACAGACCTTTCGTCAAGTGAGCGGTTGTATAAGATTGCTAAGAAAAGCGCTACTGTGCCTGCATACTCTGAAAGAAACCTGATTGGTATACCATCTGGACCGGAAGACTTGCCTTTCTTAAGCGATTTGAGTTGTTTCGCAACATCTAAGATATCAACTTTTGTGTCACTCATGCTAACAGCTGTTCTGGTTTCGAATTTTGGAATATTTACTTCGTCTTCGTTCGTGAAGGAATTACAGAAAACTGTATTTAGTAACTCCGCTTTAGTGGCACCATCATCGGTAACATTTCCATTGCTATCGCGCAGTGACGGTATGGATTGTTTTTTGCCACTTACGTACTTTACATACGACCAGAATCTCTTGGGGTTTATACCATATTTGGAGACAATTTCATTGCGGAAACTATTAAAAGCATCTCGCATTGACGTCCGTACTAAATTTCGAGCTTCCGTGAAACTTTGCCAGTCTTGGGCATTTTGCGTTCTTCTGAATTTGGCATGCTTTTTTCGTTGCTTCGGTAACAGAGTTCCGACGTGTTATGTGTACCATGGTGGATCAGTCCCGTCTCTTATTAACTTATGCGCTGTGAATATATCTATTGCTGTCGATACTGTATCTTTGAATTTCTAGTCTATACTTACATAATTAACTTGGAAGGAATGGAGACTCTCTCTTAGGAAGTCATCAAGCGAATTTTTATCTGCTCTTTTAAATAGATATATGTTGCGTTTATTTTTAGTAGTTTTGGTTGATACGGTTTTGAGCCTCGCTACAGTGACCTTGTGTTCACTAATCCCTGTATCCGACAAGACCTCTTAGCCACAAGTAATCCTGATCTAACAGAGAGCGTCAAGTGTGCTTCCGCAACCATTTACAATCCGTGTGGGCTCATGAACTAATTGTTCAAAGTAATTCTCAGAGAAAGCATTTAGTACAATTTCAGAAGATGTTTTCTGTCTACCACCGGCTCTGAACATGTATTTTCGCCAACACATTTATCATTCTCTTTGAATGTTGCTTTCCATTAGAACGTTCAAAACTGGTTACTAGCAGTAAAAGGCAGCCTGCGTGGCTGACTAGTGGGATAAGAATATCATACAGAACAAAGAGGGAATTACATCAAAATGTAATAAGTAGTCGGAATCGAGCCCATTACAAACAATACTGTAGGTGCTTAAAAATGTTTTCAGGAAGGCAAATAGTACGTGGTACGCAAAAAGAATAGCTAATTCAAAGGGAAAAATTAAAACCATACGGTCAGTCGTGAAGGAAGCGTGTGGTCAGCAGCATAAAGTGGAGGATATGAAGTCAGTACGTAGTAAAAATGTTTCTGTTACTGATAAGTCAGGTATAGGTACAGTATTTATCAGTCAGTTTCTGAACGTAGCTGACGGAATTAAATAAAAACTTAATTTCCACAGAGAATCATACAAATCTTTTGGAAAATGGCTTTCCGAGACTGATATCTCAAATACTCCTCCGTGATACTGACGATGGGGATACTGAGTCAATAATTAAATCACTGAAGACTACGGACTTTAATGGGTATGACGGAGTATCTAGCAGAATACTGAAGTATTGTGCTGCACACGCTAGCCTTGTACTTAGCCATATTTGTAATTTTTCCTTTAGGAATGGCCAGTTACCTGAACGATTAAAGTACTCAGTAGTAAGGCTGCCTTATAAAAAGGGAGGAAGAGATAATGTAGGACAATCTTAGACCTGTTTATATGCCACTAGTGTTTGCTGAAGTTATTGAAGAGGCTGTGTGTATAAAGATAATTCATCATTTCTTTTCACATAATTTGCTGCCAAATGTTCAGTTTGGGGTTAGAAGTGGTTCAACAACTGTGAATGCTATATTCTCTTTTCTTTGCGAGGTACTGGATGGATTAAACAAACGGGGAGGAGTGGCTCACAATAGCGTCACATCTTACTGTAAGAACAGATAGCAACAGGTCATTCTCCACAGTACTGAGAATGGCTGTGATGTGGGGTCCGAGAGGGGCATGGCTAAATGTGGGGTGCTCCAGGGATCAGTGGATGCGCCACTCCTGTTCCTCATTTCTATAAATGATGCACCTTCTAAAATATTTCTGTTTGTTGATGGCACTACTTGGTAGTAACGGATGTAGTGGGCAACATAGGCACTTTTTCAAATAGTACAGTTCGAGTTAAAACTTCAAGGCTTGTAGAAAATAAACTAACACTGAATGACAATGACTCATTTTTACACTTTCTAACACACAATTCAACAAATCTCGACGTCCTAATTACACAGTGAGAAACAACTGTCGTGCATCTTGTTCAAAGATTTAATGCTGCCTTTCTTACTATCAGAACAGTATGTGAAGTGATAGTTCGGCACTCACAGTAGTCTACTTCAGTTACTTCCACTCACGATGTATGGTATTATATTTTGGGATAACTTTTCCCATTCTCAAAGGGTATTTTTTGGCTCAGAAACGGGCGGTTCGGACAAAAAGTGGTGTAAGTTCGCAAACTTCTTGCCGACCCCTTTTCATTATGTTGGATATTCTGACACTGGTGTCTCAGTATACACTGAAGAGCCGAAATACTTTGACCAATTCCCACCGCGACGCTGGATGTCGCCTAATGCCGTTGTGGGCATGTGAAGTGGTAACAAAAGTACCTAAGGGGAACGGACGCGAACGGGAGATCACGCTAGCAAAGATACGGGCAGCAAATAGGGAAATCCATTGAGTTAAGTGACAAACGTCAGATTATCATTACACAAAGGCTGTGAACGAGTGTTTGGAAAATGGCGAAGCAGGTCGAATGTTTAGTTGCTACTGTAGTGAACATGTACGGAACGAGGTAGGACAGTGAAGCTACCAGTAGGCACTAAATGATTGATTGGACGTCCACGACTCTTCATAGGAGGTGGGTTTCGGAGGCTTGTGTTCTCTGTAAAGTAGATAGAGGGTGGCCTGTGGCATCTCTGTCGGAAGACCAGAGTGCTGGTGCACGCACAAGTGTTTCGGAGCACACTGTTCATCGTTGAACACAGCGCACCGCAGCAGACCACCCTGCGTGATCATATGTTAACCCAATGACATTGTCAATTACGACTGCAGTTGGCATGGGACAATCGGGATTCGACCGTCGGAAATGGAACCTGTCGGCTCTTCTGGTGAATCATGTATGTGCTACACTACGTCGATGGTCGCTTCCACAAACAGTCATCGAGGTGAATGGCAACTAGACATGCGCGGCGCGGACACATGCCGATGGGAGCAGTATTATGCTATGGAAGAAAGTCTCCAGCGCTTGCATGGGTCCTGTGGTAGTAACCGAAGACACGCTGACAGCTGCGAACAACCTGCATCCCTTCATGTTTAACGTCATCCCCGACGGCGATGCCATCTTTCTATAACTGTCCGTCTCGGAAGCAGAACCGTGCTACAGTGTTTTGAGAAGCATTATAACGAATTTACGTTGATGCCTCGGTGATCAAATTCGCCTGATGTATTCCTATGGAACGCATCTGGGTCGCTATCGGGTGCCATCACAGCGTACGCACCCCCCTGCGGGTCCGGGGTAAGAATAGGCCCGAGGTATTCCTGCCTGTCGTACGAGGCGACTAAAAGGAGTTTCAACCGTTTCGGCCTTTCATGTGATGGTCCCCCTTGGGGTTTGATCTACATTTTTCAAAATTTTTCTGAAGTAAGAGCCTTTTGGGGAAGGACACCTTACGTGGTGTACCACTGGTCCTAAGTGCTCTAAGACCTTGGCACTCAGTATTGCACCGGCGTTGTAACCATACCCACTGTTCCTCAAATTGGGCCTAAACGCCTGATGGGTTGTCCAAGTTACGCCCATAGTGCATCTCCATCTGCCCCAGCGATCATGATGGACTTTCCATGGCACCAGAAATCCAGCACGGTAGCCAGCCCGTTGTGGTGGGGTCGTCATGTACCCTCTAGGTTGTAGCCCCCTGACAACTCAGGGATCGTACTGCCGATACCTGAGCTGCACCCTCCCCACGTCGGCCAAGGAGTAGATGCCCGTCTCCTTGGGGCATCAGGACTCCCGGCAATGGTCATCCTGCCAGGTGGCCCTTGCTGCGGCTGGGTGGCGCCCGTGGGGAAAGCCCCTGGTCGGAGTGGGTGGTATCGGGGCGGACGTTTCGCAGATGAAACGTCAACACGTATCAGGTCGCTCTGCGGCCGAGTCTTTCAAAAGAAAAGGTACCGTTTCAAGTCCTGGATCTCCTGCCCTTTCCCCCTTGGCCACTCCATGGGAGGAGGGACAGGCCCGCTGGCTTGGGGCGAAGTACTTCCCCCGCTATTTGGTCTGTTCTCGAACCGATGGGGGGGGGGACATTCGCCACCTCCAAGCCGATGTTCTTTGTTCAGCACATTGAGGACGTCTTTGGGGAAATCGAGGCTCTCAGCAAGATGCGTTCAGGGTCCGTTCTTATCAAGACCACCTCCGCCACACAGTCGGCGGCGCTCCAGGCGTGCGACCGCCTAGGGGACATCCCAGTATCCATTGTCCCACATCTGGCACTAAATAAGACGCAGGGGGTTATTTTTCATCGTGACCTCCTGCTACAATCTGATGAGGAGCTCAGGGCCAACCTGGAGCGCCGAGGCGTGCAGTTCGTCCGGCGAGTCCAGCGCGGCCCCAAAGACCGTCGCATCGACACTGGGGCCTTTATCGTCGCCTTCGAGGGGGACGTTCTCCCAGAGAAGGTAAAGGTGATGTGCTACCGGTGTGACGTGCGACCCTACGTCCCGCCTCCTATGCGATGTTTTAGGTGTTTGCGTTTTGGGCACATGTCGTCACGGTGTGAGGCTGAGCCCCTTTGTGGCGATTGTGGCCGCCCTCTTCGTGAGGAACATACATGCACCCCACCACCTCGGTGCACTAATTGTCCTGGCGTCCACTCGCCTAGATCCTCAGACTGCCCTGCCTATCAGAAGGAGAAGAAGATACAAGAAATCAAAACTTTGGATCGGCTCTCCTATACTGAGGCCAAGAAGAAGTATGACCGTCTCCATCCCATGCCATTGACTACTTCTTTTGCTTCAGTTGTGTCCACTCGTTCCGCGGTATCCTCACCCCTATCCGGTCCCCCCTACGCCTCCTCCGCCCATCAGGGGGCTCCGCCTCCGCCTCCCAAATCCCTCCCTTCCAAATCCTCCTCCCCCGTGGCCCCCACCCCCTCTGCCCCAGGGGCCACCCTTCCTCCTCCTCCTCCTCCCCCCCCCCACGCCACCTGAGAAGCGTTCCTCAGGCGTCCATCGGGGAAACGTCCCGGACCCCAGCTTCTGAGGTCCGGCGTTCCAAAACGGACCCCGCGCGTGAGGACCTTCTTCGGGTCCAGCCCACCATCCCTGTGCCTCCTCGGCCTTCCAAGAAGGCCTCCAAGAAGAAATCGCTATCCCCCTCTCCACCCCCGGCGCGTTTCGTCTGACGCTCCATCCGTAAGTCGCCGCTCCCGGCCGTCCTCAGATTCGCCGGGACACTCTGCTGCCAGACGCTCCGCCGGCCTTTCGTCGGCAAATGATGCGGCCCCTCCTACACAACCAGGGACAGCGGCCGCAGCTGGCGACGAGTCGATGGAACCGGATCCGCCTCTCGTCGGTTGTAGCGTTGTTCACTCGCAACCTGGCCCTCCGCGGCCATCGAGGTGACCAGCTCTTCCCCCGTCTCGTTCCCCCAACCTTTTGACTAGCGATGGCGTTGTTTCATTGGAACATAAGAGGTATTCGATCTAATCGGGAGGAATTACAACTGCTCCTCCGCCTGCACTGTCCGCTCGTCCTTGGTCTCCAGGAAACCAAGTTGCGCACGACTGACCGTATTGCCTTTACCCACTATACCTCGGAGCGGTATGACCTCACCCCTGTGGACGGTATCCCAGCTCATGGTGGGGTCATGTTGCTCGTTCGGGACGATGTCTATTACCATCCTATCCCATTGACGACCCCACTCCAAGCAATAGCTGTCCGCATTACTCTTTCTGCTTTTACTTTTTCAGTTTGTACCATCTACACTCCATCGTCATCTGTTGTTAGTCGGGCTGACATGATGCACCTGATCGTTCAGCTTCCTCCGCCGTTCTTATTGTTTGGCGACTTCAATGCCCATCATCCCCTTTGGGGCTCTCCTGCATCCTGTCAAAGAGGCTCACTCTTGGCGGATGTCTTCAACCATCTCAATCTTGTCTGCCTCAATACCGGCGCCCCGACTTTCCTCTCTGACTCTACTCATACCTACTCCCACTTGGACCTCTCGATCTGTTCTACCACTCTTGCCCGTCGGTTCGAGTGGTATGTCCTTTCTGACACCTATTCGAGCGACCACTTCCCCTGTGTCGTTCGTCTCCTGCACCACACCCCATCCCCACGTCCTTCGAGCTGGAACATACTGAAAGCTGACTGGGGACTTTACTCCTCCCTGGCGACCTTTCCGGACCACGATTTTCCTAGTTGTGACGGTCAGGTCGAATACCTCACGGCCGTTATCATCAATGCTGCCGAACGTTCCATTCCTCGTACAACTTCTTCTTCACGTCGCGTTTCCGTCCCCTGGTGGAACGAGGCTTGTAGGGACGCTATCCGTGCTCGGCGACGTGCTTTACGCACCTTTCGCCGCCATCCTACGTTGGCGAATTGTATTGAATACAAACGACTCCGAGCGCAATGCCGTCGAGTCATCAAAGACAGCAAAAAAAGGAGCTGGTGAAAGAGGCCCAACAAGCTTAACAGTTTTACTCCCTCTTCCGTCGTTTGGGGTAGCCTGCGCCGGCTGTCGGGCATTAAGGCCCACTCCTCGGTACCTGGCCTGACCTCAGGTAATGAGGTCCTTGTTGATCCTGTGGCTGTCTCCAACGCCTTTGGCCGCTTTTTCGCGGAGGTTTCAAGCTCCGCCCATTACCATCCTGCCTTCCTTCCTAGGAAAGAGGCAGAAGAGGCTCGGCGACCTTCCTTCCACTCGCTGAATCTGGAAACTTATAATGCCCCCTTTACTATGCGGGAACTCGAACGTGCGCTTGCACTGTCCCGGTCCTCTGCTCCGGGGCCAGATGCCATTCACGTTCAGATGCTGGCACACCTTTCTCCGGCGGGCAAAAGCTTCCTTCTTCGTACCTACAATCGCGTCTGGACCGAAGGTCAAGTCCCCATGCGTTGGCGTGACGCCGTTGTTGTTCCTATACCTAAACCCGGGAAGGATAGACACCTTCCTTCTAGTTACCGCCCCATTTCTCTTACGAGCTGTGTTTGTAAGGTGATGGAGCGCATGGTTAATGCTCGGTTAGTCTGGATTCTTGAATCTCGACGGCTACTTACTAATGTCCAATGCGGCTTTCGTCGCCGCCGCTCCGCTGTTGACCACCTTGTGACCTTGTCGACATTCATCATGAACAACTTTTTGCGAAGGCGCCAAACGGTAGCCGTGTTCTTCGACTTGGAGAAGGCTTATGATACCTGTTGGAGAGGAGGTATCCTCCGCACTATGCACAGGTGGGGCCTACGCGGTCGCCTGCCCCTTTTTATTGATTCCTTTTTAACGGATCGAAAGTTTAGGGTACGTGTGGGTTCCGTATTGTCCGACGTCTTCCTCCAGGAGAACGGAGTGCCTCAGGGCTCCGTCTTGAGCGTAGCCCTTTTTGCCATCGCGATCAATCCAATTATGGATTGCATTCCACCTAATGTCTCAGGCTCTCTCTTTGTCGATGACTTCGCGATCTACTGCAGTGCCCAGAGAACATGCCTCCTGGAGCGCTGCCTCCAGCGTTGTCTCGACAGCCTCTACTCATGGAGCGTGGCAAATGGCTTCCGGTTCTCTGAAGAGAAGACGGTTTGTATCAACTTTTGGCGATATAAAGCGTTCCTTCCGCCATCTGTACATCTCGGTCCCGTTGTTCTCCCATTCGTGGAAACAACTAAGTTTCTAGGGCTCACGTTGGACAGGAAACTGTGTTGGTCTCCACATGTCTCTTATTTGGCGGCCCGTTGTACACGTTCCCTTAATGTCCTCAGAGTTCTTAGCGGTTCATCTTGGGGAGCGGATCGCACTGACCTGCTTCGCTTGTATCGGTCCATAGTCCGATCGAAGCTGGATTATGGGAGCTTCGTCTACTCGTTCGCTCGGCCATCCCTCTTACGCCGGCTCAACTCCATCCTCCATCGGGGGATACGTCTTGCGACCGGAGCCTTCTACACTAGTCCTGTCGAGAGTCTTTATGCTGAAGCTGCCGAGTTACCATTGACCTACCGGCGCGACGTACTGCTGTGTCGGTATGCCTGCCGGCTGTTGTCTATGCCCGACCACCCCTCTTACAAGTCCTTCTTCGCCGATTCTCTCGATCGTCAGTACGTGTTGTATGTGTCTGCCCTGCTGCCCCCCGGAGTCCGCTTCCGTCGCCTGCTTCGACAATTGGATTTTGCCCTCCCTACCACCTTCAGAGAGTGTGAGAGCCCGACACCACCTTGGCTCCAGGCTCCGGTTCGTATTTATCTCGACCTCAGCTCCCTCCCGAAGGAGGGTACTCCGGCTGCAGTGTATTGTTCACGGTTTGTCGAACTTCGTGCTCGACTTGCCGGTCACACCTTTATTTACACCGATGGCTCCAAAACTGACGATGGTGTCGGCTGTGCCTTTGTCGTCGGGGCCGCCAACTTTAAATACCGGCTCCTCGACCAATGTTCCAGCTTTACGGCCGAGCTTTTTGCTCTCCATCAGGCCGTTCAGTATGCCCGCCGCCACCGCCATTCATCGTATGTACTCTGCTCTGACTCACTCAGTGCTCTTCAGAGCCTTGGAGCTCCCTATCCGGTCCATCCCTTGATTCAACGGATACAGCAGTCCTTCCATTCTTTGGCTGATAATGGTGGTTCTGTCAGCTTTCTGTGGGTTCCCGGACATGTAGGAGTGCCTGGGAATGAGGCTGCGGATGCTGCAGCCAAGGCTGCAGTCCTCCTGCCTCGGCCAGCCTCCCATTGTGTCCCGTCATCTGACGTTCGTGGGGATGTATGTAAGAGGCTTGTGTCGTTGTGGTGGGATGCTTGGTCATCCCTCCAAGGAAACAAGCTCCGGGCAGTAAAACCGCTCCCAACTCCTTGGACAACATCCTCCCGAACATCTCGGCGCGAGGAGGTCCTTCTGACCAGGTTGCGGATTGGGCATTGCCGGTTTATCCACCGCTACCTGCTCTCCGGTGACCCAGCCCCGCAGTGCCCTTGTGGTCAGGCATTAACAGTGCGCCATGTTTTATTGTCGTGTCCCCGTTTTAGTCAATTGCGTGTTGTCCTGTCCCTGCCATCTACTTTACCGGATGTTTTAGCTGATGACGCTCGAGCAGCTGCTCGTATTCTGCGTTTTATAACTTTAACTGGCTTGTCCAAAGACATTTAAACTTTTTCCTTATTTTATCTGCATATTTGTCAGGTCCTTCTGGTGTCCCCCCATCCCCTTGAGTTTTACCAGATTCCATGTGCTCTCATAACAGTGACTGGGCGCTAATGACCTCAGCAGTTGAGCGCCCTTAAACCCAAACCAAACTCTCATACAAAAAACACTCGCCCTGATGTACCTGGTGTCATGTTGCACAGTCGGCAGAAACGCAAACAGCTCCTAATTTCAGCGCACAATATCAAACTGATCCTAAATAATGCAGTACACTTAACTGTAAACACCATCAGTACTCGTTTTTTTTTTTTTTTTTTTTGGTCATCAGTCTACTGACTGGTTCGATGCGGCTCGCCACAAATTCCTTTCCTGTGCTAACCTCTTCATCTCAGAGTAGCACTTGCAACCTACGTCCTCAATTATTTGCTTGACGTATTCCAGTCTGTGTCTTCCTCTACAGTTTTTGCCCTCTACAGCTCACTCTAGTACCATGGAAGTCATTCCCTCATGTCTTAGCAGATGTCCTAGCATCCTGTCCCCTGTCCTTATCAGTATTTTCCACATATTCCTTTCCTCTCCGATTCTGCGTAGAACCTCCTCATTCCTTACCTTATCAGTCCACCTAATTTTCAACATTCGTCTATAGCACCACATCTCAAATGCTTCGATTCTCTTCTGTTCCGGTTTTCCCACAGTCCATGTTTCACTACCATACAATGATGTACTCCAGACTTACATCCTCAGAAATTTCTTCCTCAAATGAAGGCCGGTATTTGATATTAGTAGACTTCTCTTGGCCAGAAATGCCTTTTTTGCCATAGCGACTCTGACGGAGCAAGGAGGACATCAGAAGCAGTCATTGGTTATTTTACTGCCTAGTTAGCAGAATTCCTTAACTACATTGACTTCGTGACCATCAATCCTGATGTTAAGTTTTTCGCTGTTCTCATTTCTACTACTTCTCATTACCTTCGTCTTTCTCCGATTTACTCTCAAACCATACTGTGTACTCATTAGATTGTTTATTCCGTTTCGCAGATTATTTAGTTCTTCTTCACTTTCACTAAGGATAGCAATGTCATCAGCGAATCGTATCATTGATATTCTTTCACCTTGTATTTAAATTCCACTCCTGAACCTTCCTTTTATTTCCATCATTACTTCCTCGATGTACAGATTGAAGAGTAAGGGCGAAAGGCTACATACTTGTCTTACACCCTTCTTAATACGTGCACTTCGTTCTTGATCGTCCACTCTTATTATTCCCTCTTGGTTGTTGTACATATTGTATATGACCCATCTCTCCCTATAGCTTACCCCTACGTTTTTCAGAATCTCGAACAGCTTGCACCATTTTATATTGTCGAACGCTTTTTCCAGGTCGACAAATCCTATGAAAGTGTCTTGATTTTTCTTTAGCCTTGCTTCCATTATTAGCCGTAACGTCAGAATTACCTCTCTCGTCCCTTTACTTTTCCTAAAGCCAAACTGATCGTCACCTAGCGCATTCTCAATTTTCTTTTCAATTCTTCTGTATATTATTCTTGTAAGCAGCTTCGATGCATGAGCTGTTAAGCTGATTGTGCGATAATTCTCGCACTTGTCAGCTCTTGCCGTCTTCGGAATTGTGTGGATGATGCTTTTCCGAATGTCAGATGGTATGTCGCCAGACTCATATTCTACACACCAACGTGAATAGTCGTTTTGTTGCCACTTCCCCCAATGATTTTAGAAATTCTGATGGAATGTTATCTATCCCTTCTGCCTTATTTGACCGTAAGTCCTCCAAAGCTCTTTTAAATTCCGATTCTAATACTGGATCCCCTATCTCATCTAAATCGACTCCTGTTTCTTCTTCTATCACATCAGACAAATCTTCACACTCATAGAGGCTTTCAATGTATATTTTCCACCTATCTGCTCTCTCCTCTGCATTTAACAGTGGAATTCCCGTTGCACTTCTAATGTTACCATCGTTGCTTTCAATGTCACCAAAGGTTGTTTTGACTTTCCTGTATGCTGAGTCTGTCCTTCCGACAATCATATCTTTTTCGATGTCTTCACATTTTTCCTGCAGCCATTTCGTCTTAGCTTCCCTGCACTTCCTATTTATTCCATTCCTCAGCGACTTGTATTTCTGTATTCCTGATTTTCCCGGAACATGTTTGTACCTCCTCCTTTCATCAATCAACTGAAGTATTTCTTCTGTTACCCACGGTTTCTTCGCAGCTACCTTCTTTGTACCTATGTTTTCCTTCCCAACTTCTGTGATGGCCCTTTTTAGAGATGTCCATTCCTCTTCAACTGTACTGCCTACTGCGCTATTCCTTATTGCTGTATCTATAGCGTTAGAGAACTTCAAACGTATCTCGTCATTCCTTAGTACTTCCGTATCCCACTTCTTTGTGTATTGATTCTTCCTGACTAATGTCTTGAACTTCAGCCTACTCTTCATCACTACTATATTGTGATCCGAGTCTATTTCTGCTCCTGGGTATGCCTTACAATCCAGTATCTGATTTCGGAATCTCTGTCTGACCATGATGTAATCTAATTGAAATCTTCCCGTATCTCCCGGCCTTTTCCTAGTATACCACCTCCTCTTGTGATTCTTGAACAGGGTATTCGCTATTACTAGCTGAAACTTGTTACAGAACTCAGTCCTTCTCCACTTTCATTCCTTGTCCCAAGCCTATATTCTCCTGTAACCTTTTCTTCTACTCCTACCCCTACAACTGCATTCCAGTCGCCCATGACTATTAGATTTTCGTCCCCCTTTACATACTGCATTACCCTTTCTCTTTCCTCATACACTATCTCTATCTGTTCATCTTCAGCTTGCGACGTCGGCATGTTTACCTGAACTATCGTTGTCGGTGTTGGTCTGCTGTCGATTCTGATTAGAACAACCCGGTCACTGAACTGTTCACAGTAACACACTCTCTGCCCTACCTTCCTATTCATAACGAATCCTACACCTGTTACACCATTTTCTGCTGCTGTTGATATTACCCGATACTCATCTGACCAGAAACCCTTGTCTTCCTTCCACTTCACTTCACTGACCCCTACTATATCTAGATTGAGCCTTTGCATTTCCCTTTTCTGATTTCTAGTTTCCCTACCACGTTCAAGCTTCTGACATTCCACGCCCCGACTCGTAGAACGTTATCCTTTCGTAGATTATTCAATCTTTTTCTCATGGTAACCTCCCCCTTGGCAGTCCCCTCCCGGAGATCCGAATGGGGGACGATTCCGGAATCTCTTGCCAATGGAGAGATGATCATGACACTTCAATTACAGGCCACATGTCCTGTGGATACATGTTACGTTATGTATTGCCTAAGGGACATAGTACAGACATGCAAGGCACTGGACCTCGACTTTCCAACAGCTATAAAGGAGATTTTACATATTTTTCTGAGCAAGTCAACCTGTATAAAATATTTCGAATCACTTTCAGTTAACAATATTGTCATTGCTAAGCTGATCATAAGTTGCTATATGGACGTAGTTACTTCTCAATGCTTCAGCTCCGTCTCAACTACACTCCTGGAAATTGAAATAAGAACACCATGAATTCATTGTCCCAGGAAGGGGAAACTTTATTGACACATTCCTGGGGTCAGATACATCACATGATCACACTGACAGAACCACAGGCACATAGACACAGGCAACAGAGCATGCACAATGTCGGCACTAGTACAGTGTATATCCACCTTTCGCAGCAATGCAGGCTGCTATTCTCCCATGGAGACGATCGTAGAGATGCTGGATGTAGTTCTGTGGAACGGCTTGCCATGCCATTTCCACCTGGCGCCTCAGTTGGACCAGCGTTCGTGCTGGACGTGCAGACCGCGTGAGACGACGCTTCATCCTGTCCCAAACATGCTCAATGGGGGACAGATCCGGAGATCTTGCTGGTCAGGGTAGTTGACTTACACCTTCTAGAGCACGTTGGGTGGCACGGGATACATGCGGACGTGCATTGTCCTGTTGGGACAGCAAGTTCCCTTTCCGGTCTAGGAATGGTAGAACGATGGGTTCGATGACGGTTTGGATGTACCGTGCACTATTCAGTGTCCCCTCGACGATCACCAGTGGTGTACGGCCAGTGTAGGAGATCGCTCCCCACACCATGATGCCGGGTGTTGGCCCTGTGTGCCTCGGTCGTATGCAGTCCTGATTGTGGCGCTCACCTGCATGGCGCCAAACACGCATACGACCATCATTGGCACCAAGGCAGAAGCGACTCTCATCGCTGAAGACGACACGTCTCCATTCGTCCCTCCATCCACGCCTGTCGCGACACCACTGGAGGTGGGCTGCACGATGTTGGGGCGTGAGCGGAAGACGGCCTAACGGTGTGCGGGACCGTAGCCCAGCTTCATGGAGACGGTTGCGAATGGTCCTCGCCGATACCCCAGGAGCAACAGTGTCCCTAATTTGCTGGGAAGTGGCGGTGCGGTCCCCTACGGCACTGCGTAGGATCCTACGGTCTTGGCGTGCATCCGTGCGTCGCTGCGGTCCGGTCCCAGGTCGACGGGCACGTGCACCTTCCGCCGACCACTGGCAACAACATCGATGTACTGTGGAGACCTCACGCCCCACGTGTTGAGCAATTCGGCGGTACGTCCACCAGGCCTCCCGCATGCCCACTATACGCCCTCGCTCAAAGTCCGTCAACTGCACATACGGTTCACGTCCACGCTGTCGCGGCATGCTACCAGTGTTAGAGACTGCGATGGAGCTCCGTATGCCACGGCAAACTGGCTGACACTGACGGCGGCGGTGCACAAATGCTGCGCAGCTAGCGCCATTCGACGGCCAACACCGCGGTTCCTGGTGTGTCCGCTGTGCCGTGCGTGTGATCATTGCTTGTACTGCCCTCTCGCAGTGTCCGGAGCAAGTATGGTGGGTCTGACACACCGGTGTCAATGTGTTCTTTTTTCCATTTCCAGGAGTGTAGATTTCCTTCAGTTTGTCAATTATGTGAATGAAAATCAAAGTTAATGCATTACGTCACATGACTGTAATATGGTTAAATATGCAAAATGTAAAATAATACTGTCATTAACATGTCAAATGGTTTCAATTCGTAAGTGCAAATGTTCCTCACCATTGCAGAAGACGAAAGTTGTCTTCAGACGCAGGTAATAAGTTAAAATGGTAGAAAGAGGACAGAAGTGGTGTACTGTAAGGATCCCGTTTGAGGATGTAGTATATAGAGAAATGTGTCATTAGGCTAAAAAAAACTGAAGCAGATGCAACGCCCGTTGTATCCATACAGTCGATGAGATAGAGTTATAGCTCCGAAACACATGGGCAGATTGTAGAAAGTAAAACTTGAGTGACTAAGGATTTTTCCTGTCATTACTGCAAGATGAGATCCACTGATGTTATGTGATTTCCATGAAATTCTCTATACGCAGCAATAAAGACGTTCGTTGTAAATTATTATGCATGCATTGTTATCACGTCGATATTTTGAACAGTCATGTTAGTGCATTGGTATTTCCGTGTATCTCTAATTTATTTGAGAAAATGCTGTGCCTGAACATGGAAGCGTTCTAAATGTACCAGTAAACCCCTGAGCCTTGAAGACTCGTACTCTCATGTATAAAACAGCTTCACTCGTCTGATTACTTATAAATTAGTTACTGCGTTAAAACTTGAATGTCAAATTTAATTCAAAATCTTTCATGAACTTTCCAAAAGGAACTGCATGTACATAAGCGAGAAAATCACTTGGTGGTCGCATCGTCAAACACTGAATGAACTGTCAGGATACTTCTGTGCTGTGAGTTATGCTGCCTAAGGTCACACAGTTTGTAACTGTAATACTTACATAGTTTTGTTGTTAAACTTCAAACATGAGATTATGCCTCGTAATGTGCAGATCATAACAGCATTGTATATATTAAGTCAATAATTACGTGAAGTAATGGAACTCAAATTTGTTTCTCCTGGAAGCAGCTTGATTGTTCATACACAATCGACGAGGTCATCGGACTGTAGTAATATTTATATTGAATGGAAAGTCTGTCAGTAGTTGGATTAAAATAATCCTCTCATTTACCATTCTCCACTAGTGAAAAACTCCAGCTGTGTAGTTGAGCACAAATGTTAACGTAGCTAAGCAGCAACCTCTCGTAGCAAGAGGTGGTTGTAAAGCCACTTTCTACAGTGGGGTGTATCTGACTAAAAGACCACAGTGCCATCGTGTGTAATCAACACACGTCATATAATGTTCTTAAACTTTCTGCTGTGGGTTCGTCATGTGAACACCCCTTCTCAGATGTTTCCGATTTCCAGTATTTTCTTACTTCCAATGTTTCTCCATATTTAGCTTCCAAATCATTCTGTACAAAACGTCAAATTCTCCTTTCCCTCATGTGTATCATCACTAAAATACGCGGAAGTCTACCTGAGGTTAATGATAATACAGCTTTTGTGCAAAGTTTGTAATGTTGATCAAACTGACATTTTCTTAGTGCAAGAAACTGTTACCATTGTCAGTAAATATTAAACGTATCATCCTTAGCAGTTGATGAGGCTGTGGCCATGCAGTGAGCATTACATCAAAATTATTGGTAATCGGATTGAGGTCTAGTTGAGGGTTGGTCGTTGACTTCAGTTCAGCCTGCACGCCTTGCAGCTTCTGATTAACTGAATTCAGAGCTTCTGTGCTGGTGTCGCATTCTAGCTGCTGTATCGAGCTCGGAGGGGTGTGGTTACTGTACAAAGTTGTTGGGCTTTGTGATGTGTAACTTTGATACTCGTGGTCTGTTACAGAGACTATGAAAGTACAGTGATGTAGCTGGAAAGCGATTACCCTGCACATTTAGGGTTAAAATTTTTTAACCGTCATTTGTGAGGTCACTTTTGTCCGATAGCTTACGGACACATTTTGAAAATACGTAAGCTCAATTTCTTAAAACTTCTATTCGTCCTAGGGGCAATTAGGCCTACTTGGTATACGATACAAAAGTTAACATTATTTTCCATGACTGTAGGTGTCTGACGTGGCACAATTACTTTAAACACAGAATGTCAATTACTCTCAGGGGAAAAATACCATGTTTTACAGTAGTTAGTTTGTAAGCTTTTGACACTTCCTGGGGAAGAACAGGAAAATTTTCTCAAACTAATATAAACGCAAAAAGAAATGAATAGGATGATCTTCAAATGACGCAGCCAGGTGTGGAACGGGGTCACATTAGAGAATCGAGACGCAAAGGGATTAAAACGTGGGACAATGTATCAGAAGCATGTCGCACACGCTAACGATTACTTCGTGAAAGACCAGGCCATTAGCAACTGTCGATGTAACAGTCCAGCAGAACGCACTAGCCGCTGCCCAGGAAAGACGTGGGCAGGCCACACTCCCCGTCCAAAGCTTAGCTGCGGCGATACGGCCTCAAAGAACACCACTCCGGCTCTCGTTGTTACTGTGCCAACTCAGGCTGAAGACAGTCCAGACTTCGTAGTTGAGAAGAGACATGTGTGGCGGTGGTGTTTGAGCAGTCTCCTGAATGGGTTGATGCAGCCCACCACGATTCCTGTCTTGTGCTAACCTCTTCATCTAGAGTAACGCTTGCAACCCACGTCCTCTATTTGCTGGATGTATTCCAATCTCTGTCTCCCTCTTAACAAATGACCTATCATCCTGTCCCCTCTCCTTATCATTGTTTACCACATATTCCTTTCCTCTCCGATTCTGCACAGAACCACCTCATTCCTTACCTTATCAGTCGACCTAATTTTCAACATTCGTCTGTAGCACATCTCAAATGCTTCGATTCTCTTCTGTTTCGGTTTTTCCACAGTCCATGTTTCACTACCATACAATGCTGTACTATTGGTCGAAATAATTGCTGGAAACTAATCGCAGAAAACTTCTTTTCCCACTGCAGTAAGCAATACTAGTAAATTTCCTTATCACATACAACGGATTTTATATGCATTCCCTGTCCTCTTCCCGAAAATTCTGAAAACGTATTATGTGACGATTGGTGGGTTTTCAAACGTTTTCCTCTCACAGCCTTCACCCAGAGCTTTTCGAGCTGGATGGATACGGAATCTGAAGTCAGATGACGGAAGGAAAACTTCTAATGCGAAAGAAAAAGTGCAGCCACAGCTGCAAAAAAAAAAAAAAAATAATAAAATAAAAAAAATAAAAAATAAAAAAAATCAACCATCTATCGAATCGAAACAGGCAAAATTAGAAGGTAGAATATCTATTTTTGGTGGTGACTGCAAAAAAATTCGCTGTGAGCAAGCTATTATACAAGTAGTCTGAGGGAAGTTTTAATGAGTGAAAGATATCTAAATACCGTCTATTTTCATTTTACATGCCAAACATGTCTACACGAACATCAAATTAAAGATGAACACTGTCGTTTCCTTGGAACTTAACATACCTGAAAAATACATTTTACAGGAAATATAAGAGTTCACTTACCGTGGCTCTTAACTTTGTAAAGAATAACTCTCGACTCTCTGGGCCAAAACACTCCACTCCTCGCCAAACTGCAAAAAAACGCTCCCAACAGCATACAGACGCTCCCGCTCCCAACAGCAAACAGACGCTCCCGCTCCCAACAGCAAACAGACGCTCCCGCTCCCAACAGCAAACAGACGCTCCCGCTCCCAACAGCAAACAGACGCTCCCGCTCCCAACAGCAAACAGACGCTCCCGCTCCCAACAGCAAACAGACGCTCCCGCTCCCAACAGCAAACAGACGCTCCCGCTCCCAACAGCAAACAGACGCTCCCGCTCCCAACAGCAAACAGACGCTCCCGCTCCCAACAGCAAACAGACGCTCCCGCTCCCAACAGCAAACAGACGCTCCCGCTCCCAACAGCAAACAGACGCTCCCGCTCCCAACAGCAAACAGACGCTCCCGCTCCCAACAGCAAACAGACGCTCCCGCTCCCAACAGCAAACAGACGCTCCCGCTCCCAACAGCAAACAGACGCTCCCGCTCCCAACAGCAGGAAAAAACTCCTCTCCACAGCAAAACAAAACTCCTCTCCACAGCAAAACAAAACTCCTCTCCACAGCAAAACAAAACTCTCTCCCAACTCTGTGCAAACAACACTGCAATATTCGACGTTCACCAGTGTAACCAAGTAAGACGAATAACCCACAGCTGTTCGTTTCATCTGTTGCAGCCGTCAGGCAGATCACGTGACTCGGTAGCAGCGCCTCTCGTGGCGCCCCACCAACCGACCGTCTGACAAATTGGTTGTGTGTCGGTGTTTTGACTGACCGACCGCCGAACTTTCATTGTCGGGACGTAGGGCACGTGCGACCACTCGATCGCCGACCCAAGAAATTGTCGTGTGTAGCGTGATCGTACCAACCGTGTGAGTAAAACTCCTGTTTTGACACAGCTCCCGGAATTAAATACTGTTGTAATACATATTTCGACGTCCGAGGCGGACGAAACTTTAAGGACACAGTTTTTAGAGAAATTCAAAGATTGCAGATGTTTTCGCGACACGTCGTGCGAGGAGTATAACCATAAAGATTCAAGAAATGAGGCACTTATTTAATTTTGTAACGAGCCCATAATGGTTTCTCTATGTGCAACACGAGATTAAGTCTGTCGATCTTCTTTATTTCTGTGCTTGGATTTTATTTCCACGTAAAGCAAAGTGTGGGATCTTTTATTTTTATTTATTTATTACACTTCTAAGTCGCTAAATGTTTCATTTCTTACGTATGTGTTGTACTTACTAGATCATGTGCGCCGCCCTCTTGTTCAAATATGAAATGACTTTCTGAAATTTACAGGTCATCTTTTGTACTACGTCCATAAATAAATTAATAACGTTTTCATGAAAGTCTTTTGTTTTATTTATTTTACGTTATCATGATTTATTTCCTCTGTCAACTATAGATCACGCTGCACGTTTCAGGAATAATTTTATTTAATAATTGTAGGGGAATGACAGTACTGAATCTTAGGTCTGCCGCCAATGGTGAGAAATCGTAATACAGCTAACAGCCTCTCCTCGGAGTTCAACACTTCTCTCAGGACTGCATTACTTTTACTGTAAGAATGGTTCTATGATGTCCAGCAGCTTTGAAATGCATGATTCACCCCTTCTTAAACTATCAGGAAAATTATAAGCTCCCAGCCTGAACATGGGTGAATTTCTTCCCTTGCATTTGCCACTTCTTTGCCCACAGCTTTGTCTCTGCTTTTTTCCCTTCTTACCTTCTCTCTGAAAACCCAGGCGTGGTCTCGTAGAACAAAAACGCAATGAACAGAAGATAAAACAAACAGGGCGGCACTACAATCACCGAGTTCAGTTGGTTCCTCTGTTTCCTTTGCCTGGACTTTGATGATAGCCAGCGCAGCTGGATAAATGTTTTCGTTCTGGCGCAAATTTTAATTACTTCCGGATGAAAAGTGGAGAATCGTTCCCAAGTTATGGCGCACAGGTTCTTAGTGACACCAATTTCCGTGTACAAATTCTGGTTCCATAGATCTGGACAAATGTTAATTCCAATTTCGCAGCTGGGGGGGGGGGGGAGGGGGCGGAGGTTAGATCTACGAGCTGTCGACAGCGAGGCCATTAGAGACGGAGCACAAGCTCGGTATATGGAAGGGTGGACTAGGAAGTCGGCCGTGCCCTTTCACAGAAACCATCCCGGCAGTTTCAGTAAGCAATTTAGGGACATCACGGAAATCCTATACCTAAATGGCCGGACGCACGTTTGCACTGTCAACCTCCCGAATGCGAGTGTAGTGTGCTAACCACTGCGTTACATCACTCGATAATTTCATAGTAGTTTGAAGGAACGATTCTGAGTTTACAAGCAAACCCCCGCCAGAAATTGTGGTCAGCCACCCAACCGAACCTTCATAAAGCATTGCCAGTAACTCCCCAACGCGTGTCGCCAGTGATCTGTCGTAATGTTTGTATTGGTATACTACATATCTGGCAAGGTATAGTATTGAAATCCTTCAACACTAAATTCAGAAGCTTGTTATGAGACATCGGAATCTGCTACTGCGAAATCTAGATTTTCGAGCTCTTACTCTCATTGAGTTACTGTCAGTCTCACTGTCAGTTAAGGACCCTACACTACACATGCGCCGCTTTATCGACCGGCCGATAAATTGTGCGTGTGTAGCTTGTTGACCGACCGACCGACTAACAGTACGCCTGTAGGTTCGTTGATCGAAAGACCGATTTTTCTTTGCAGTGGGCTGGTTAGGTAAGACTAGCAAACAGCCGCACCCCCCTACCCACGCCCCCATTCGCCGTACAAATTGTGTAGTCTGTCCTGCAAGCCGCCCGACAACAGTTCCTTTTGAGTCACTACGCGCGGGGTTCAGTGCACTCCAAATGTGGCTAACATGGCAGTGTGCGAGGCAGACGAAATTTTGATGACAGTGTTTCTGTAAAGTTTTCGGGTCTTCAGATGTCTGTGGGACATGACGTGCGAGCAATAGAGGGGTAAGAAATGAAGTGATTATTTCATTTTTAACGATTCTGTAGTTGTATCGTCTGGCAAACAGAGAAAATAAGAGACACTTTTGTGAATAACTGTTAGTCGTCTGTCTGTTTCTCGGTTTTATTTCCAATACTCATCGGAAATGAACTCAGATAACCTTAAATAGACAGATTGGACATTTATTTAGTTTCCGATACGTATCGAAAATAAGAACTAAAATTCGAAGTATAGACAGTAGACGGACTTTTTTTCATTAAATACACTTAGTTCATTATTAGAAGCGTTACAAAAATTTAACCTATCGTCACCCCTTCTGCTATGAAGAGCAAAGTGCTTTTCTTAAGTTCTGACAACTGTTACGTGCTTCATTTCTTATGAATTCGTTGCTGAATTTATTACATAATACGCGCCGCCGCCATTTGCAGTCATCCTTCTAATCTGAAATCAGTTTCTTGAACTTACAGGGGATATTATTATTACATACGAACAAAAATTCATACAATTAACACTAATGTAATTTAATATTAGATTCGCTTCTGCTTTATCACGAATAATTCCTCAAGCAGCTATGAATCATCTTGCAGATTTCAAGAATAATTTTAGATAATAATATTCGGGATTAATTATGCTGAATATGAGGTCCTCGTAAATTCCGCCAGTGGCTAGAAATCGTATGTAGCTATCGTTTGACGACGTTCAGGACCTACGAAAAATGTTTTTCATTAGTTCTTAAATAATTCCGAAAATCTTCGGGTCTCAGCTCCGTAAGTAACAAAGCGTAGGTGCATTTGGTCCATTGCATTAGCCATTTCTTTACCCACAGCTTTATCACATGCTTTTTCTGGCCTTGTTTGTTCGAACAGCCAAGCCAAATCTCAGTTCTCTTCCTGTGGAACACTAAGCGGTATCTCGAAGAACACAGTCACAACCAGCTCTAGCAGCAGGGCGGCGCTGAAATTTGTCGTTGGGTCAATAAATTTTGTGTGTGTGTGTGTGTGTGTGTGTGTGTGTGTGTGTGTGTGTGTGTGTGTGTGTAAGGTCCTTGACGAAATTGCTCTGGAGGAAATCGTGAAGTATTGTGGCTCGTGTTTAAAAGAAAAGTTGACCATGCATTTGACAGATAGGTACATAGTAGAGGATTTGATGTTGGGGTGGGCTAGTCCCCCAAGTAATCGAGCACAAAATGCGAGGTGTCCTGAGCACAGCCTATATGGACAGCCTGCCCGTACCAGTCAACAGTGGCCGAGCGTGGAGGCCATGGCCGAGTCCTGGGTAATGTTTGACTCCAAAAACGTTGAACGTGCCTTCATCCCTGCGCAACTACATCCAGCACAGGCTTCTCATTCGTGGTGTATTTTTAATCACGCAGAGTGAGGAAGCATTTGCAGTAACAAGTAAGACTGAAACCAATGCGTAAAGGTAGAGGAAGCGGGAGAGTCCAAAAAGCGAAGTAAGGAATAAATATTTGTTGTAAACTAAAACAGAAATTCTACAGCACGTGCGTCACGCGTAAACTGATCGTTACAGTGTTTCCAGTCGGGAACAACTCATTTAAAGAAATACAGTTGTAAGAAATCCCATACTGACACCACCTTCAGGTATGTAGGTTGTAATAAAAATCGAAGTTTGTTGCAATGTGTGCTGAAGAGGTGACACCTTTTAAAGGTGAGAGGTGTTTCTGATGACAGTGTCAAAAAAAAAGGCTAAGAATTAACTCATCTAGGTGCAAATTATCGAGAAGTCAGCGTTTCAGATGTTACGTCAAATATTTCTACTGTAAGTAGGCATGTCAAACAAGAGGCTTCCTGCAGTCCGAAACCGTATAAGACCTTCTGTTATTAAGTTATTAATAAAAAATTGCCTAAGACAGTTGACACACGTGGACTGATTTGTATAAAAGGTGCATTATTTGACACAGCACAATTACATAAACACAGATCGGTGTCTTGTGAATAACGTTCAATGTCAGGGTGTATGCACGGACACGGAAAAAAAATCCCAGATATTTCCCGGATCTCCCGGTTAAAAATACATTTTCTACCGGGTGAAAATACACTTTTTCTTTGTTAAGTGACAGTATACTTTCCCTCGGAACTGTAAAACGTATCCTTTGAATGTATATGGTTTTATACAGCAGCGTAGAATTTCCCTGCACTTTAGAAAGAGAAACTCGGAGTGAAAAAACACGTTTTGGAAAGCTTCGTGATGTGCAGCTATATGTACGCTGAGTATTTTCGTATCACAAAAGTATAAATTTGAATTTCAACAACAGGAAAATTTAATAGTTCAAATTAATATACATAGTGTTGCTACAAGAAAAGCAAAGCTTTCGCATATAATATTGGTCTCGAAGATTAATAAGCTACAAGAGAAGCTAAATTTTCACATGTAATGTTGATTTGTTTAGCGCTTGTTACACTTTAAGATACATCACACAAATACGCCAGTAAAATTTTTAATACCGACATAAATCTCTGATCGTCTGGCCTAGAAATTCTTCTAAATGGCTCGTCTTCAAAGAGTTGATTTTTAAAAGAGAGCAAACGTTCTGTTATATAGGAAATTCATAGTAGATTTTCGCACTTACTTCATCTTCCGTAAAAGGAAATTTACTTACACTTTTCGAATAACTGTTCGCAATATCTGTTCGCAATATTTTCCCGCGACTTGTTAGAAATGGATTCATTTCAGCAGTTGCCAGACAGCGCAGCTATAATGACGTAGGAAGCCCTTAAGTTCGTACGTGTGAAACATTAAAAGATCTTACTTCTTGTCATAAAAGAAACCAGACGTGAGAGGATGCTCCAAGAGCGTCGGAATTTCGTGAACCGTACTAAAATGCATAGTTCGCCTTACAGTGCACATTCGTATTTCCACATTCCCAATGACTTAGGCCTCGACCTGATATGAAGCTTTTCAGTGTGGTTTTCGGGACGTAAATTTTCTTAGAGTACCAGTACTGTATTATCTCATGTTTGGTTCTTTGTTATGGCATAATGCAATAAGCGCTATAAGATGGAGACGTGCACTTGAAACGCAGCGAACAGTTGAAACTAGCCAATAGTGTGGAATTAAACATTACGTTCGAATGCCTTCAATGCCTCAGCAGGAAACCCTAATAAAAGCCAAATTTCTTCAGCAAACCGACAAAAATAACTATTGTTCTGCAAGGCGATTAATGCTTCACTGTAAGAAAGGTGGAAATAAAATAAAATAAAATCTGAAACCAGTAACATATTTTAGCCTTCCGTAATTTCGGGAATATATTGTAATTCACTTAATAGCTCCCAGCCACAGGAACCCGTCTTGTTTTCATTTGACGTGAGAGCAGTAAATGATGGGCAAACAGAAAAAAACACTAAATGTAAACACCAGTCACGTGGAGACCACCCCCCCCCCTTTCCCTATAACTCAGACTGCTCTGCGCATCAAAACGCCAAAAATTAAAAAAAAAAGATTTTCAAAAATAAGTTCATTTTGTAGCGCACAACTTCCTGAAGAGTCTGATAAATAAAACATATATCTTAGAGGAAATGTAAGACACGTTATTTGGTCTTAAGTGTGCAGTGCAGTGCCACGCGTCTTCAAACAACATTCTTATAGCGCACGCCACTGTATTTCGCTCTGTGGAACTCAAACGTATATATTTTGTAATGGATGCCATCAAACTATTTCAGGACAGTGGAAATAGAAATGTCCTGTAGTGCCTATCCTGCTCCCAGTCGGCCGGTTTGACATTCTGCACAACCCCTCGCAATTAATACTGGATAGGATTATTTGTAACCAGGAGAACAAGAACTCTTCAGAAAATCTGGACTCTTCATTGCCTATTAGCTAATAACTTGCTCTTCTGTGTAACATAAAATTAAATATAGGATACCTAAAACCAGTAAAGACAAGAGACAGGCAAGACAGTACACATTTCTTCAATTCTTATGTCCTAGCGATTTTTCTCTCTAATCTTGGTACAACTTTACATCGCGTTCTTTCCTTTCTGCGAAAGAACTATCTTATCAAAGTTCCTCCAACTTTCTGCTACATGAAAAATGTAAATGTCGTTGTCTAATACTGAAACAGTTTTTAATACAATTAGTACCCAAGACTGGTGTGGTTTCTCGATCTAATTACGTCTATTTTGTCACTGTGTTCCGGATAAAACTAAATAGGTCTTTCGAATATTGCAGCAATTGTAACGCACACCAAATACGCGACACTGTTTTGGCAATAATGACCTTTTTATAATAAGACAATAAATTCACGCAGTACCAATACGAAGTACCTATTCGGCCTACTACAAGCAAAAAGCTTTACGTTAGGAAATAGTTTGACATTTCATTCATGCGTTCCAGTTTCTCATGCACGAGACCGAAAAGTACTACATCGAAATTTTTGTATAAATTTGGAATCGTCATATTCTTCCATAATTTGTGTGATGTCCCCGTTTCTTCTCCTTCCTCGTTCTAACAGTCTTGTCATCACTAATTCTGTAACTATTCCTACCACTGTCAAAACTCATTCTCCGATTAACTTTACTAACCCTGCCACAATCACCGGTTTAGTTATCCAGCGATGATTCACTGGTTAGGCGTTATTAAGAGTTGGTACAATGCGTTTCCCGAGCTACTTCCAGAATGGAACTTCGGCGGCTGCTAGTCGGGGACTGCAACTGGTCCTGTCTAGTGTATCGATCTGGTCAAAAATTTTCTGTCAAAATTTCACTTTCTTGGATACACCGAGAAGATAACATGTAATCTTTCTTACCTGTTATTCCTGTTAGTCGTTTATTTCCACTCTGGTAGTCTGAATCTATGGATTTCGCTAGTGATTATAACAACGCTGAACATTCGCAAACCGAATCAACAACATAAACAAGCAGCAGTTGGCATTCTCTGCTTCGGTTTCATTCCGCTCAGCTTGTATAGTCACGTCCCATTTTGTCTGCAGTAGGTAGACATGACATACAATATGCACGCATTCAAAAATCAACTAATTCATTCAGAAAAAATTAGAATGTTTTCAAATACCAGCAGGGGTGTGTTTCAAAATCATATGAATCATCGATAGACCGACGTGCGCTGTGTGCTCGGTGTTTTGTGAAACAATGATTTTTCCCTCAAGAATATGAATTTGCCCCCTCCCCCCAAATTTCCACCCGGTTCAGATACCCCGGTTTGCCCTCACCCCAACTAGATACGGGCATGCGTGAATCTGACAGATTGGGCGCGCCAGTAAAATTTTTCCGGGTACCATGTGGCTGGTTGCTGCTACTGCTACTTAGACAGCCAACAGCCACATTTCTGTAGCCAGAAGCGGGAGGAGGTACATTTTGTACCTTCGACACATTATGCTGTTGGCAGACGCTTGTGGGAGCACTGTTATTTTACATGGCGCATTTCCCGGGGTCCACAACTGTTTTGTGGATACGTGTGTGGCGAGCATGGGGCCCCGAGCTATTGCGGCCTTTGTTTCCTGGGCTGCATTTCCTTCCCCTTTCTCTCCTTTCGCCTCGTTGCTCCTTACCCTTACCCTCGCCCTCTCCTCTCCCTCTCTTGGTGTCCTTGCTTTAGTTGGCCCATGCTATCCTTCTGGTTCTGTTGGTTTTACAATATGGCTTTGTTGCGTAATCACCTCCTCCTTTTGGCACTCCCTGGTCCCCCTCTGGGGTTTGACCTCCATTACTAAATTCCTCTACCGTAGTGTGAGCCATTTGGGGAAGAGCACCTTACCTAGTGTTTCCGATGTGTGCCCTCCTAGTACATTCCACCTTTTCTTTCACGTTGTTGTCTGATGCTAGGGTGCATAGCCAGCACGGTAGCCAGCCCGGGTGGTCTGGTCGCTATGTACCCTTTTGGTTGAGCCCCTGAACACACAGGGATCACACTTCTGATACCTGAGCTGTTACCTCCTCATGCAAGCCTTTGAGTGGTTGCTCGTCATACTGGAGCATCAGAACTCCCGGCAATGGCCGCCGTGCCAGACTGCCCTTGCTGTGGCTGGGTGAGACCCGTGAGGAGAGCCCCTGATCGGAGTGGGTGGTATCAGGGCGGATGCTATGTAAATGAAACGCATACGGGTCCAGAACTCTGGCCGTTCTCCTGCGGCCTCTCTGTGTGGAACTGATTCTTGGAGTGCTGCTTTTCTTGCCCCCCTTCGTCCTTCCCTTCCATGGCTACCCCTTGGGAAGAGGGTGAGGACCGTCTGCTAGGGGTGAAACCTTTCCCCCGTTATCTGGTTTGCACCAGGACTGATGGGGATACTTTCACCAATACAAAATCTTTGTGCAACACATTGAAGACAAGTTTGGCGAAGTGGACTCCATGAGCAAGATGCGGTCGAGTTTGTTGCTGATCAAAACTGCTTCAGCTGCCCAATCTGCGGCCCTTCGTGCCTTTACCCATCTTGGCACAATTCCTGTGTCCATTAACCCCCACCAGTCTCTAAATATGGTTCAAGGTGTGATTTTTCACAGGGACCTCAACCTTCAAACTGATGAACTTCGGGGCAATCTCGTACGGCGGGGTGTTCACTTCGTTCGGCGTGTTCAGAAGGGTCCTAAGGGCAATTGCATTGATATTGGTGCCTTTATCCTGGCCTTTGAAGGGGATACACTCCCTGAGAAAGTAAAGATTATGGTTTATCGATGTGATGTGAAACCGTAGATCCTCCTATGAGGTTTCATGAGCATGGAGACTCGCTTCTAAGTTTCGTCCTGTCGAAGTACACTTCTAGAAACCATAGATAGATAGACTTTTCTCTAGGCTACAGTAAGTTGTGCAGAAGGAATGACTGCCACCACGTCCAGCCCCTCTGATGGAGAGAGAGGATAACATAACAGAATACATTTTACTCTTCTGACAGTTGATGCAACCTATACGGGAATTTACGAATCATTTGATATATTACAGAGGTCGATAGGGTTAATACTAAACGACGCTGAAATTAATCCTAGATTAAACCACATCAAACTAATTTTCCCCTGAATTCGAATATCATCGTAGGCTTACCTAACCAAAGGAGATATTCCTAATAACTTGAAATATGGTGAACAGCCACAAAGGCTGTTCGGGCAGTTATTTTCAATTAGAGACCACGGCTACTTCTTGGCGGATGGACAGCATTATGTCCCTCTCCTTCCGACGAGTGCACGCCACTCCAGGGAACCCATGCAGCCCAGAACCAATCTTAAGCGTCAGTCCGGTTGGTTTGGATACGGGTACTTCTTTCTGCCGGTGGGTGCTTAGTGTGTTGCGATACAAAACTGATGGGAGGGGCCCCGTCTTCCTCAGTTGCTTCCAGTGGTTAATTGGAGCAGTCTGTGGAGTTCAGTAACACACAAGCTGCCACCTTTTCTACGTCTTCGAGCTTGCCTACTGTTCTCAGTAGCAGCCGTGGACCTTAAAACACCGGTTCCAAATATTTCGCATTAAAGGTAACGCAGCCTTGATTATTTTTGATGCATACCATCACAAAAATACTTAAGAATTATGACGATCCTGGGAAATGAACAGCTCCTCTATAAAAATCAACATGGATTCCGCAAACAGAGATTCTATGGAACTCTGCTCGCTTTGGTCCTCCACGAGATCCGCAGCGCAGTGGACAACGGCGCTCAGGTTGATGCAGTGTTCCTTGATTTCGGTAAGGCATTTCACACCGTCTCGCATTGCCGTTTAATGAAAAGAAATACGAGGTTATGGAGTATCGGAGCAGACCTGAAATTGGATTCAAGACTTTCTTGCAGATAAAACACAACACGTCGCTCCTAATGGAACTAAATCGACATATGTAAAGATAAAATCTGGAGTACCACAGGGAAGTGTGATAGGACCTTTGTTGTTGTTCACAATATAAATAAATGCTCTGGCAGAGAGAGTGGGATGCTCTTTAAGGCTACTCGCAGATGATGCCGTTCTATATACCAAAGTAGAAACGCCAGAAGACAGTAAGAATTTGCAGAACGACCTGCAGAGAATTGGTGAATTGTGCGGACGGTGGCAGTTGGCTCTGATAATGTAACATATTGCGCATACATACGAAAACAAATCCACTACTGTACAACTACACTGTTGATGACAAACAGCTGGAGACAGCGTCTGCCGTAAAATATCCAGGCGTAACTATCCAGAGCAATCATAAGTGGAATGACCATATAAAACAGTTAGTGCGAAAAGCAGACACACGACTCAGATTCGTCGGAAGACTCTTCAGGAAATGTAAGTTACCCTTGAAGGAAGTGGCTTATAAGCCGCTTGTTCGCCCGATTCTTGAGTATTGGTCATCTATTTGAGATCCCTATCAGGTAAGACAGATAGAGGAGATAGAGGAGATCCAAAGAAGAGTGGGGAGATCCATCACGGCATCGTTTAGCCGGCAAGAGTGCGTTACGGAGATGATAAACAAACTCCACTGGCAAACGTTAAAAGAGACGTTAGTAGCTGAGCAAAGTATTTGTCACCCCACTTTCCATTGTCGCCAAATTTATTCAAGATGTCGTTGCTGATGTCATCCAAGAGGGCTGCTTTTGTCAAGAAGATAGGTCAATTGAGCTATGTCCACTAACCTAACCCCCAGAAAAAATGGTGGGAATTCTGAATTTTGGCGGGAGAATAGGTCAACTGAGCTATGACCACTAACCTAATCCTACAGAAAAAATTGGCGCCAAATTCGAATTCCAACAGGATAATGCATGCAAAACCGTGCTTGCCTTTATTATTATTCATTATTATTGATTATCATTTATTGATATTGGTAATCATTTATTGATATCATTTATTATTATTTATATCATGCACATGTATGCAGTCCAGTTGTGTTAGTTCATACCCCTGCCATCAGAGAGCGCCGCAGTGACGTCATTCAAGATGGCGGCTTTTGGCGGAAAGATAGGTCAATTCGGCTATGACCACTAATCTAAGCCTCCAGAAGAAATGGCCACAAATTTGAATTCCAACAGGATAATGGCAGGCTTCTCTTTGTTATTATTTATATCAAGTATGTGTCCAACTGGGTTATTTGATATCTGCCCCACCTCCATTACGTGATTGAAGATGGCCAATTGGACCACATCCCCCAACCTAAGTCAAAAAAATGGCTCTGAGCACTATGGGACTCAACTGCTGTGGTTATCAGTCCCCTAGAACTTAGAACTACTTAAACCTAACTAACCTAAGGACATCACACACATCCATGCCCGAGGCAGGATTCGAACCTGCGACCCAACCTAAGTCCACCAAGTTTAAATTTTCGTGGTCACTTATGCTTCCACCGCTAAAATATTAAAATCTCGTCATTTGTACTACGGTAAGTCACAAAGTGGGAAAAGGACTCTTTATTTCAGGCATGTTGGACATGCAGTTGTCCCAACTCACTAACATCCTTAAGATGATAACACCACGAACTACAGAGCGCAGCTGACGTACCTGTGGCCGGCTGAGGCCCCGCGCGCCAGGTAGGCAGCGACCAGCCCCCGGCTACCGGCGTCCCAGAGTCCGCCACACCACTCGCCTTGTTTTGGCGAGCACTTAACGCTGGACAGGATGGAACCTATCCAAGGCTATGTCACAAAGGTCGGCTGTTCGATCCAGCATGTGGTGGTCAGAGAATGCACGCTCCAACTTTTGGCGGCAAAGTTGTTTTTCTGGACAGGTTTGAACAGGTCCATATTCACGTCAGACACCTGCTGATTGGTCCGCCATCCACCACGTGTCTGTCATGGACAAAAGAACACCTTGCGCGCCAAAGTTGTTTTTTTTTTTTTCGGGACACTGGATTCTTCCCTGCCGTCACGCAATGGCCCGAGATGTTTGCTACAAAGTTCTATCACGTGACCCGCTAAAAGACATCTTTATTACTATTCATTATCATTTATTATCATTATTCATTATCATCATTACTATTATTATGCGACTGAGAACGCCGAGCTACACTTTGGCGCCAAAGTTTGCTCAACAGTTGAATCAGCCATGACTGTACAAGGGCACGTTTGATTGCCATGAGACCCCTCGCTAAGTTAGCTGACTCTCTCACGCGCGCGCATTGTAACCTGACGCGCCCTGTGGATGTCCAACCACTTACGTCACACACCCTCGATTGCCCCCTCCATACACGCATCGGACATAGTCTTCTGTAAATATGCTAACACCCAAATCGCGCATCTAACCTATCAATTACCTAAGTAATTAATTCCATTTCAATTTTAATCATTTTAAGTAATTCAATTTACAATTTAATATGCATATTCAAAGGTGTTCAACTACCTCCTTTCAACTACTTTTAGAGGACCTGACCGCCACCTCTTCCTACGAACCCTCGCTGAGTTTGAATTCTGTCACTAAAGAAACGTCGCTTGTACTTTCACTGCCAACCTAAGAAAGTTGCGCGTGAAGAAAGGACACTCGTACTAACCTCATCCACCTGACCACCACGTCCTCCTAGGATCAGGCGCCAAGTGTGAAATCTGCCAGTAAACAAACGTCACTTGCATCTTCGCTACCAACGTAAGAAATTTGCTGAAAACGAGGCGTACCACCACCATCACTTCCAAGGGGAGCGGTTGGTAAAAGGACTCAGCCTTCTCTAGGCTGATGGAAGGAGGAGTGAGTGTACTTTATTTCTTTGGGAGCAATTTATTTAGGGATGGAGTATATGTATCACAGAACACACGCTCTGACATGCCGCCACAGCATACAGACCTGCAAAATACTCCTACATAACTCATGTATAATGCTCTACAGACACGCTTGCTAATTTTAAACTATCAAATAATTCACTGAACAGCCTACAGAGATTTGAAGCACACCTAAATAATTCAAAACATTCACGCCCATAGAACGGAACAAATCGTAATTTCTCTAAATAATAATCCATCTAAAATATCCTCCTTCCTAATCGTCAACTTTTCAAAATCATACTCACGTCTTTATTTAAACAGCTGGAGATAGCACCACCACACTCTGTATTCGCCACTCAGTCCACGGTCCAGCTGACTTAGTACACAGGACACCCCCCTTCCCCCCCCCCCCCCCCCCTGACATCAGAATATGTGAATAGTTTCACATATCTTTTTGAGACTTTTGCACCTCATAGGTTTCGATATGTAAGCCTGTCCTAAGGCAGGTTCTGAACGCTAGTAATGCACTACACTTGGCAACGCAACCACACGCATCAAGATATTCATTTCAATCAAGGCCTGTAACTCCTCTACAGATAAATTTGTCCAGTTATTTGTTGACTCACTCACAGCCCGACTAGATTGCCGTTTTTGCGCAAAAACCACTCAGACTGCAATGTGCTGCACTCTATTTTTTCGAGCATGCACTCTATTTATTTAGGCATAGAGTATACTTGTCACAAAACACCCCGCACTGATCTGCCTGTGGTCATCTGACACAGCCCACAAACAAGTAAACAACTCCTAATTTCACCCTACAATTGCAAACTGCTCTCCAAATAACTGTGCAGGAAGGAGACCCCCCCAAGACGGATCATTGCCGTTAAAATTATATTAAGTAATTATTTCCATTCTTAATGTACGGCCGTAGGCGGCTTGGGCATACTTTGTTGTAATGTGCTGGCCAGAAGACCGTGGTCGGCACATCCCTGCCACGTGCTCCTCAGTCACACGAGTCCCACGGGTCGGTTGCGCTGACGAGGGTACGCTACTAGCAAGGCGCGTTGACGGAATCGACCCTCCAATCAGAGACTAGTTGCGTATCACGTGGGGACGCGGCCGGCAGCGGCGAGGGCGGCTCGGAAACAGCTCCGCCGTCTTAGCTTCAGACCTCGGCCCCGAGTAGTCGCTCCTCTAGCCTCTGCCTCTCTCCTCAAACCTCCTGACGAACAGACAACTCCTCTTGGGGCTGCTCAGCCCTACGTAGGCACCCGTGTACCATCTTTACATGAGTAAACAGGGTCCATTAGAGCTTAATTACTTTTAATTATTGCAATGCCCACAATTTTCCGCTCGTGACATCTATCCTGACGAACAAGTGAAGTCAGAAGTGGGATGCAACCCACCTCACGGTTGTAAAATAAACTCGTGAGTTGAGTATGAGTACGACAAGGGGCCGAGGCTGAGCAAGTAAAGGGAAACTATACCGAATGTGGCGAGGCTGCAGCGCGCCATGCGCGTGCCACCCAGTCGCCTGCGTTGCAGAATGTGCGTGGCAGCGCGCTGACGCGCCACAAGTGCGTCGCAGTTCGCTGCCGGACGCCAGCCGAGGAGGGTCCGCGATGCAGTCACGCTCGCAGACACCGCCGCCGCGGGTAGCATTCATTTCACGCCAAGTGAGGAGAGCCCCACGTCATAGTGACGTAGACACGCGTCATGATGTTTCACGAGATGTCCGATCGAGTATCCACTATTGTGTGTATGCTGTATACCTGTACATCGACTGTTGTGTGCCTCTTCGATTTGCATTGCTATTTGTTTGTGTTAGACATGGGCAAACTGAAACACACAACTGTTTCGAAACAAATAAGACAGTGCGATATAATGTTTCGAAAAGCTGTTTCGAAACGGTGAAACAGTTTGTGTTTCGTAATTGTATAGGCCTACACATCATATCATATTAGGTGTTTACTGTATAAATATCGTCTCATAAACACAAATGAGGTGCGACAGTGCCAATCATAACGCAGAAAGTATGAAAATTTCACTTAAGTGTCTTGGCAGTTCTGTATTTCCTGCAACAAATGCGTTGTTTTCGTGTCATGTGACTTTCATATTTCCCAATCGGCTGATGTCAGAGTTTGTATGTTAGACATAACAGATTTTGCCAAACAAGTTTCCCTGTATTCTAGTGCCTAATTTTGATAGGTTCTATGAGTGGTGATCTGTATGTGCTCTTGAAAAGGTATATCATGGCATGTAATTTATTGAGATAGCATTCTGGGAAGCGAGGCTCTGAATTTACATTTATGAGTGTGCCATTCACACTTTTCTTACTCACTGTTAAATTTTCCATTGTTTTCGTTATGTTTCCCTGAAGTATAACATCCAGACTAAAATTTAAAGCAATTCACACGGTGTAATGCCTTTGTAATATCTATATCATGGCAGATCTGGCTCTACATCACTTACAATTCTTGTTACGGAAGTTTGTTCGATGTACACGTATATGGCGTTTCCTCAAGTACTCAGAGCAAGCAGATATATTATCATTTTATTACAAACTTCCCCAGGAAATGAGAGATAAGGTTAAGTTTCTGTTGAAATGCCATTTTTATCACAGTATCTGAAAGCCAGAAACGAAAGTATCAAAGTACTGATGTTGATTTGCCTGTGAATCACCTAGAGGATAGATCCGCTTGCTAGATCCAAATACTGAGATGTCTGTCACCTTCAAGCACCAGGTACCCACTGCTTCTTTAATCAAATAACTGGCACAACGCCCAAAGTTTCCTTGAACCTTCTCAGCTTCAGTCACACTCTTCCCATTAAAAACCTTCCGATTGTTTGTAATATGGACGAATGTGATGTTCCGTGGCATTAAGAATTCTCTTAGAAGCATATGAACGTCAGCCATACACCTAATAGGAAAATTTATGAGTAACTGCACAGTTTGTTAATCAATGCTCAAAGGATGAAATTCCTTTTAAAGAAAGTTTGTGACCAAAGAGTACTCGTGAATGATTATTGTACTATGTGATGTTTCATATGTGATGGTGGCATACTGTGTTTATTCTCTCAATAGACATGGCACACATTTTGTGGGTGTATGGCATAATTACTGTAGCTATTTCCATACTGAGTGAAAGTCATACAAAAAGTAGCTAAAATGGCACAGTACTCACTGCTTTCAGATGCTTAAAATGCTGGTAAATGTTGCTTACTTCTTGTTTTTTCACAATATACAGCCCATAAAAAACATGACGCATGTTGCAAAAGGTCAGTACATTATGATCAGGAGTAAACATTTATTTGTGGAGAGCAAAATTTTCTTAGATGATTTACAACATGAAGGCAAAATTAAATAGAACTGCATAGTATAATATTTCCACCAACATCGGAATCACCACAATCTTTCAGTTTAACGGTTCTGCCCACATGAATTGTGTAAAATTCATTGGCTTTTCTAAAAATACGAAACACTTTAATTTCTCCCTATTTCACTTTATTATCCACATGATTTACGCACGATTAATCGGATTTTTAAAAATGACAAGACACTTTTCTTAACATTCGTTATGGTTATGATTCCTTCATTCAGATATTCGTTGTGTTCATGAAACAAAATAAAATTCCAGTTTCTTTGGTTCCTTCTTTCAGATATTCGTTATGTTCATGAAACACACACGTTTCTGTACACACGATTTTTATATTTTCGTTATTATTTACATTTACCTTAGACGTTATCGATAAAACTGCAAAGATCGATCGATACACGTACTCATGTAGTCGATTTAGGTTATTTACGTCACGATGACGTGAACCTATGTCACTATGACGTGAACCTATGTCACTATGACGTGGGGCTCCTCGCCTAGCGTGAAATGAATGCTACCCCGGCGCCGCCGCTGTCCGTAGCTGCCGTGGGTCGCCGCCTGTGCCAGGGTCCGGGGTGGAGCACTCGCGCCGCCCCGTCGTCGCAGCTGTCCATGCCGCCGCCCGCCGCCTGCCGCCCCCGCGCGTGATCGACGCGCCTGCCGCCACTCGTCGACACTGCCGCCGCTCGTCGACACTGCCGCCGCTCGTCGACACTGCCGCCGCTCGTCGACACTGCCGCCGCTCGTCGACACTGCCGCCGCTCGTCGACACTGCCGCCGCTCGTCGACACTGCCGCCGCTCGTCGACACTGCCGCCGCTCGTCGACACTGCCGCCGCTCGTCGACACTGCCGCCGCTCGTCGACACTGCCGCCGCTCGTCGACACTGCCGCCGCTCGTCGACACTGCCGCCGCTCGTCGACACTGCCGCCGCTCGTCGACACTGCCGCCGCTCGTCGACACTGCCGCCGCTCGTCGACACTGCCGCCGCTCGTCGACACTGCCGCCGCTCGTCGACACTGCCGCCGCTCGTCGACACTGCCGCCGCTCGTCGACACTGCCGCCGCTCGTCGACACTGCCGCCGCTCGTCGACACTGCCGCCGCTCGTCGACACTGCCGCCGCTCGTCGACACTGCCGCCGCTCGTCGACACTGCCGCCGCTCGTCGACACTGCCGCCGCTCGTCGACACTGCCGCCGCTCGTCGACACTGCCGCCGCTCGTCGACACTGCCGCCGCTCGTCGACACTGCCGCCGCTCGTCGACACTGCCGCCGCTCGTCGACACTGCCGCCGCTCGTCGACACTGCCGCCGCTCGTCGACACTGCCGCCGCTCGTCGACACTGCCGCCGCTCGTCGACACTGCCGCCGCTCGTCGACACTGCCGCCGCTCGTCGACACTGCCGCCGCTCGTCGACACTGCCGCCGCTCGTCGACACTGCCGCCGCTCGTCGACACTGCCGCCGCTCGTCGACACTGCCGCCGCTCGTCGACACTGCCGCCGCTCGTCGACACTGCCGCCGCTCGTCGACACTGCCGCCGCTCGTCGACACTGCCGCCGCTCGTCGACACTGCCGCCGCTCGTCGACACTGCCGCCGCTCGTCGACACTGCCGCCGCTCGTCGACACTGCCGCCGCTCGTCGACACTGCCGCCGCTCGTCGACACTGCCGCCGCTCGTCGACACTGCCGCCGCTCGTCGACACTGCCGCCGCTCGTCGACACTGCCGCCGCTCGTCGACACTGCCGCCGCTCGTCGACACTGCCGCCGCTCGTCGACACTGCCGCCGCTCGTCGACACTGCCGCCGCTCGTCGACACTGCCGCCGCTCGTCGACACTGCCGCCGCTCGTCGACACTGCCGCCGCTCGTCGACACTGCCGCCGCTCGTCGACACTGCCGCCGCTCGTCGACACTGCCGCCGCTCGTCGTCTGCACGCCAGCAAATAATGTAAGTATCTAGCGACGCTACGGTGGTGTAGATGCCCACACTATTGTAACATGCCGACCACCAGACAACAATTGGAGGCTGGAGCAACTGGAGAGGATAAAGATCCCCTCTCGGCGCTGCAGACCCAGATAAATCAATTAATTTTAACTAACGCGGAGCTTACGCTACAGACAGATGATCTTCAAATAGCTTCTCCGCAATCTAATGTTGCTAAGCAAGTGCTAGTGGAGGAACAGCCGAAGCAGGTGATTCCGGCACTCACTAGTGCAGAATTACCTGTGGCAGTAGCCACCTCCACTTTGGTGCAGAGCTTTCCTGCAGTAGCGTTTATTCCGACGTTCGCTGGAAAGCCACACGAGAATATTCAAACGCTTCTCCAGAGTATCCGGGACATCGGAAAGCTTTGCGGTTGGCCGGATGTGTTTCTCTTAAACGTGATGAAAATGAAACTCACCGGCGAATCGCGGAACTACGTGCAGTCGGTCGAGAGCTTGAAAAAATGCCCCTACCTTCCAGTCCCTTGCAACAGGGTTGATTGAAAGGTATACAGACAAACGTGGTACTAGTTACTATCGCGACATGCTTTCCACCCTTAAGCAAAAAACTGGTGAGGATTTAGAAGCATTCGTGGACAAGATTAGAAGCGTCGCATGCCACACATACGCACTAAGTGCCAATTCTGCTCGCAACGAGGTTCTGTTGGAAGAATCAGAATGTCGTGCGATAGACGTCTTTATTCGTGACATAAACCCTCAAATACGGGGCGAAATCGAGGTAGCTTCCCCCCGCACCTTACACGAAGCCGTGCGATTAGCACTCTTACGAGAGGAGGCGAGCCGATTTGTGGCCGTCTCCGCGCGGCAAAGCGAGCCCCGACGTGTCTTTGCGAGCGACACTGTGTGTGGGCGCTGTAATAGACAAGGACTTGCGGCAGAGCGATGTCGCGTGCCCCATTGCCATCGGTGCAGGAACAGGGGTCACCAAAGCGTGCATTCTCCAAATAGTAGGCCACGACCGCCTACAAATTCCAGGCGAAATGCAAAATCAACCACAGAATTCGGGAAACGGCCGCGGGGCAGGAAGTGCCACCCCTGCCGGCATCCGTTAAAAATAGTGACACCACTAGCTTATAAGGGAATCGTGCAGGTGGCAACCGTGGTTGTCGATGGTGTTAGAGGCGCAAACCAATACGCGTGCTAATTGACACAGGCGCACAGATCAGCTTGGCTTTTTTATCGAAGAGAGATAAAAGAACATTGCAACCGCCACGGTACCATATCAGTGGTATTGGTCCCGGCGTAGTGAAACCTGACGGCAGCTGTTGCGTTGCGTTGAGTTCATGTTGGACTCCACAGAATATGCTTTTGCGATCGAGGTTGTACGGAACAGGCGCACGGATTACATCATCCTGGGAAGTGACTTTCTGCGTCATTTCCACGGGGTTATTGACTATAGGTTAAATACCGTCCAATTCGGCGACATCGTCCACCGTATTGGACGTGACTGCACGTTGCGGGCGAGCGAAGCTGGGGAAAAAAGGATCCGTTTCCCAAGTTTCGAAGTCTCCCATAACGATGCTAAAAGCCGATAATCCCGTGGAGATACCAGAAGGCACAGGAAAGATCCTTTCGGTGCCTGTAGGGATACGTCAATCTGAAGAGGTTCATTTCTTGGTAGATCCACTCTGCCAGAATGAAACTCTTGACCAGATGCAGGTCCACGTAAAACGTAGCCTGTGCAAACCGCAGCAAGTACAGAAAGAAAACTGCGTACCCGTGTGTTTAGACAGTTTTAGTCACAAGCAAGCTTTAATATCGCGTGGTACAGTATTTTAGCCAGCTTACAGGTTATCACAGATGAGTTGACAATGAAATCCCCTTCTCTGAAAAAGAAAAAGGGAAAGACTGCTGCAGCCTCTCAACAACTTTTGACAATCACGTGACATCTGACAGATAAGTTTAAAGCTAAGCTTAGTCACCTACCATTGCATGAACGAAGGCTGAAAAATGAAGTATTGAATGAGTATTCATGGTTGTATGAAGACAGAAAATATTTACCAGCAACAGATCTAATCCAACATGAGATTCTAACCGGAAATGCTAGGCCAATAGCTCAAAAAGGGTACCGAATTCCCTACCATCTTCATTCAGTGGTAGAGGAAACTATACAACAGCAACTAGAAGCAGGAATAATACAACCGTCTTCTAGTGCGTGGTCTAGCCCAATTGTAGTTGTTCCAAAGAAATCTATAGACGGAGAAAAATCCTATCGCCTCTCTGTAGACATGCGAGCCGTAAACAAGGTTACTACTCCAGATCGTTATCCATTACCCTGGATCGATGAAACACTCGATCGTCTGGGCAATTGCCAGTACTCTACAACATTAGACATGCGCAGTGGGTATCATAAAATTCCAGTTGCTGCTCAAGACCGAGCTAAGACAGCTTTTGTAGTTCCTGGTGGCGTATATGAATTCTTACGGATGCCTTTCGGGCTTCGCAACGCGCCAGCAACTTTTCAGCGATTTGCAGATTTGCTATTACTTGGGTTGAAACCTACTGTATGCCTTGCGTATCTTGATGATATAATTATATTTTCAAAATCCATTGCTGAACATGCTGAACATCTATGCAGTGTACTGTTGGGATTGCACAATGCTAATTTAAGCTTAAAATTATAAAAATGTTCTTTTGCTCAATCACAAGTGCAGTATGTGGGTCATGTCATCAGTTCCAGCGGAGTCAAGCCAGATCCACGATTAACTGAAGCAGTAGACACTTTCCCTATACCAGCAAATTTAAAGGAATTACATCCATCCTTGGTCTTGCAAATTGTTACCGCCGTTTTGTTAAAGATTATGCTACTATTACCAAACTTCTTACTAAATTGTTGAAAAAGGATACTCCTTTTGTGTGGACGGATGAGTGTTCGACTACCTTTCAAACGGTGAAAACTATTGTAACTAGTTCACCTCTACTTGTTTACCCAGACTTCGCTGAACCTTCTATTTTATCTTATGGCGTATCTGATTTTGCTGTAGGATGTGTCCTAAGCCAAGTGCAAGATGGTGAGCAAAAACCCATTTTGTATGCCTCTCATCAACTGAATAAAGCAGAAACTAACTACAGTACTACAGAAAAGGAATTGCTTGCCCTTCTTTTTGGAATTAATTATTTTAGATGTTACCTTTATGGTCGCAAGTTTACAGTTCTTACCGATCACTCTGCTCTGCAGTGGCTATTGCATCTTAAGGATCCTAGCAGCAAACTTATGCGCTGCGCCATGAAATTGTTAGAATATGATTTTGAAGTTCGGCACAAGCCTGGTCGGTTGCATCAAAATGCTGATGCGTTAAGTAGAAAAGTGCGTGTCATTCAATCAGATGAGGTTTCAATTGAAGAGTTAAAAGACGCACAGCAGATGGACGTTCAATGTCAAAGATACGCCACATTGCTAGAATTTGAAGTAATAGACGACCTTTTGTATCGAAAAACTCCCCATGGAAATCGTTTGGCAATACTGGAATGCTTGCAGCAGCATATAATACGGCAATGCCATGATACAATCCAAGCACGTCACAGCGGAAAACGCGCTACGATTGCCCAAATTGCGAAACGTAATTGGTGGCAATACCGACAACGTGACGTGGACAGTTATGTAAGATCTTGCGTGCCATGTGCACAACGAGCACAAAATGTGCATCCGCGAGTGCCGCTGCAAACACTTCCTCAGGCACCTTAACCCTTCGAAATTCTTGCTTTAGATATCCTAGGTCCTTTTCCACAGTCGAAACAACGTAACAAATACATTTTGTCTGTTATTGATCACTTCTCTCGTTATTTAATTCTGGTTCACCTCGCCGACATGACTGCTGAAACTGTGGCAAGAGAGTTTGTAAATCGTGTGATACTACCTTTTGGAAGTCCTGATGCCATTTTAACGGATCAAGGAACCAATTTCATGTCTGCTCTATTTTTACAAGTTTGTAAATTGCTAAGAATCAAAAAAGGCGTACAACACCCTTCCATCCTAAAGCCAACGGTCGCATTGAACGTGTACATCGTACAATTTGTAAAATGTTATCCTATTATGTTATAAGAACGTACGCTGATTGGGTCATATGTTCTGCATACAACACCCGAATACATGGATCCACGGGGTTATACCTCTTACGAAGCTGTGTTTGGACAGCCGATGAATTCGCCGTTCGAAATAGACAAACTACCTCAGGGTGTAGAAATAAAGGAAGTAAAAGGTTTAGCCCGCCGGCTAAAAGCGATTTGGTATAAGGTAAAGAGGAATAATATCAAAGCTACTAATAACCAGTTGCACAGTCAAAACAAAAACACTGTTTTACCGACTTCTCAAACAGGTGATTTAGTGTTACTACGAAACCTGGCAATCAAAAAGGGACGAACTAAAAAGTTCTCTCCCCGCTCTGAAGGCCCGTATCAGATTGTACAGTTGACCTCACCAGTCAATGCAGAACTGCAATTAACCGATGGTACGATGATAGTGCACTTTGACCACCTGCAACCTTACCACGGTAGGGCTGTGTCACAACAACAGGTCGCAGCCCACGATCCACTTGTGTCACCTCCACCTCAAGTGCCCCCAGGGGGTCCACAAATCTTTTGTGGATACGTGCGTGGCGAGCACGGGGTCCCGAGCTAGTGCAGTTCTCCTTCCTTTCCGGGCTGCCCTACCCACCTTTCCCATCCCTCCTCGCCCCCAATTCCGCCCCCGCCCCCTTATCACCCCCTCTTCTTGGGAGTAATGTAACGAGCTTACTTCCGGAGACGGACGTTTGAACGCTCCAGGATCCTTTCTCCATCCTCACGCTTTCTTCCTCTTGGTCTTGCCCTAATTTCACTCTTCTCCTTGCTTTCATGCCCTTACTTCTATCTCTGCCTCATTCTCCTTGCCCTATTATTCTTGTCTTCTTTTCCTTGTCCTATTCTCCGCTTCAGCGTTTGAGACTTTCTTCTATCCCTCTCTCTCTTTCCTCTCTTCCTTCCTCCCCGTGCGTGTCTGAAGACCGACCCACGCGTTCGCATGTGTAGCTGGTGACGGTGTAACGCGTAATTCCCCGCCCTGGGTCAACAAGTAAGGCTTACACGTACCCCCTGGTAAAGGACAGGCCCAGGGAGGGGTGACTGTCCACACCTCCAGAGAAACGGACGGATGGACCAATCGGCACTTTCGGAAGGTAAAAACTCAGGCAATCACCTAAGGCGGGAGTGCCCTCTGAGGGGGGGCCCCCACAAGGAAGGATCACACCATCGGAGATGCTGGCAATCGTGGGGGATTCACCCACAATGGATTTCTCTTCTTCTTACCTGTCTTCTGCCCAAAAAGTTAGATGAAACTCGTGTTCTGAAAATTCTACCACTAGCACTGAAGTTTCCTGTTGTCACAAGATCTGACGGTCACGATTTTGCAACAGTCAACCCTTTCGTAATTCAGAAGGGTGTAGATGCGATTGCAGGACCAGTGAAATCTTGTACTCGTTTGCGCAACGCTACCTTGCTTTTGTGGCTCGAAGTAATTTTTGTGCCTGGAAGGCGCTCTGTCTCAATCTTACACACTGTAACACCTCTGTCACTAAATGTAACTGGGTTTTCTCTTTTGATGCTAGTCAATTGTCAGGATGAGCGTTCTAAAGCATTATGTCAGGGTGGAAATACTAAATAAATTAATTTTTCTCTCTTAACAACATGTGGGCAGGGTGGGTTCTTCCTTGGCTCAGGTATGAGGGAGAATGAAACAGCATTTTTACATGAGATAAATTTTCTTGAAAGGTTTTGTATAACTGTTTCCTTACTCGATGTTCTGGCTCAGAGAGCGGCAGCTGTGTCGTTTGCGAATCCTTCTGCTGCGGCAGCGTCTGATTACGCCTGGCGATGTGCAATCTCGTGTCGCCGTCTCGCCCAGTTGACTGGAGACGCGCATCGTGCTGTGGCCCGTTTAATTATTGAGAGCGAAGTGGTGCATCGGACGGTGATACCTTGGATGTGGCGTCCCAGTGTTTCTCTTCTCTAAGCGGCCGCGTGTGTCAGTGTTGTGCGTCAGCCAGCGGAGCGGCGCGGCAGGGGAAGGCCAGTGTCGCGGACTCGAACAACGGACTCCCGCTTGGCAGTCTTAGGCTGTCAGCTCTTCATCCCAGCTCACAGGTGACTGCTGATGTGAGGCCGTCTCCTTCCCGTCCTCACGAGTCACCCGGGTACATAAAAATCAGACTTCAAATACCGTTTAACTTCTGTCTTCTGGCGCCGAGGCTGCTGCTTGCTATTCCATTACAGCGGCGGACTGAAAACTACTGCTACTCTCTTCTCTTCTTTTCTTCGTCTGTCGGGCCCACTGCGTCTCGCGTATTTATTCACTTCAGTTTACTGGAGGTGAAAGACTTCACGGTCATTGCCTCTTCTGTCACGTTGGAAAGCTTCTCGAAGAATCTCCTTAACGTCGGTCATTGGCTCTTGGAATGTAGGCGAGGGCATTTGCTCACATGTGACAACTGAGAAACACGTGAGCCCGTCGGGCGATGCCCTGATGGCTGAATCGACAGCGTCCGCTAATTTGCGGAGGTCGATGGCTTCTGAACTTGTTGACTTCACGGTCATTGTCTCTGCTACTCTGCCCGCTGTTTGCCAGTGTGTAATTTTTCTAAACTAAACTACGTTTTTCATTTATTTTCTAATTTCTACTTCATTTTGATTTCACTAATTTATTTACTTATCTTAAGTACCACTTAACAACACATTCCCTGTACGGGTGGAGGCCCACCGCACGTTGAATTCGTCGTGTGGCGTGGTGTATACCAGGTCACTCGACGCTCTAACTGATGAGGAGATTCTGTCTTTCCTCTCTGATCAGGGAGTGACGGCCATCCATCGAGTCGTGAAAAGGGTCGACAGGGACCTCATACCAACCCGAACCATATTCCTGACATTCGACAATGTGCAATTGCCTTCACGAATTAAAGCGGGGTATGAGATCATTTCTGTTCGGCCGTATGTAGCCAGCCCTACAAGGTGTTACCAATGTCAGCGGTTTAACCATACATGGCAGTCTTGTTCCAGTGTAGCTAATTGCGTTACCTGTGGCAGGGACGCTCATGAGGGTCACTATCCACCTCCGTCCCCTCACTGCGTCAACTGCATGGGCGACCATGTTGCCTCCTCTCGCGACTGCCCCGTCTACAAAGATGAGAAAAGTATACAGGAAATTCGAGTGAAAGAGAAGGCGTCGACCTCGGCTACTCGCAAGTTACTAAATAGCAGAAAGCCCTAATGTGCTTCCGGCAGGGAAATACAGTACCGTTCTCGCCTCTCCTCGGCCTACCAGTGAAGTAGCTACACAGTCATGCGATCTAACATTTAGCGATTCAGTCGTCAGAACGGCCAGTGCCAAGATCGCCCGATCAACATCTTCTATTCCTCCCACCAACCCTAAGGCTCAATCATCAGCATCTGCTACTGCTATGACGAAGTCCTCTAAATCAGATGCTTAAAAAAAGAACCAACACGCGAAGATTTCTTGTGTACCCGAACTTCACAGCCATCAACTGTTCTTTCGACGAAACGTAATTCTTCAAAGAAGGCTCATAGTAAAAAGAGTTCTCCATCTCTGCCGAGGCGCGTTTCTTCTCCTGCACCAACCAGCGGTTGCCGTCCCTGGCCATCTTCAGTTTCGCCAGGCTACACTGCTGGTAGCCGATGATCTGGCCTTTCACCGGTGGAGGAAGCTGCCCCTCCTGACCAGCTCAGGAAGGTGGCAGACACAACTGTTGAGTTGATGGGCCATGACTCACCACCTATCGATCGCAGCAGCAGTGCTCCCTGAAAGCCAGGCCCTCAGTGGCCATCGAGGTAACCCTTTATTGCTTCTTTTTTTCTTTTTCCTTTTCGTTTTCATAATGGCACTTATTCAATGGAATATTCCCGGCATTCGATCGAACTGAGAAGAACTAAAATTGCTCCTTCGAATGCACTGCCAACTTGTCGTAGGTCTCCTAGAGACGACGTTACACCCATGCGATCGTATTGACCTGTCAAACTATACCTGCGTGCGTTTTGACCTACCCCCTGCGGCAGGTATTCCGGCTAATGGACGGGTCATGTTACTGGTTCGGGATGATGTCTACTACGATCCAATCACATTGCACACAGATCTGTAGGCAGTTACCATCCGAATTACTCTCCCCACTTTCACATTTTCCATCTGTACTGTTTACACTACATCATCGTCTGCCTTTAGTAGGGCAGACATGATACAACTGATTGCTCAGCTTCCCACACCATTTTTGTTGATTGGAGACTTCAAGGCCCACCATCCCCTTCGGGGTTCTCCAGCATCCTGCCCAAGATGTTCCCTCTTGACAGACCTATTTATCCACCTCTACATCTACATCTACATTTATACTCCGCAAGCCACCCAACGGTGTGTGGTGGATGGCACTTTACGTGCCACTGTCATTACCTCCCTTTTCCGTTCCAGTCGCGTATGGTTCGCGGGAAGAACGACTGTCTGAAAGCCTCCGTGCGCGCTCTAATCCCTCTAATTTTACATTCGTGATCTCCTCGGGAGGTATAAGCAGGGGGAAGCAATATATTCGATACCTCATCCAGAAACGCACCCTCTCGAAACCTGGCGAGCAAGCTACACCGCGATCCAGAGCGGCTCTCTTGCAGAGTCTGCCACTTGAGTTCATTAAACATCTCCGTAACGCTATCACGGTTATCAAATAACCCTGTGACGAAACGCGCCGCTCTTCTTTGGATCTTCTCTATCTCCTCCGTCAACCCGATCTGGTACGGATCCCACACTGATGAGCAATACTCAAGTTAGGTCGAACGAGTGTTTTGTAAGGCACCTCCTTTGTTGATGGACTACATTTTCTAAGGACTCCCCAATGAATCTCAACCTGGTACCTGCCTTACCAAAAATTAATTTTATATGATCATTGCACTTCAAATCGTTCCGCACGCATACTCTCAGATATTTTACAGAAGTCACTGCTACCCAGTGTATGTTCCGCTATCATACAGTAAAGGATCCTTCTTTCTGTGTATTCGCAATACATCACATTTGTCTACGTTAAGGGTCAGTTGCCACTCCCTGCACCAAGTGCCTATCCGCTGCAGATCTTCCTGCATTTCGCTACAATTTTCTAATGCTCCAACTTCTCTGTATACTACAGCATCATCCGCGAAAAGCCGCATGGAACTTCCGACACTATCTACTAGGTCATTTATATATATTGTGAAAAGCAATGGTCCCATAACACTCCCCTGTGGCACGCCAGAGGTTACTTTAACGTCTGTAGACGTCACTCCAGTGATACCAACATGCTGTGTTCTGTTTGCTAAAAACTCTTCAATCCAGCCACACAGCTGCTCTGATATTCCGTAGGCTCTTACTTTATCAGGCGACAGTGCGGAACTGTATCGAACGCCTTCCGGAAGACAAGGAAAATGGCATCTACCTGGGAGCCTGTATCTAATATTTTCTGGGTCTCGTGAGCAAATAAAGCGAGTTGGGTCTCTCACGATCGCTGTTTCCGGAATCCATGTTGATTCCTACAGAGTAGATTCTGGGTTTCCAAAAACGACATGATACTCGAGCAAAAAACATGTTCTAAAATTCTACAACAGATCGACGTCAGAGATATAGGTCTATAGTTTTGCGCATCTGCTCGACGACCCTTCTTGAAGACTGGGACTACCTGTGCTCTTTTCCAATCATTTGGAACCTTCCGTTCCTCTAGAGACTTGCACTACACGGCTGTTAGAAGGGGGGCAAGTTCTTTCGCGTACTCTGTGTGGAATCGAATTGGTATCCCGCCAGGTCCAGTGGACTTTCCTCTGTTGAGTGATTCCAGTTGCTTTTCTATTCCTTGGACACTTATTTCGATGTCAGCCATTTTTTCGTCTGTGCGAGTATTTAGAGAAGGAACTGCAGTGCGGTCTTCCTTTGTGAAACAGCTTTGGAAAAAGGTGTTTAGTATTTCAGCTTTACGCGTGTCATCCTCTGTTTCAATGCCATCATCATCCCGGAGTGTCTGGATATGCTGTTTCGAGCCACTTACTTATTTAACGTAAGACCAGAACTTCCTAGGATTTTCTGTCAAGTCGGTACATAGAATTTTACTTTCGAATTCACCGAACGCTTCACGCATAGCCCTCCTTACGCTAACTTCGACATCGTTTAGCTTCTGTTTGTGTGAGAGGTTTTGGCTGCGTTTAAACTTGGAGTGAAGCTCTTTGCTTTCGCAGTAGTTTCTTAACTTTTTTGTTGAACCACGGTGGGTTTTTCCCATCCTTCAGTTTTACTCGGCACGTACCTGTCTAAAACGCATTTTACGATTGTCTTGATCTTTTTCCATAAACACTCAACATTGTCAGTGTCGGAACAGAAATTTTCGTTTTGATCCGTTAGGTAGTCTGAAATCTGCCTTCTATTACGCTTGCTAAACAAATCAACCTTCCTCCCTTTTTTTATATTCCTATTAACTTCCATATTCAGGGATGCTGCAATGGCATTATGATCACTGATTCCCTGTTCTGCACATACAGAGTCGAAAAGTTCGGGTCTGTTTGCTACCAGTAGGTCCAAGATGTTATCTCCACGAGTCGGTTCTCTGTTTAATTGCTCGAGGAAATTTTCGGATAGTGCACTCAGTATGTCACTCGATGCTCTGTCCCTACCACCCGTCCTAAGCATCTGAGGGTCCCAGTCTATATCTGGTAAATTGAAATCTCCACCTAAGACTATAACATGCTGAGAAAATTTATGTGAAATGTATTCCAAATTTTCTCTCAGTTGTTCTGCCACTAATGCTGCTGAGTCGGAAGGTCGGTAAAAGGAGCCAATTATTAACCTAGATCGGCTGTTGAGTGTAACCCCCACCCACAATAATTCACAGGCACTATCCACTTCTACTTCACTACAGGATAAACTACTGCTAACAGCGACAAACACGCCACCACCAGTTGCATGCAATGTATCCTTTCTAAACACCGTCTGTGCCTTTGTAAAAATTTCGGCAGAATTTATCTCTGGCTTCAGCCAGATTTCTGTACCTATAACGATTTCATCTTCGGTGCTTTCTATCAGCGCTTGAAGTTCCGGAACTTTACCAATAAAGCTTCGACAGTTTACAATTACAATACCGATTGCTGCTTGGTTCCCGCATGTCCTGACTTTGCCCCGCACCCTTTGAGGCTGTGCTCTTTCTGTACTTACTCGAGGCCATCTAACCAAAAAAACCGCCCAGTCCACGCCACACAACCCCTGCCACCCGTGTAGCCTCTTGCTGTGTGTAGTGGAATCCTGACCTATCCAGCGGAACCGAAAACCATAACACTCTATGGCGCAAGTCGAGGAATCTGCAGCCCATACGGTCGCAGAACCATCTCAGCCTCAGATTCGGACCCTCCACTCGGCTCTGTACCAAAGGTCCGCAGTCAGTCCTGTCGACGATGCTGCAGATGGTGAGCTCTGCTTTCGTCCCGCTAGAGAGACTGGCAGTCTTCACCAAATCAGATAGCCGCCGGAATCCAGAAAGGATTTCCTCCGATCCATAGCGACACACATCATTGGTGCCGACATTAGCGACCACCTGCAGGTGGGTGCACCCTGTACCCTTCATGGCATCCGGAAGGACCCTTTTCACATCCCCCCCAGGGGGTCCACAACTCTTTTGTGGATACGTGTGTAGCGAGCACGGGACCCCGAGCTAATGTGGCCTTCCTTAATTCCCGGGCTGCATACCTTCCCTTTCCGCATCCTTCCCCATCCCCCATCTTCGCCCCCCCCTCACCTCTGGCTCTTTCCTTCCCTTTCTCCCCCTCTGGGAGTATGGTTTGTGCCTTCGTCCGGAGACGGACGCTCGTAAATGTACCGCATTCTTCGCCTTCCTTGCTTGTATGTCTTCCTCCTTCCTTTGTCCTTCTCTTTTCCTTACCTCTTCTCTTTACCCTTTTCTCCGCTGCGGCGATTGAGACCTCTCTTCTTTCCTTTCCCTTTCTCTTTCTTTCTCCCTGTGTGTGTCTGAAGGCTGACCCACGCATTTTTGTGCGTAGCCGGTGACGGGGTAACGCGTAATTCCCCGCCCCGGGTAGACAGGTAGGACACGTACGTACCCCCTGGTAACGGCCAGGCCCAGGGAGGGGTGATTACCCGAGCTGATACCTTCCGAAAGTGCCGATCGGTCCCTCCGTCCGTTCGTCAGGGGAGGTGTGACCTGAGGTGTGAACAATCACCTAAGGCGGGAGTGCCCTCAGAGAGGGCCCCCACAAGGGAGGAGCACGCCATCGGAGACGCCGGAAATCATGGGGGATTCTTCCGCAATGGTTTCCTCACTTTCCACTATGTCTGCTCACAAGCGTAAGTTCACTGAGTCTCAGCCACAGTCAGTTCTTCCATCGTTGCCACAGTTCCTTGTTGTTTCTCGGTCTGAGGAAGGTCACGACTTCTCCACGGTCAACCCTTTCATTATTCAGAAAGGTGTCGACACAATTGCGGGTCCTGTAAAGTCTTGTTCCAGATCACGGAATGGCACCTTGTTGTTAGAAACAGTCAGTGCCCTCCAGGCACAAAAATTGTTGCGTACTTCTCTGCTCCACACCTTCCCTGTCCGGGTGGAACCGCACCGTACCTTAAATTCCTCGCGTGGAGTCGTTTATACACGCTCCCTCGATGGATTTTCTGACGAAGAAATTCAGCACTACCTGTCTGACCAGGGCGTAACGGCTGTTAATAGTTATGAAAAGGGTTGACACGAACCTCATTCCAACCCGCACTGTCTTCTTGACATTTGACAAAGTTCAACTCCCATCGAAAATCAAAGCAGGCTATGAGATAATTTCCGTTCGCGCTTACGTCCCAAACCCTACGCGTTGCTATCGGTGTCAGCGGTTCAATCACACCAGCCAGTCCTGTTCCAATCCGGCCAAATGTGTTACGTGTGGCAAGGATGCCCATGAGGGTGCTTGTCCATCACCATCCCCTCGCTGCATCAACGGTATGGGTGACCACGCTGCTTCCTCTCGTGATTGCCCCGTTTTTAAGGACGAAAATCTCATCCAGTGAAGGAAAAGGTGTCGATCTTTGCTGCTCGAAAATTATGCGCCAGTCGACAGCCCACCTTGCCTCAGACAGGAAAATACAGCACTGTCCTTGCTTCTCCTCGGCCACCAAATGAGGCGGCCAAGCAGACTTCCGACCTCACCTTTAGTACAACGGTCGTCAGATCGGCCAGCGCAAAGATCGCCCGTTCAACCTCACCACATTCGCCTGCCCACTCTATGGCTCACCCTTCATCGGGTTCTGCTAAATCTCTAGCCCAAAAGTCAGACACAAAGACTTCGAAAAAAGAGCATACTCGAGAAGATTTTTTTACGTACCCCAGCTTCACAACCATCGGTTCCTCCTTCTAAACATCATAATTTCAAGGCGGCTACAAAGAAACCCAGTTCCTCTCCTCCTCCGCCACGGCGTGTCTCATCTACAGCACCACCTGGCGGTAATCGCCCTCGGCCGTCTTCTGTGTCGCCGAGGTGCACTGCTGGCAGCCGATCAACCCGCCGATCGCTCGTGGCAGGAGCTGCTCCTGAACAACCTGTGGACCAGGATCTTATGCCTTCGGCTGACTGCCGTTCCATGCGGTCGGTCACAAGCTCTGAGCAGTCGTTGAGTTGACAGCAACTTTGGTCACATTCCTCCATTTTCTGTTCACCCTACGTCCATTATCCACTGAAATATCCGCGGCATTCGAGCCGATCGGGATGAATTGTCGATCCTCTTACTATCCTACTAGCTGGTCATCTTCTATCTTCAGGAAACAAAGGTGCGTCCCCATGACAGCTTTGTTCTCCACCATTTTCAGTCCGTCTGATTAGATCTCCCCTGTGTTGAAGGCACTCCAGCACATGGAGGACTCATGATTCTTCTCCATGATACTCCCCATTATCACCCAATCCACTTACACTTCCTTCCAAGCTGGTTTCGTCCGTCTTTCCCTTTCTGGATACACGTTCTCTCTTTTTACTGTATACATTCCACACCAATGGCACGAGCCTATCTCCTTAATCTCCTTAATCTTCTTGGTCAGCTTCCACCCCCCTATTTGCTAGTTGGGGACTTCAATGCCCACCACCCTCTTTGGGGATCTCCACATCCTTGTCCACGTGGCTCACTATTGCTAGACGTCTTCCACCAAGCGGATCTAGTTTGCCTCAACACTGGGGTCCCCACATTTTTGTCTGCCTCCACGACAAATTTATCTCATTTGGACCTTGCGGTCGGTACTGTTCCGCTAGCTCGGCGCTTCGAATGGTTCGCCCTTGATGATACACACTCGAGTGACCACTTTGCATGTGTCCTTAGACTGCAGCCTCAACTGCCATATTTGCGCCGGCGACGCTGGAAGTTTGCCCAATCCGATTGGACACTTTTTTCCTCTCTAGCGACATTCGATGACCGTCGCTTTCCCAGCGTCGACGATGAGGTCACACATATTACCGACGTTATTCTTACAGCTGCGGAACGTTCAATACCACGCATCTCCGAATTGCCCCGGCGCCCCCCAGTTCCTTGGTGGAACGAGGCATGCCGTGACGCAATACGTGAGCGGCGACGTGCTCTTCGCATTTTCCGCCACCATCCTACTTTGGCCAATTGTATCCGCTATAAGCAGTTCCGTGCGCGATGCCGTCGCGTCATCCGCGATAGCAAGAAGGCCAGCTGGAAATTCTTTATTACTCATTTATCAGCTTCACTCCCTTCTCGGAAGTTCGGAGTCGTCTTCGATGGTTCTCAAGCGCGCCTAGTTTCTCCCCGGTCTCTGGGCTCACTGTCGCGCATGATACATTAGTGGACCCCGTCGCAATTTCTAACTCATTGGGTCAGCACTTTGCTGAGATTTCGAACTCTTCAAATTATCCGCCAGCGTTTCTCCCGAAGAAACGTGCAGCGGAAGTGCGACATCTTGCTTTCTCCTCTCAAAATCGCGAAAGCTACAATACTGTTTTCTCCATGCGGGAACTCCAACATGCACTCTCTTCTTCTCGCTCCTCCGCCCCAGGACCGGATGGTATCCACGTCCAAATGTTGCTGCATTTATCCACCCATAGTCTGCGTTACCTCCTCCGCCTTTATAATCGAATTTGGACCGACAGTACTTTTCCCAGACAATGGCGTGAAGCTATCGTCGTTCCCGTTCCGAAACCTGGAAAGGACAAACATCTCCCCTCTAGCTATCGCCCCATTTCTCTCACGAGTAGTGTCTGTAAGGTTTTGGAGCGTATGGTGAATTACCGTTTAGCTTGGTGGCTGGAATCCCGCAGTCTTTTAACACCTGCCAAATGCGGATTCCGAAAGCATCGTTCTGCAGTTGACCATCTTGTTGCTCTTTCCACTTATATCATGAACAATTTTCTCCGGAAACGCCAAACGGTAGCAATATTTTTTGATCTGGACAGAGCATACGATACCTGTTGGAGGACAGGCATCCTCCGCACACTGTTCTCTTGGGGCTTTCGAGGTCGGCTACCCCTTCTTCGCGAATTTATGGCAGAGCGCACATTTAGGGTGCGGGTGAACACTACTCTCTCCCGTACTTTCTTCCAAGAAAACGGGGTACCCCAGGGCTCCGTGCTGAGTGTTGTACTGTTTGCCATTGCCATAAATCCAATTATGGATTGTCTCCTTCCTGATGTCTCGGGCTTCCTCATTGTGGACGATTTTGCGATCTACTACAGCTCTCAACGGACCAGCCTTCTTGAGCGACGTCTTCAAGGATGTCGCGATCGCCTCCACTCTTCCTGTAAGACCGTTTGTGTTAATTTTTGGCGACGTAAGGAGTTCCTTCCGCCCTCCTTACATCTAGGTCCTGTTAACCTTCCGTTTTCAGACGTCGCTATATTCTTGGGTCTTATGTTTGACAGAAAAATGTGCTGGTCCTCCCACGTTTCCTATCTTTCGGCTCGCTGTCTGCGATCCCTCAACACCCTCCGTGTCCTGAATGGTACCACCTGGGGAGCGGACCGAGTGGTCCTTCTCCGCCTCTATCGCGCCTTGGTGCGCTCGAAATTGGACTATGGAAGAATAGTTTACTCCTCTGCTCGGCCGTCTATTCTTCGGCGTCTCGACTCTATCCACCACCGTGGATTACGTTTAGTGTCTGGATCTTTTTACACCAGCCCTGTGGAAAGCCTTTATGCTGAGACTGCTGAACCTCCGCTGTCCAATCGGCGAGCAGTCCCTCTGAGTCGTTATGCTAGCCATCTGTCTTCCATGCCTGCTAATCCAGCCCATGACATTTTTTTCGACGCCTCCTTTGATGTAGGGTATGCAGGCCGCTCCTCCTCCCTACTAACAGCGGGAGGCCGCTTCCGTCAACTGCTCCATTCTCTTTCCTTCCGCTTTCCTAAAACCTTCTTGACAACTTGGGGTACAGCACCACCTTGGCTCCGTCCCCGGATCTGCCTGCTCCGTGACCTTTGTCAATTTCCCAAAGATGGTACCCTTTCACTTGGATATCGACGGGCATTTGCTGCTCTGTGCACAAATGAAGGAAGCCACATTTATTTACACCGATGGCTCGAAAACATCGTTAGGTGTAGGGAGTGCCTATGTTGTTGGCGACACCCCAAATCACTTTCGGATTCCCGACCAGTGTTCGGTTTATACTGCTGAGCTTTACGCTGTTCTCCAGGCTGTCCACTACATCCGCCGCCATCAGCGGATACAGTACGTAATCTTCTCAGATTCCCCCAGCTCTCTCCTCAGTCTCCAAGCTCTTTACCCTGTCCACCCTCTGGTCTACCGGATTCAGGACTGTCTGCGCTTGCTCCACTTGGGGGGCGTTTCGGTGGTGTTCCTCTGGCTCCCGGGACAGGCTGGTATCAGTGGGAATGAGGCGGCCGATATAGCGGCCAAGGCTGCAGTCTCTCTTCTTCGGCCAGCTATTCAGTCGATTCCCTTCACCAATCTACGGTGCGTTTTATGTCGTAGAGTTGTTCTTTTATGGTACGCACATTGGTCGACACTTCCCCATAATAAATTGCGGGACGTGAAAGCCCTTCCTTGTGCTTGGACCTCTTCCTCCCGAACGCGTTGTCGGGAGGAGGTAGTTTTAACTAGACTCCGGACAGGGCAGTGTCTTTTTAGCCATCTACATCTTTTAAGCGGCGATCCTCCCCCACTCTGTCCCCACTGCTCTCAGCTGTGGACGGTAAGACATCTTTTAATTGAGTGCCCCTACTTTTCTCCGTTACGCGCCCGTCTACAGCTGTCGCCTGATATACGTCAGTTTTAGCAGATGACACGCGCTCGGCCGATCGCGTTCTCGAGTTTATTAGTGACAGTGAAATGACGTCCGTCATTTGAAGTTTTTTTTTCTTGTTTTTGGGGGACCACCAACCCCTTTATGTAGTGGAATTTTAAGCCTTCTTTCTGCTTTTAGTTTCTCCAATTTTTTGAGTTTCGTTCCCATTTTTGCTGTTTTCTATTTTAGGTTTTTATTATTTCCTCAGTCACGTACCGGGCGCTAATGACCATAGTAGTTTTGCGCCCTTAAACCAAAAACGAAACAAAAAAAACAAAAACCTTTCCACATCTGGAATGACTCCCCCCAGTATGCACGCGGAGTGCACATTGGTTTTCTTCCCCTCTCTTGCTGCCATATCCCTAAGGGGCCCCATTACGCGCCTGAAGTTGGAGCTCCCCACTACCAGTAAGCCCACCCTCTGCGACCGCCTGGATCTTGCAGACTGAGGGGCAACCTCTGGAACAAGACAAGCAGCCATGTCCGACCGAAGATCAGTATGAGCTGGAGACAGCCTGAAACCAGTTCGTCAGAAAAACTGGAGAAGCCTTGTGTTCAGCCCTCCGGAATATCTTTCGCCCCCCTGCCACACCTCGAGACGACCTCCCACTCTACCACAGGTGAGGGATTAGTCTCAATGTGGGCAGTATCCCGGGCAGCCACAGTCGTAGTCCGATCAGGGGATGCGTGGGACGAGCTGGCCGTCCCCAACAAACCCCCATCCAGACCCTCACAGTGATGCCCATTGGCCACAGCCTCAATCTGTGTGACCGAAGCCAACACTGCCTGAAGCTGGGAGCGAAGGGATGCCAACTCAGCCTGCATCCGAACACAGCAGTTGCAGTCACCACATCAATGTAGTCTGCTTAAATACTGGTGCACCTACTTTCCTTTCGGACGCAATGCATACCTATTCCCACTTGGACCTCTCAATATCCACTATCCAACTTGAACATCGTTTCGAGTCGTATGCTCTGGCACATACTTGAGCGACCATTTCCCCTGTGTAATCCATCTCCTGCATTACACCTTTTCTCCACTTTCCACTACCTTGAACATCTCCAAAGCCGACTGGGGGCTTTTCACCTCCCTGGCGAGCTTCCATGATCAAAACTTCTCCAGCTGCGATAGTCAGGTCGCATACCTCACGGACGTTATTCTCACTGCTGCTGAATATTCCACCCCTCATACTTCCTCTTCTCCACGTCGAGTCCCAGTCCCCTGGTGGACTATGGCATGCAGTACCGCTATTCGTGCTTGGCGACGTACTTTACGCAACTTCAACCGCCACCCTACAATGGCGAACTCTATCAGTTACAAACGACTCCGTGCACAATGTCGTCGTGCTATCAGAGAAAGAAAAGAGGTTTGCTGGGTGGCTTTCACCAGCTCATTCACCAGTTTTACTCCTCCTTCGGTTGTCTGGGGTGGCCTGACCGGCTATCTGGCACCAAGGTCCACTCCCTGATATCTGGCCTGATTGTAGCGAATGACGTCATTGTGGATCCTGAGTGTGTCTCAAATGGCTTCGGCCGCCCTGGCCGGCGCCCTGCGTCGGAGAATTAGCCGGCAGTCTTTCGCAAACGGCATTTGGATGTGAATGTCCTCTCATTCACTACATGATGCAGTGAATCCTATAACTCCCCATTTAGAGATGGGAGTTCCTCATTGCCCTTGCACATTGCCCCGACACAGCTCCTGGACCTGAGCGGCTCCACAGCCAGATGATTAGACATCTTTCATATGACTACAAGCGACATCTTCTCATCTTCAACCAGATATGGTGCGAAGTCTTCTTTCCATTGCAATGGCGGGAGAGCACCATCATTCCGGTGCTCAAATCCGGTGAAAACCCGCTTGATGTTGTAATCTGTTTTCTTATAGGACGATTATCCAGTGAGTTCCACCCAATAATATCCAAACAGCAGACTCTGTACACAATTTATTAAATTGCCAATACTAAACGCTTTTAAATAACAAGTTAATATAACTTACAAAACTTAACAAATGGTTAAAGAGTGAGGTTTAAAACCAATAACGGCGGCTTTCCACCGTAAAATCAAGAACCTTTCACAATAGTGCTTTTACAGTTTGTCTTTTGGATAAAGTCCAATAATAAGTTAACTTGGCATTACAATTTAAAATGATTTATACAAAAAACTTCGAGAAACATAATTGCGCTTGGCACCACAAAATGAAAGAAACCCAACGCACAACCAATAAATATAATAACAAAATAATAATTTGATACAGCCAAAGGGCGAGGGCAGCTCCCAACGCAATCACAGACGAGCGGGCTCTCAACACTTCGGAGGCTGTCCCCGAAATAAACTGTTGAGAGCTCGCCGACATTCCTCCCACACCTGCCCATCGCTTACTCACCAAGATAAAATTCAAAAATACAGTATAACATCCTGACAGCACATGATAACCACAGCGCTGTTAACTCGGGCGCACTTAATAAGTGCCGGAAGCCAACAAACACAAATCTCAAACAATTCTCGCTTCCTAAAACAAAACAATAAAAGCCAAGCGCACATGAATAGTCAAACCACAGTCCTAGAAGTGCCTTAACGAAACCAAACGGCGACTATTCCACCAAGTTAATAACACAGTAAAAAAAATACAGAACATAAGACCATACCACTATATGCTGTTACACAACCAAAAGGAACTAGATCGTGTTGTTCAGGTCCCAGAAGACCACATATACTAAGCAGCAGTAATTCACTATGTACGTACTGTACAAAACCGTCCTTCTTAGGCAGACTTTACCTAACACATCGACAGCCAAATGTACCATACAAGAACGCAACTAAGGGCAGGACTCCAGTTGAGTAAATAAATTAGTACCAACAAAGATCGTAACGAACCACACACACACAGCAAAAAGTTCCAGCAACACCGTCCCACATCATAAAAGTTCAGAAACCGCTGCTGGAGCTTCCGGGCAAAAATCTGAACAGCCAACCCAGCCCACACCCTAACCTGGCAGACAACTCGAAATTTCAGCAACTTGTTGTCTCCGGGCCAGAGTATCACAGGGCCCCACCGGACCTCCACATCAGACAGGCCGGAAGAACAAGTACGCCAACTCCAATTAATCACCACCGCATGGCTAGCACAGCGGCGAGTCGCCTCCACGACACAGGAAAAGATCAATTGTGGAAACTAAGCCACTGAATATTACACATAATGTTATCGAAGAATACTGCCGACTGACTACATCAAATAATAGGGCACGTACATTCGCGAATGAGTGATAAAAAACCTTAATACTATGTAGGAAATAAGTCTTGTAGTTACGCTTGTACACACTCTAATGTATGCGAACATACGAACGGGACAGAGGCACGTACATTTTGAGTGCAATCATCCCCTGTGGCCTGGATAAAAAGAATTACAGTTAAATGCAATTATTCATCTTAGAACGTAAATGCGTGGACTTAGAAATTAAATGAACAGAAAGACTGCAGGTCCTGAATGTCGCGGCAGATATACTGAGCTCCACCGCCCCTCATCCATGCGGACGGAGTGAGAAACAGAAGAGGGGGGCAACAGCCGCGACGTCCGCTGTTCGCAGCTCGCCGATCGAGAAGAGGGCCAAGCAAGATTTCGCCCCTGACGCCGTTGGTTTTTTCCCGGCCAGGCGAACTGCAAGACGCATGCAGTCATCGACGACGCTTCCAACTGCCGTCGCCAACTCATTCGACGCGCTCGCTGACGCGCCGGACCAGCTGCCGCGCGATCCTGCGCCGAAGAACTACTCCCATCTTCCGCCGGTTGTCCTCCAGTTTCGGCCGCCTTGTGGGGAACTGCAGAAGTTGTTGCGCAGCTGGACAACGGCCATGTACACCGTGAAGCCTGCCGGGCTTGACCTGTACAGGGTCACACTCTACACTGCTGCTAGTGGCGGACCCGGGTACTGCCTCTCCCGGGACGTCGGCCGGACCGCACCCCGCCAACCGCCGGCGCGGGGGTCACTGCCCCGTGGGTACCCAGCGCTCAGCACCGTCAGTCGAGCAGCCCCAGGTGGACTCTCACAGCCTCCCGGATATAATCGACATCGCGGTCATCAAGGGCATCCCTCATAAGATCACCGCCACGACGAGGACGGCACTGTCTTCTGATCATGTCCCAGTGGTTTTTGATACCGACCTAGACGCCCTACAACAGCCCAGGAGAGGCATCTCACTTGCTGGCATCGACTGGGCCAGGTTGCAAGCAGCCGTGACTGACTCACTCGCCGCCGCGCCGCCCCCTGCGGAAGCTGGAGTGGACGCAGCACATCAGCACTTCGCGGCAACCACGATCGACGCTGCCACTATAGCAACGCCGCCCCGACCTCGCACACCGCCTGACTACTCCCGACAGCTGCCGCCGGACATCCTTGCGGCCATCACTGAGAAGAACCAGGTCTACCGGGAGTGACTGAGGACAAGAAATGCCGACACCAAGCGCCTCCTCAACAGGATGCGTCGGGACATCCGGGCCGCCATTGACAACCATCGCAGTCGTGACTGGAATAACAAGGTCGCCACCCTCTGTCTTGACGATGGCACGGCCTGGCAGACGACGAAGCGTTTCCTACGCTGCACGCAACGTATCCCTCCGCTGCTGGTCCATGGTCAGGCTGTCTGCGAACCAGCTGCGAAGGCTCCTGCTCTTGCAGACTTCTTTGAGGCTGCGTTTACGCAGATCGAAGACCCGACCGACGCTGTCCACGACGACCTGGTTGCTGACTGGCTCCCACGCTACTTGGAGGCACGCGACGACGATGACGTCATTGAAGAGACGACGGTGGAGGAGGTGTGGTCCATCCTGCGTGCCTTGGACCCCAGGAAAGCTGCGGGCCCAGACGAAGTTTCCAAGCCCTACTCCAGAAGTTGCCGCCGGTGGCTGTCACTCGTCTCGCCGACGTCTTTAATGTAATCCTCCGGTCCCGCAGTTTTCCCCAGTCCTGGAAGCATGCAGAGATCGTGGCGATTCCGAAGATAGGAAAGGATCTGCGTCATCCCGCAAACTACCGACCTATTAGTTTACTGCCAGCCGTCTCCAAGGTCTTTGAAAGGATATACATCAGGCGGCTGCAGCACCACGTTGACGAGGAAGGCTTCCTGCCTGAACAGCAGTTCGGCTTTCGCAGGGGCCACCTGGCAGTTCACCAACTCCTTCGGCTAGAGGATGATGCGTTCGTCGCCCTCGAACAGCGCGTGTTCTTCGGCGCAGTGTCCCTGGACATGTCACGTGCTTTCGACAGTGTGTGGCACCGCGGCCTCTTATTCAAACTTTTTGAACTTGGGGTCCCGACGTTGCACGTCTGTCTCATCTATTCCTATCTTGCCCCCCTCAGAGGACTCAGCATTCATTTGCTGGGTACGGGCTTGGCAACCCCGTGGTCCCCAAGCTGTGGGCTGGTGTGTGCCACCAGTCCTCTGACACCGTAAGCTCTGAGCATGCTTCAGCGACCACCATGTGGCGCAATGGTGGAACGTTGTGTGTCGCAGGGACCAGGGATCTTGGCTTGATTGCCTGGATCGCGAGGATAGTACATACCTCCATAAAAAAAAAACCTTCAGTCTCAAGGTGTGCTGCGCGCCAATAAGATGCATGGCTTTTGAGGTGGAACAGTCGCTAGTGGGCGACCTCTGAGGAACCTGCCGCACCTCAGTTGTATAAGGCTTACCCAGGCATGCGGGGCTCTGTCTGGGCGGACGTTTAGTTCCCTAGCTGCTCGTGGGACGCACATGGCAACCACGTATTTCCCTTCACCACCTTCGCAATCAGTAAAGCGCATGAGGGAGGCTAGTTCTCCAGATATGCAGATGGAACAGAGTAACAGGGCTCATGGAGTCACAAATGACAATGTTTTCATCGTGATTAAGAGGAAGGAGGGCTCATTTGAAAAAATGTCTACTTTCTACATACATAAAGGTTTAGAAGGACTCGCAGGTACACTGAAATCTATCAAACGCCTGAGGAATGGTACCCTGTTACTTGAGACTACTAGGGCAAAGCAAGTGGAGTTGCTTCGAAAGTCCACCAAGTTAGGCGAGTATGATATTACTGTCTAGTTGCACAATTCGGTCAACTCCAGTAAAGGCATCGTCACCTGACGTGATTTAATGGATATCGAGGTAGAAGAGCTGAAGCAAGAATGGGCAACACAGGGGATTGTAGACGTGGAACAATGGACACGTAGGAATAATGGAGTTGTTGAGAAATCTGCCACCTTCATTGTGACTTTCAATTCGCCTGTCTTACCTGAATACGTTCTGGCTGGTTTCCTCCGACTTAGGGTTAGGCCTTATATACCTAACCCTATGCGATGTTTCAAATGTCAGCGATTTGGCCATATGACAATGAGTTGTGGGGGTGAACCGACCTGCGGTATATGTGGCAAGGCAGCTCATGAAGCTGGGACCAACTGCACATCTCCAGCGCTCTGCATGAACTGCTCTGGGAGCCATCCCGTCTGGAGCAGAGACTGCCCCATCTTTGCAGAGGAAAGGAAAGTTCAGGAGATCAAGGTGACAAAGAGGCTACCTTATGTGGAAGCCAAAAAAGAGTATAAGGCGACAAAACCCCTGTCTTGGCCACATCCTATGCCTCCTTGGTGCACAACCGTACGTCAAAAGTAGACGCTTTGACGCAGACCATGTCCAGCATAGCAGTATCCTCCACCAATACCTGTACCTGCGTTTGTACGTGCCAGAGCACAACCAATAAAGATATAGCCATTCAGGCTGCTCCGACTGCACCAAACGCTATTGCAGAGAAAGCTACATTGAAGCCTTCGAAGGCCCTCCAGAAACAGAGTGCCTCTCCACTTCCCCATCCCCAGCTTCCACAAAGAAAACGGGACCAGGGAAAGGGGCACGACGTCTGACGTCAAACCTGCCAAAGGCACCATCGGATGTCATGACATCCCTGACTGATGAGGAGGAAATCGTCATGGAGTTTGATAGCTCTTCCCCAGAACCTGGCAGCCCCTCTGCTGCCACTTGCTCCACAAGTGCCTCACCAGCGCGGTGCAAAGATGGGGGGGAAATCTAAACCGGAACGCTGATATGGCTCCCATACTTCAGTGGAATCTGAATAGTCAGACCTCGCTTTCAAGAACTGCGGCTGTTAGTACAGGAAAACCCCTTTTGCATCTCTTTGCAAGAGACACATTTCAAAGAGACTGACACGCCTGTATGTACATGAAAGACGATCTGACTGGTACTAGGGCTCGGGGTGGGGTGGCAGTGTTCATTTAGGACACATTCCACTCCTCACCTGTGCCCTTAACCACAACTCTACAAGCGGTTGCAGTTCGGATCCTGGACCAGGTTAATGTCACAGTGTGCTCCTTGTATTTACCACCCGCTGAGCTCATTGACAGTGAAGCCCTCGCCCAGCTCATTGATCAGCTACCCCATCCCTTTTTCATTTTAGGAGATTTTAATGCTCGTAATGCATTATGGGGTTCAAGCAAAACCTGCCCCAGAGGCCAGATGATTGAGCAGTTGATCAGGACTTCCGACTGCATACTGCTGAACACAGGTCAGGCCATGCATTTTAGCACCGCTTCAGGTTCGTCTTCTGCCATAGACCTCTATTTGTTCGCCTGTGCTTGTGGACATTGCTCAATGGGTCGTAGACGACGACCTTCGTGGCAGCGACCATTATCCTATCTGGCTCCATCTGCCAGTTGAAATGGGTCGTGTCGAACAGCCGCCGAAATGGTTGTTCCGGAAGGGAAACTGGACGCTCTACCGGCAGTTGGCTGTTTTTGAACAGTGTAAAGGCGTCCAGGATTGGGTGGATTACATTACGGTGGTGATGCACCATGCCGCTAATGTATCCATTCCAAAGTCAAAGGGAACGCCTGTGAGGCAGCCTGTCCCTTGGTGCAATGAAGACTGTCGTACCGCAATCAGAGACAGAAGGGTGGTTTTGAGAAGATTCCATCGGTGCCCCGCTAATGTGATTCTGGCAACATTCCGAATAGCACGGGCGCGGGCGAGAAGAATCATTAGGGAGAGTAAACGGAGGTCTTGGTGTGAGTTCCTGAACTCCATCAATAGGTCCACATCTTCAAGCAAAGTATGGGAAGCCGTTACGAGGATCTCAAGGCGATACTCTCGACTGCCAATAGCAGCTATACGTGAGCGGGGGTGTCTCCTAACATCTCCAAGAGACATCGCCCGGGCGTTGGCAGAATCATTTCATACTATTACGGCCGATTCTAGCCAGGACCCAGAATTTCTTTGCTATCGGGGTACACAGGAGAGGGCTGGTTTTGATTTCCGTTCACCCAACACTGAGGAAAACAACCAGCCTTTCTCTTTGTGGGAGTTGGACTCTGCACTACCAGTATCTCGGGATACTGCACCTGGTCCAGACCTGATATCGTATAGCATGCTGCAGCAGTTGGATCTGCGGTCAAAGGAAGTCCTCCTTCAACTTTTTAATGAAATTTGGAAGACAGGTGACTTTCCTAGTTCGTGGAAAGAATCGATTTTAATGCCACTTTTAAAACCAGGGAAGGATCGGACCGAACCCAGTAGCTATCGTAGCATTAGTCTCACGAGCTGCGTAGGAAAGACATTTGAGCGTATGGTCAATAGGCGCCTGGTGTGGGTTCTCGAATCCAGATCCTTACTTACCCGCTGCCAGTGTGGGTTCAGGAGGTATCATTCCACCTTACATAACCTGATCCTACTCGAAACAGCGATACAAGATGCTTTCCTACGTAAACAACACCTTATCGGGGCTTTCTTCCACCTGGAGAAGGCGTACGATACTACCTGGAGGCATAACATTTTGCGGTAGCTTTATGAGTGGGGTTTTCGTGGGCGTTTACCCACAGTCATCAGATCCTTTCTGTCGGACAGTGGCGCTCCCCTGCCGCTCTGGACGTTCCCTATTCCGTCCGCGCCCGCTCTGGCCGCCTCTGACTGCGGCTGATGCTTCCTGGTGTTCACTTCTTGGTTTATGCCCGCAGTGTGCGGATGTCTGAGGCTCGTTGTTGGTGTTGGAAACATATTTTCTCCGGTATGGCTTCAGCAGTTCAAATGCCGGGTTCCATGCAGTGCTTAACTGGTATCCTGCATCCCGGTTATTCAGGTTTTGTGCCATCTTTATCTCTATGGATTCAGTGATGACACTATCCCAGAACCTGGGGGTTTGGTGTTCTCATAATCCATGGGATGTTCCAACTCTCGGCAGTGTTCTGCTATTGCTGATTTTGTGGCCTGCCTTAGCCTGGTATGTCGCTGGTGTTCCTTACATCTGATTTCCACCGATCTAGTCGTTTGGCCAATGTAGGACATACCACATTCACAAGGAAAATTGTAAATGCCAGGCTTCCTTAAGCCCAGGTCATCTTTGAGTGTTCCAAGTAAAGCCCTGATTTTGCTCGATGGGCAGAAGACACTCTTGATATGTTTCATTAGTATTCTGCTGATCTTGGCAGAAACAGGTCCAGCACACTTCTTCTTACTCGTTCTCCAGTGTATCCTGACGTCTGGCGGGATGTAGAGCTCTGCGGATGTCCCTGGATGACAATCCGTTGTTAGCAAACACTTTTTTTAAGATGTTAAAGTTCCCCTGCCAGGCTGTCTGTCAGTCAGTGTCTTGGCTCGGTGTACGAGTGTTCTGAGCACCTCGGTCTTCTGTGCTGGGTGGTGGCAGCTGTCGGCCTATAGGTATAAGTCTTTGTGTGTTGACTTTCGGTATACACTGTGGCTGAAGGTGCCATCCGCCTTCTTCTTCACCAGGACATCCAGAAACGGAAGCTGACAGAACCAAAGTACTGGAGCACTTGCTACAACATGGTAACTTCAACAGCCCTATGAAAAGTCTATTTGGAGAAAGTTTGATGCAACACCTTTCAGAAAAAAAGAATTTAATATTCGGATGCCTTGAGTTCAGGTGGTCCAGGAAGTCTTCCAGTTTTTCGCGACTGTGGGGCCAAATGACAAATGTCACCAACGTATCTCAGGAAGCATTTTGGCTGGTAAGTGGAAGTTGTAAGAGCCTCGAACTTCTCCACGAACAGGTTGGCCACTATTGGTGACAAGGGGTTACCCATCGCCACCCCTTCAGTGTGTTCATAGAATTGACCTCCACATAGGAAGTAAGTCGATGTTAGAATAAGCTTAAACAGATCCAGCACAGCTACATCAAACTTCTCACTGATTAAGTCAAGCGTGTCCTTAAGGGGCACTCTGGTGAACAGGTACACCACGTCAAAACTGACCATTAAATCTGCATCTGAGAAACGTAGGTTTTTAAGATGTTCCACAAAGTCCTGTGAGTTACGGATGTGGTGTGCACACTTCCCCACATATGATGCCAACATTTTCTTGACATATGTTGCAGCTGGGTAGGTGGCTGCCCCAATATTGCTCACAATGGGTCGTAGTGGTACACCCTCTTTGTGGATTTTAGGTAGTCCATAGAGTTTGCGTGGTACTGGTGCCTTGGATTTCAGTTGTTTGATAACTTTCTCAGGCCAGCCAGTTTCCTTCAGCAGAGACGTGGTTATTCTGTCCACCCTGTCAGTTGGATCCTGCTCTAGTGGTTTGTGAGCCGGGTCCTCCAGAAGTCGCCGCATCTTCAGGTCATAGTCACCTTTCTGCAGTATGACTGTGGAGTTCCCTTTGTCTGCTGGCAGTACCACTATGTAGTCATCTTCTCATAATCTCCTGAGGGCCATCCTCTGGTCTCTTGAGATGTTAGACTTAGGCGGCCTGGCTCTGGTAAGGGCTCTGCACGTCTCTCTCCGAATCTCTTCAGCCGTACTTGAGGGTTGTGTGTTGACTTGTTCCACAGAGCTGATGAAATTGGCTACCGGTAGATCTTTAGGAGTGACAGCGAAATTTAGGCCGGTCACATGGCGTGCAAGAGAGATTAAGAAAAGCCTTACTCAACCCTGAACAATATATTACAAAATTTGGATCACTCCGAAAATACTTTGGGAAATATTTAAATAAAACAAGATTCTGGGATAACCCAGTGACACACACGGACGTCCTACGCAGTCTGTAAGCTGAACTACCGCGACATATTCAGGAAAAAGGTAGTAAAAGTATCCGAAAGCAATTTGGAGTATTTTCTATCTGCCTTGGACTCTATTGACTTAATTAATGAAGACGCAAGACAGACACACCAATCAAAATAATTTCCGTAGCAGCGGCGGCAACCAGCCTAGGAAGCGCCAGCCGCAGTACGGCGTCAACAATGTAGCGTGCGCGACTGAGTCACGACCGGCTTTTGTCGATTCCGCAGCAGCAGCGCATATGCCATGTCCGAATTCTGGAGGCAATTTCAGTAACAACCATAATCAAAATTTTAATCCAGGATTTAAAAGAAAAAGAAAAAATAGAGACAAACTACTCAGGCTATTCCGGTAACAGGAAGCGACACTGGAATAGGAACGATAACGGAAATTCAGTGGAGTAACGGTCTCAGTAATTTTCAGCCTCAATTTAGCAACACCGCTGCTAACCCACGAAATGTGCAGTGGCAGTACCCGATTAGCAATCAACACTATCAGTTCCAAGCTCAAAGTAACATTACACCTGTAAACTCAGGGCAAAATCATGATCGCAATGTGCAATGGAGTAACAACACGTCGAGTGTGAATATTATAGAAGTGACGAACGAAACACCTACAAACAGTAATAATGGGGCGTTAAACTATACGTGGCTTTATTATGCTCTCCAATGTTGCTCATCAATAGTCGTGGGGCGATCCGTGCTACCATGGTAATAACTTGCTAAGATATCAAGGTGAAAAGGACTTTCGTGATTTGTTAACCAATGTGGGAGAACCACAGTTGTATGAAGAGGATGGTATAGTGTAAGCTAGCATACAAGCTACACTAGGAAAAATACCTACTCACATCCTTTTGGTTACTGGCGCAAAAATTAGTGTTATGTCCAAGGCTTTGTTTAAAGAGATTGACAGCCACAAAGCTTTACCGACCTATCCGGATCAGAACTGGAGGATATTAGGAGACATAGGTGGAAAATCTAAGTTAATTAAGGTACAAACCATGGTCTAAATACAAATTGAAGATACTGTTTTTCGGGCAATTTTTGTAGTAGGGGAAGGACTGACGGAACGGTGTATTTTTGGCACGGATTTCTTAAGGGAAAAATGTGCAAAAACTGTCCTAAAAACTGGGAAGTTTTATCTGTTTATAAATGGGAAGAAATGTACTGTAGATTTGATAAACGTCAAAAGTAGCGACGCCAAGTCTTGTGAAACTATACACATCCAAATTTTAAAAGTCAACACCTTTCGACGCCATGACTCGAACGAAATGTGGTGTCAGCAAGTAGAGCAGCAAGAATTTGAGGATAAAATATCAGAATGCACAGGAATGTCTCATAAACAAAAGGACGACATCAGAAGTGTATTGTTACGTTATGTACGCGTGTTCGACAAGAAACCTGGAGTTATTACAACGTATAAATATCGCATGGATGTCCTCCCCCACGACACGTTCTGAAAAAAACATTCCATACCGTGGTCACAAAGAAAGGCAATGGCTCAGGAGATTAGGATGCTTGCATGGAATATTATAGAGACCTTCTTATCGCCATATTTCAGTACACTGCTTGCAGTAAAGAAAGCGGATAAATCGGTGAGACTTGTTCTCGATGCCAGGGAAATCAATAAGATTATTGTTCCAGTAACGACCCACCCTGAAAACCTAGAACAATTGCAGCGATTCCATGGAGTAAAATTTTAACTAGTGTGGACCTCCGTAGTTCATACTGGCAAATTCCCCATCACCGTATTCCGTCTCCCTTACTCCTCTCACTTTTTTACTACTGGAATTAATTTTATTCGGCTTGTGGTTTTATTTATTTAGATATGATTATATATGTGTAGCAGCAAGTAAGTTGGTACATGGTAACTAGTGACTTTGCTTTACGATATTAAAGTTTGGATTTTCAATGTTCAAACTGATACAAAACTGAAACTGAGAGGTGATGGCAGTACACAAAATTATTTGTAACAAGTTGCTATGGTTTTGATTCAATGTTATTACACTGTCTGTACTTGGTAATTCTTTCTGCATAAAAGCAAGTAACTTCGAGTAATGTTGAGTAAATATTTCACTTTGGCTGTATGAGTCACACTATCACACACATGTTAAGATCAGACATGGAGTGGGAGAGGGAATAAACACTTTTATCATAAATGCGGCACACCGTGGATCAAATCATTGCTTTTCCACGTCTGCTCTGGATAATCATGTAGGAAACATTCACTTGCTACTGTAACGTAATCAAGAAAGAAAGAAAACTGTATCTGAACTCACTACCTTGCATCGTATTCAGAAAAGTCAGTAATGAAATTCAAATGATCGTCACAGCACTGAATGTTGGTTACGTTATGCAGTGGATTTTTGAACACTGTTAATTAGAACAGGCGCGCGGCTAGCCCACGTTGTCTTAATCTCAGGGAAAAAATGTAAAATATTGCTTTAGTTTCACAGAGCAGACCTTGCCACAAAATGTGAAAACGGTAAAGTCGTAACACAGTTATTCGTTATATTTTTGTGATCGCATAGAACATGTCGCACAGTACCTTCCAAATCAAACTGAGAAATGCACTGAATAATATAATATAGTCTGCCGGCACTGCTGGAAGCTGTAAGAAAATGTTAAATATTATTATGTTACCTCGCTTTACCGGCGAGGCGACTGTGATGCCTGAAATAAATATTTTTTAAATGTGCCGCGTCTGCGGCCGTTGCCCTCGCAGATTGGTACAGCGGCTTCCGCTAAATTAAATGCTGAAAATGTCTAGATTATTTATGGGACGAATGGCTGCCAACTTAACAAATTATTTTAAAAACATATTTGCTAAAACTCTATATATTCAAACAAAAATGCAGTAATTTTAAACGCCTTTACACAACAACTCGCCTAATGGCGGATCTCAAGCTTCATGAACAAAAGACTCACGGCCAGCATATACATTTGCTTAACACGAAAGTGTTACTCGTAACGAAACCCAAAGACAACAGAGAAATTATTACAATGATTTCTACTGTTTATACATGTACTGAATTGTCCTCTTTATCTGAGGCACAGATCATAATCACTAAATCATTTAACAAGAATACGATTGTCTAAGGTGGTAATATGTCATGGATTCAAAGTTAAAAAATGCATAAAACGTCAAATAATTATGAATGTTCTACATACACACATAATATATTCGTGAATTTTTTACAAAGTATTTCTTTATTGCTTCACTTGGTCATGTTTATTCGTGTTTAAATTATTTCTCTTTCGCCGTGTGCGTGGCACTATATCGATACATGGTAACTGGTCTTATACACACGGAAAAAATTGTCACACTTTTTATGTGACGCTACAACCTGAAAGTAAGAAATACACAGCATTCATATTTGCAATCAGGTCCTACCAGTACTGCATTTTGCCCTTTGGGTTGAATGTGAGTGCTGGTGTTTTCATCACTGCACTCGACACCGTGTTAGGGCCTGACCTCTTCGACAAACTCACAGTATATACAGTGTGGTCCATTGATAGTGACCGGGCCAGATATCTCACGAAATAAGCATCAAACGAAAAAACTACAAAGAACGAAACTCGTCCAGCTTGAAGGGGAAACCAGATGGCGCTATGGTTGGCCCGCTACATGGCGTTGCCATAGGTTAAACGGATATCAATTGAGTTTTTTAAAATAGGAACACCCATTTTTATTACATATTCGTGTAGTACGTAAAGAAATATGTATGTTTTACTTGGACCACTTTTTTCGCTTTGTGATAGATGGCGGTGTAATAGTCACAAACGTATGAGTACTTGGTATCACGTAACATTCCGCTAGTGTGGACGGTATTTGCTTCGTGATACATTACCCGTGTTAAAATGCAGCGTTTACCAATTGGGTAAAAGGTCGATATCGTGTTGATGTATGGATACTGTGATCAAAATGTCGAACGGACGTGTGCTACGTAGGCTGCTCGGTATCCTGGACGACATCATCCAAGTGTCCGGACCGTTCGACGGATAGTTACGTTACTTAAGGAATCAGGTATAGTTCAGCCACATTTTAAACGTCAACCACGTCCTGCAACAAATGATGATGCCCAAGTAGGTGTTTTAGCTGCTGTTACGGCTAATCCGCATATCAGTAGCGGAAAAATTGCGCGAGAATCGGGAATTTCAAAAACGTCGGTGAGAATCAAAATAGATTGCACCCGTACCATATTTCTATGCACCAGAAATTGCATGGCAACGACTTTGAACGACATGTACATTTCTGCCACTGGACACAAGAGAAATTACGGGACGATGACAGATATTTTGTACACGTTCTATTTAGCGACGAAGCGTCATTCACGAACAGCGGTAACGTAAACCGGCATAATATGCACTATTGGGCAACGAAAAACCCACAATGGCTGCAACAAGTGGAACATCAACGACCTTGGCGGGTTAATGTATGGTGCAGCATTATGGGAGGAAGGATAATTGGCCCCATTTTATTGATGGCAATCTAAATGGTGCAATGTATGCTGATTCCCAATGTAACGTTCTATCAATGTTACTACAAGTAGTTTCACTGCATGACAGAATGGCAATGTACTTACAACATGATGGATGTCTGGCACATAGCTCGTGTGCGGTTGAAGCGGTATTGAATAGCATATTTCATGACAGGTGGATTGGTCGTCGAAGCACGTTCACCGGATCTGACGTCCCCGGATTTCTTTGTGTGGGGAAAGCTGAAGGATTTTTGCTATCGTGATCCACCGACAACGTCTGTCAACATGCGTCAGCGCATTGTCAATGCATGTGCGAACATTACGGAAGGCGAACTACTCACTGTTGAGAGGAATGTCCTTACACGTATTGCCAAATGCATTCGGGCTGACGGACATCATTTTGAGCATTTATTGTATTAATGTGGTATTTACAGATAATCACGCTGTAACAGCATGCGTTCTCAGAAATGATAAGTTCACAATGGTACATGTATCACATTGGAACAACCGAAATAAAATGTTCAAAGTTATCTACTTTTGTATTTTAATTTAAAAAACCTACCTGTTACCAACTGTTTGTCTAAAATTGTAAGCCATATTTTTGTGACTATTACAGCGCAATCTATCACAAAGTGAAAAAAATGGTCCAACTAAAACATTATATTTCTTTACGTACTACATGAATATGCAATAAAAATGGTTATTCCTATTTTAAAAAATGCAGTTGATATCCGTTTGACCTATGGCAGCGCCATCTAGCGGGCCAACCATAGCGCTATCTGGTTTCCCCTTCAAGCTAGACAGGTTTCGTTCTTTGTAGTTTTTTCGTTTGACGCTTATTTCGTGAGATGTTTGGCCCGGTCACAAGCAATGGACCACCATGTATAGACACCTTAATAGCAACTACTACTTTGGATGAACATATAGAACTTTTGACAGGATGTTAGAGGTTTTCAGCAGCTGGTGTTACAGCGAACCTTAAGAAATCTAAATTTGTAAGAAAAGACATCAAATTTCTCGGTCACATAATTTCGCCCGCTGGGATATAGCCTGATGCTTGGAAACAATTAGCGATTAGAAATTTTCCAGCCCCTTGCACAAAGGGACAGCTAAAGGCACTAGTAGGCTTGTGTTCATTTTTCCGCCAGTTCGTTCCGAACCAATTGCTGAGTGACTCTGCATTATTAGACGTAAAGGAGGACAAGCAGTGGAACTGGACGCAACAGTGCCAAGCTGATTTTTGGTAGTATAAAACATGCTTTGGTAAACTCCAATATTTTAGGGCAACCTGACATGAGCAAAGCTTTTTGTATTGCAGCAAATGCTTCATTTTCGGGATTAGGAGCCTGTCTGTTTCAGCTGGATGTAGGTGGGGCACAGACAATGTTAACGTTATTGGTTTTGCTGGCCGCATACTATCACAATGTGAACGCAGATATTCCACCACAGAGTTAGAAGCCCTTTCTATTGTGTGGGCATTCAAGGTATTTATCTATTTGGCAAACATATACTAGTCTACAGTGACCACCAGGCGTTAAGCTTTTTACTCACATGTAAGTTATTACATAATCGCCTTGCGCGGTGGACTTTGTTTTCTCTGTCTTATCATTTTGAAATTATATATATATGAAGGGCACAGACAACGTAATCGCCGATGCACTGTCATGGTTACCCCATGGGTTACCCCAAGGATTACCCGAGTTTGAAGAGTTGATAGAACAAAACACAGAATTTAAGGTAATGCTCATATAGGACACTAAATTTAGAAAATATTTTTTGGATGTGTGTAACAACATGGCGAAATTGCAGGAAGAAGATGAGCGGTGGAAGAAAGTCAGATTTCAATTAAACAATAACCCACCTGGACCTGTACGACAGCATTACAAGTTGTACAAAGATGTGTTATTCTATAGGAGAATCCTATGTAGTGATGTGTGGTGCGTTTGTGTACCCGAAGCGTGTGAGGAAAGTTTAATTTGGCATACTCATTTCACTTGGGGACACTACGGTGCCCGCAAATACTGTAAAAAAGTGAATGTGTACTGCTACTTTCCCAATATGCTACGACGCACACAACAGATTTTGAAAACTGGTATTGTTTGTCAAAAGCCTAAGCCTGTCAAACTGAACTGCGAGACAGTCACATTCTATTTTACCAAAAAACTCTCTAGAGCTGGTATGCATAGATCCTATGGGTCATTTACCCTCTGCAAGAGGAGGGGTGAAATATATAATTGGTGTATATGATGTATTTTCGAAATATGTGAACTGTATGCCACAAAAACAACCGCAGCTAAGCCTATTATTAGACGTATGCTAAATCACTACTTTCCGTCTGTTGGGAAACTGCACGCGATCTGATCAGATAATGCAACCAATTTTACATGCGATACTTGGAAACAATTTCTAAAAGAGCAGCAGGTGAAACAAATTTTGATATCCAAATATAGCCCCCAATCCAACCCAATAGAAAGAGTTCTTTGTGAATTGAACATGTTTGAGGATGTATGTAGGCCAACAAACAGCCTAAATGGATTGAATACTTAAACGTTTTTGAACAGATAGCAAATAATCTTCCGATTTACGAAACAAGTTACACCGTCGGAATTAATATACAATAGGAAAGAAAACAATGAATGGGTTAACCCCATCCCATCTGTTCCAAGACAACCTGGAGATTCAAATGAAACGGTAAGACAGGTATTGATCTCTATTACAGAACAAGCTCAACGCCGTAAGAAACATTTTGACAAACAGCTATATAGTGTTACCAGATTTGTGGTTAGAGAAAAAGTATTACTTAAGACCCATGTCACCCAAGAAAAACGTTAAGTGGCAAATAAGATATATTGGTCCGTATATTATTGTACATATTCCGCATGACGGATGCTATTTACTTGCGTATCCTTAAAATGGTAAAATCAAAGGACTCTATGCACACAAAGACTTGAGGAAATTCCACTACGTTTAAGTATCACACTTTAAATCTGTCTATGCACACGAGTCAAACATGTGAACTATGGTAAAAAGAAGAAATACGATCAGGTTAAAGTAGGTGTATCTTCTTATGCAGCTACGTCAGAGCATTTCACTACTTCTGTTTACATTTGTCAGTGATTGTGGACACAAGCAAGCTAGGACATACACGTCAATTGATGACTAGCAATGTTAACACAGGATGTACTTCCACTATTGACTGAATAGCTGAATAGTTTCTGATCACAGTGGTATTATAGTTTTTCAACTTGTGTTTTAATGATTATAAGATACAAGGTAAGTGAGAGAAAATATTGGACTCACTAAGGTACACAATTATACTGTTCCGCAAGTACATGCCATGTTGCAGACGTGTCCACACCACTAGGCTTTATTTATGAGTATATCGAGCAAAACGATATTGAATATTTTAGGCTCTGATGATATGATTTCTAGCTGCTAATGAAAGTTTAGCGTGTTATACACCATACGCATGACAATCTAAGTAAAGTGCATCCAAAGATAAGAGTTTAGGAATAAACAAAATGTGATCTTACTGAAATAAAAATAATTTTTCAACTCTATACACACGTTTGAGTGCAAGTACACTGCTGAGGTACGATGTGTAAACACGATATGAGGCATACTTAAAACGGGGCGGCTGCGCGGTTCTAGGCGCTACAGTCTGGAACCGCGTGACCGCTACGGTCGTAGGTTCGAATCCTACCTCGGGCATGGATGTGTATGATGTCCTTAGGTTAGTTAAGTTTAAGTAGTTCTAAGGTCTAGGGGACTGATGACCTCAGAAGTGAAGTCCCATAGTGCTCAGAACCATTTGAGCCATCAACTAGATCCTGGTATAAAAGAGGGAGGAAGTGGAAAGCATAAGCAACTATAAGGAACACTTTACCCCACTTACTACTCCGGATACCCTTGCAGCCAAACAGCCTGGATCGATACACTAAAAATACGACGTTCTTGTAAAACTTTCTTGTTTTCAGCAAAAATGTAACTGCAGAATCATAGAAGAGGCTTGTGAAATGTAATGATATTGTGAACTTGCGATTGAAAAAGTTTTTTGTACGCACGAACAATGACACTGTGAATCGTCGTACAGAACTGAACTATAAGTTTGATCTAAAAGACGATGTAACGTAATATCCACGTATTTGATGTAAAAGATGATGAATGTAATATCAATATATTTAATGTAAAGAACGATGTAGTAATTTTTGTTTCTAGTAAGTATTTTGTGTGCCCTAGTGTGTACGTTTTGTTTTCCTCGCTAAGTACCAGTGCCAGCATCAGAACTATATAAACTGAGTGATGAAGAGAACTCCATTAAAGAAATAAACAATGCCATTTAAGTACATTTGTAGAGGAGTCAGGAACTACCTGTGTGTTAAGTTGTTGGGCTCATTGCCCGAAATTTGACATTTCTTCGGAAAAGGGGGCAATGTAAAGGAATTATAATAATTTTTTAAATAAATATATAGACACTAGTTGAACTACCAGAGATTAATGCGTAAAGCATTTGCTGAACAAAAGAAACTTTATACCCTTCGTTTATTAGTTTTAGAATAAGTTACCTTTCGCTGTTATCCTGTCCTAGTGTTAAGACGTGTTGTGCCATTACTTACTGATAAAATTGGGTTAAATAATGAAAGTGATTTTGAAGCAGAGTGATTTCGTCTTTTCTGATACCAAGGCTCCCAGCTGCTGAAATTCTGGAGAATTATTACTATTCTAATTTTATGCAGAGAATTCAGATGGAGACGACGATCTTCACGGCGACGCTGTTCAACAATAGAGGTGCGTGAATGTGTTCATCTTTTTCCTCTCGTGGCTGCTACCGTCAGTTTCAGTATATCTGCCGCGACAGGGCGTGCAGTCTTTCTGTTCATTTAATTTCAAAATCCACGCATTTACGTTCTAAGATGAATAATTGCATTTAACTGTAATTCCTTTTATGCAGGCCATAGGGGATGATTGCACACAAAATGTACGTGCCTCTGTCCCGTTCGTGTGTTCGCATATATTCAAGTGTGTACAAGCGTAGCTATAAGACTTACTTCCTACATACTATTAACGTTTTTTTTACCACTCATTCGCGAATGTACGTACCCTCTTATTTGATGTAGTCAGTCGGCAGTATTCTTCAATAACATTATTTGTAATATTCAGTGGCTTAGTTTCCACAATTGATCTTTGCCTGTGTCGCAACAGATCTTCACGCGAAATATTTATCACGCGACATCCACAATAACTTTTGTTTCAAAATTTCGACGACCATCATAAAGATTTTTCTAATAATAATAATAATAATAGTAAAACATAATAATATAAGAGGACGCGTTTCATTAACTATCAGACCATCAGCCCCACCAACCTTCTTTGTAAGCTGCTGGAACATGTGGTATGTCGGCAGTCGGGTTGGGCTCTGGAGTCACGTTGCCTGCTTGCTCCAAGTCAGGGCGGCTTCCGCTTGGGTCGCTCTTCCACTGACAATCTTGTGTCCATGGAGTCTGCCATCCAGACAGCCTTTTCCAGACGGCAACGTCTGGTTGCGTCTTTTTTGACTTACGTAAAGCATACGACACGACCTGGTGACATGATATTCTTGCCACATTGTATGAGTGGTGTCTCTGGGGCCCGCTCCCGATTTTTATCCAAAACTTCCTGTCGCGCCGTACTTTACATGTCCAAGTTGGTGCCTCCCATAGTTCCATCCATGTCCAAGAGAATCGAGTCCCGCACGGCTCTCTATTAAGTGTGTCTTTGTTTTAAGTGGCCATTAACGGTCTAGCAGTAGCTGTCGGACCCTCCATCTTCCCTTCTCGGTATGCAGACGACTTCTGCATTTCGTACTGCTGCTTCAGTAATGTTGTTGCTCAGCGGCGCCTACATGGAGCCATCCACAAGGCACAGCCACGGGCTCTAGTTTTCAGCTGCAAAGTATTGTGTCATGCACTTCTGTCGGAGTCGTATCGTTCATCCGCAACCAGCACTTTACCTTCATTACGATCCACTCACTGTAGTGCAAACACACAGATTCCTAGGACTGTTTGTCGACGCTCGATTGACTTGTCTCCCACATCATCTGCTTAAGCGGAAGTGCTGGCAGCACCTCAATGCCATCCGTTGCCTGAGCAACTCCAATTGGGGTGCAGATCGCTGTACGCTGCTGCAGCTCTACAGAGCCCTTGTCCAAATCCGAATTGACTATGGGAGTGTGGTTTATGGTTCGGCAGTGTCTTCAGTGTTGCATTTACACGACCCTGTGCAACACTATGGGTTAGACTAGCGACAGGACCTTTTAGGACGAGTCCGGTGGCCAGTGTACTGGTGGAGGCTGGTGTTCTTCCATTGCAGATCAGGCGTGCGCAACTGCTCGCCAGTTACGCAGTTCCCCTGAGCATCTGAATTACTGTCTCCTTTTCCCGCCCACGGCAGTCCATCTCCCACATCGGCGGCCCAGGTCGGGGCTAAAGATTGCAGTTCACGTGCGGTCCCTTCTCTCCGAACTGGAGTCCTTCCGTTTACCACCTCTACTTGCGGTCCATTCACGTACACCTCCATGGTGTACGCCTCGGCCGCAGCTTCGTGTGCACCTTTCACGTAGCCCTAAGGACTCCATTAACCCTACAGCTCTCCGCTGTCACTTCCTCTAGATTCTTGACGTATTCTGGGGCTCTGAAGTGGTTTACACCGACGGCTCGATGGCTGATGGTCGCGTTGGCTTTGCCTACGTTCACGATGGCCATATTGAACAGCATTCCTTACCCGATGGTTGCTATGCTGATGGCCATTCCTCGTGCACTTCAGTATCTCCGTTCATGCCCTGGGGAGTCTTTTCTATTATGTACTGACTCCTTGAGCAGCCTGAAAACTATCGACCAGTAATACTCTCGTCATCCTTTGGTAACGTCCATGAAGGGGTCCATCTATGCCATGGAACGATCCAGTCGTTCAGTGGTGTTCGTCTGGACCCATGGTCACGTCGGAATCCCAGGAAATGAAACTGCTTACAGGCTGCCCAAACAGGCTACACGGAAACCACTTCTGGAGATGGGCGTCCCCACATCTGACCAGCGTTCGTTATTACGCCGCAAGGTTTTTCAGCTTTGTCAGGCGAAATGGCGAAATCTCAGTACGCACAACAAACTGCGAGCCATTAAGGGGACCACAAATATGTGGAAGTCCACTATGAGGGCGTCTCGCACGGACTCTGTGGTTCTCTGCAGGCCATGCATCGGCGACCCACGGCTACCTCCTGCGCCGTGAAGACCCACCTCAGTGTCAGTGCGGCTCCCGGTTGACATAGGCCCATATTCTTCTACGTCTTTCTTTGGCTGCCCCGCGACTTCATCTTCTGTTGCTGGACTCGTTGTCATTGATTTTAGCAGACAACGCCTCATCGGCTGATATGGTTTTTATTTCATCCGTGAGGGTGAGTTTTATCATTCGATCTGAGTTTTAGCGCCTGTCCTTTGTCCCTCTGTGCCCTAAACCCTAGAGCTTTTAGGGTGAAGGTTTTAATGTGTTGCAGGGTAGCTGCCTTTTCCTTTTTATTTTCGCGGTCGGCCAGCCACTGTAATCTGCTTTCCTGTTTTACTCTCTTCTATTTCTTGCATCTCTGTTGTTTTCTTATCCTCTTTTGTTCCTTTCAGTGTTGGTTAGCTTTCCTTCGTTCTTGTGGTCTTTCTTTTCGTGTTGTGTTATGTCTCATCTATTTTATTCTCACACTTGTGGTATTGTTTTATTAGGAACAAGGGCCCGATGACCTCTTAGTTTGGTCCCTTTCTCCCTCTTCCAAACCTACGAACCAACTAGATCGTTCTGTGTGCTGCACCTGCCTGGCCTTCAGATTATTCTTTATTCGTGAATAATAATTGTCACCAGTTATCTCTGTGTATGTGCACTCTCTCTAACAAAAGGCTGGGCGAATTAACGGAACGTTCGTTTATATTGTAAGTTCTTCCCTTTTTGTTCTCCGGCAGTAAGATGTTCTCTGTGTAAGATTTGTGCTATTCCTGTGTGTGTAGTATCCGATACAACAGTTGCAACGGGCTACCTCGCATTTCCGTATATGTGTTTATGAAAATACGTACAAGATTTTACCAGACCTGTCCTATTTTTGGTCTGTAGAACTCCACTGTTCCGTCCTACAACCGTTTAATTAATAATCAAAAACCCTTATTAGAAGAGATTGTCAGATAGTGGCTAGGGTCGAGACTGCAGAAAATCAACAGGTAGAGTCAAGTCTACCTGCTAAGTGGGAATCTGTAGTCAGGTAGGCGTTTTAGTCTCCACCACCTCTATCGCCACATTCTTATGAAAGAGAACTGACAGAATCCGCAACATCTACATCTTGATGGGAATAAAATGTCTTCATATAGTTATTTTAGTAGATTATCTAATACTGCCGCTGTACTTCATGTTATGCAATTTATTCGGTAATAAAATTCGCTTTTTAACCCTCGGAATCAACATTTCTGCTCATGACCCTAATTTTACTGCTTCGGTCGAAATTTTGATAAGTCTACCCGCTACTGCGAAAAAGGCGTCTTACAGATGGACGGACAGGCTGACGCATAGCAAATGAAAAAAAAAGTTTGGTGTGACGTAATTGCAAAAAAAAGCGCGTTTCACATTTTTCCCCCCCCCTTACTTGTGGTTTAAAATCTTGCTTATTGCTGACTTTCATGACTCTAGGGAAACCGGAAATACTTTATAGGTTTTGATGCGTGAGTTTGCGATTATTGAAATATGTGATATAAACAGCCGTAGCTTTTGATTGCACTGTCTTAGAATCCTATATTTATTAAAGCGCCGAGGGATCCTATACCTTAGTATGTGACATAAATGTAAACTTGATACTACTACCGGTTCATGAGAAAAAGAGTTTTTATGTCAGCCTGACAGACAACAGACCCTGCAGCGTTTTCGTTTTTACCGATTTAGATACGGAACCCTAAAAAGGCAGTCGTGGCCTTTAATGATTTGTAACGGCGGAAGTGGTTGTCTACTCATCTAATCGCTTCACCAGCCGGGTAAATGGTGTCGCAAACTTCTTTGTTACTTGCGGTTGCTATGGTTGTCAAACACACAGATCCTCTCCAGAGGTTTTTTGGTAGAGTGGTATGAATGATGACAGTGCCACAAAAGCAGACTTGTTAAACACGGTTTTCTGAAACTCCTGCAGCAAAGAAGACGAAGTAAGCATTCTTGAATTCCAATCAAGAACTACTGCCAAGATGAGAAACACAGTAGATGCCCTCGGTGTATCAAAGCAGCTTAAATCACTTGATAAAGACAAGGCCTCCGGTCCAGATTGTATATCAAATGGTTCAAATGGCTCTGAGCACTATGGGACTTAGCTGCTGAGGTCATCAGTACCCTAGAACTTAGAACTACTTAAACCTAACCAACCTAAGTCCATCACACACATCTATGCCCGAGGCAGGATTCGAACCTGCGACCGTAGCGGTCGCGCGTTTCCAGACTTTAGCGCCTAGAACCGCTCGGCCACAAAGGCCGGCGATTGTACACTCCTGGAAATGCAAAAAAGAACACATTGACACCGGTGTGTTTGACCCACCATACTTGCTACGGACACTGCGAGAGGGCTGTACAAGCAATGATCACACGCACGGCACAGCGGACACACAAGGAACCGCGGTGTTGGCCGTCGAATGGCGCTAGCTGCGCAGCATTTGTGCACCGCCGCCGTCAGTGTCAGCCAGTTTGCCGTGGCATACGGAGCTCCATCGCAGTCTTTAACACTGGTAGCATGCCGCGACAGCGTGGACGTGAACCGTATGTGCAGTTGACGGACTTCGAGCGAGGGCGTATAGTGGGCATGCGGGAGGCCGGGTGGACGTACCGCCAAATTGCTCAACACGTGGGGCGTGAGGTCTCCACAGTACATCGATGTTGTCGCCAGTGGTCGGCGGAAGGTGCACGTGCCCGTCGACCTGGGACCGGACCGCAGCGACGCACGGATGCACGTCAAGACCGTAGGATCCTACGCAGTGCCGTAGGGGACCGCACCGCCACTTCCCAGCAAATTAGGGACACTGTTGCTCCTGGGGTATCGGCGAGGACCATTCGCAACCGTCTCCATGAAGCTGGGCTACGGTCCCGCACACCGTTAGGCCGTCTTCCGCTCACGCCCCAACATCGTGCAGCCCGCCTCCAGTGTTGTCGCGACAGGCGTGAATGGAGGGACGAATGGAGACGTGTCGTCTTCAGCGATGAGAGTCGCTTCTGCCTTGGTGCCAATGATGGTCGTATGCGTGTTTGGCGCCGTGCAGGTGAGCGCCACAATCAGGACTGCATACGACCGAGGCACACAGGGCCAACACCCGGCATCATGGTGTGGGGAGCGATCTCCTACACTGGCCGTACACCACTGGTGATCGTCGAGGGGACACTGAATAGTGCACGGTACATCCAAACCGTCATCGAACCCATCGTTCTACCATTCCTAGACCGGCAAGGGAACTTGCTGTTCCAACAGGACAATGCACGTCCGCATGTATCCCGTGCCACCCAACTTGCTCTAGAAGGTGTAAGTCAACTACCCTGGCCAGCAAGATCTCCGGATCTGTCCCCCATTGAGCATGTTTGGGACTGGATGAAGCGTCGTCTCACGCGGTCTGCACGTCCAGCACGAACGCTGCTCCAACTGAGGCGCCAGGTGGAAATGGCATGGCAAGCCGTTCCACAGGACTACATCCAGCATCTCTACGATCGTCTCCATGGGAGAATAGTAGCCTGCACTGCTGCGAAAGGTGGATATACACTGTACTAGTGCCGACATTGTGCATGCTCTGTTGCCTGTGTCTATGTGCCTGTGGTTCTGTCAGTGTGATCATGTGATGTATCTGACCCCAGGAATGTGTCAATAAAGTTTCCCCTTCCTGGGACAATGAATTCACGGTGTTCTTATTTCAATTTCCAGGAGTGTATATCAGTCAGGTTTCTTTCAGAGTATGCTGATACAATAGCTCCATATTTAGCAGTTATATAAAACCCCACGCTCACAGAAAGATCCGGACCTAAAGACAGGAAAATTGCTCAACTCACACCAACACCCAAAAAGGGAAGTAGGAGTGATCCGCTGAATTACAGGCCTATATCACTAACATTGATTTTTCAGTAGGGTTTTGGAACATATACTGTGTTCGAACATTATGAAGCACCTCGAAGAAAATGTTTTATTGACACACTGTCAGCACAGATTCAGAAAATATCGTTCTTGTGAAACACAACTAGCTCTTTATACTCGTTAAGTAATGAGTGCTATTGACGGATGATGTCAGATTGATCCCATATTTTTAGATTTCCAGAAGGCTTGCAACACAGTTCCTCACAAGCGTCTTCTAATCAAATTGCGTACCTATGGAATATCGCCTCAGCTGTGCGAATAGATTAGTGATTTCATGTCAGAAAGGTCACAGTTCGTAGTAATAGACGGAAAGCCATCGAGTAAAACAGAAGTAATATCAGCCGATCTCCCTCTATTGTCCCTGACCTACATTAACGACAGAAGAGACAATCTGATTAGTCGTCTTAGATTGTTTGCAGATGATGCTGTCATTTACCGTCTTGCAAAGGCATCAAATGACCAAAACGAATTTCAAAATGATTGAGAAAAGATGTGTATGGTGCGAAAAGTGGCAATTGACCCTGAATAAAGAAAAGTGTGAAGTTGTTCACATGAGTACAAAAACAAATCCGATAAATTTCGATTACACCAAAAGTCGCACAGACCTGAAGACTGTAAATTCAACTACACTCCTGGAAATTGAAATAAGAACACCGTGAATTCATTGTCCCAGGAAGGGGAAACTTTATTGACACATTCCTAGGGTCAGATACATCACATGATCACACTGACAGAACCACAGGCACATAGACACAGGCAACAGAGCATGCACAATGTCGGCACTAGTACAGTGTATATCCACCTTCCGCAGCAATGCAGGCTGCTATTCTCCCATGGAGACGATCGTAGAGATGCTGGATGTAGTCCTGTGGAACGGCTTGCCATGCCATTTCCACCTGGCGCCTCAGTTGGACCAGCGTTCGTGCTGGACGTGCAGACCGCGTGAGACGACGCTTCATCCAGTCCCAAACATGCTCAATGGGGGACAGATCCGGAGATCTTGCTGGCCAGGGTAGTTGACTTACACCTTCTAGAGCACGTTGGGTGGCACGGGATACATGCGGACGTGCATTGTCCTGTTGGAACACCAAGTTCCCTTGCCGGTCTAGGAATGGTAGAACGATGGGTTCGATGACGGTTTGGATGTACCGTGCACTATTCAGTGTCCCCTCGACGATCACCAGTGGTGTACGGCCAGTGTAGGAGATCGCTCCCCACACCATGATGCCGGGTGTTGGCCCTGTGTGCCTCGGTCGTATGCAGTCCTGATTGTGGCGCTCACCTGCACGGCGCCAAACACGCATACGACCATCATTGGCACCAAGGCAGAAGCGACTCTCATCGCTGAAGACGACACGTCTCCATTCGTCCCTCCATTCACGCCTGTCGCGACACCACTGGAGGCGGGCCGCACGATGTTGGGGCGTGAGCGGAAGACGGCCTAACGGTGTGCGGGACCGTAGCCCAGCTTCATGGAGACGGTTGCGAATGGTCCTCGCCGATACCCCAGGAGCAACAGTGTCCCTAATTTGCTGGGAAGTGGCGGTGCGGTCCCCTACGGCACTGCGTAGGATCCTACGGTCTTGACGTGCATCCGTGCGTCGCTGCGGTCCGGTCCCAGGTCGACGGGCACGTGCACCTTCCGCCGACCACTGGCGACAACATCGATGTACCGTGGAGACCTCACGCCCCACGTGTTGAGCAATTTGGCGGTACGTCCACCCGGCCTCCCGCATGCCCACTATACGCCCTCGCTCAAAGTCCGTCAACTGCACATACGGTTCACGTCCACGCTGTCGCGGCATGCTACCAGTGTTAAAGACTGCGATGGAGCTCCGTATACCACGGCAAACTGGCTGACACTGACGGCGGCGGTGCACAAATGCTGCGCAGCTAGCGCCATTCGACGGCCAACACCGCGGTTCCTGCTATGTCCGCTGTGCCGTGCGTGTGATCATTGCTTGCACAGCCCTCCCGCAGTGTCCGGAGCAAGTATGGTGGGTCTGACACACCGGTGTCAATGTGTTCTTTTTTCCATTTCCAGGAGTGTATATACTTAGGGATTACAATTACAAATAACCTAAATTGGAACGATCACATAGAAATTGTTGTAGATAGATCAAACGAAAGACTACGATTTATTGCCTCAGACATGATATGTGAATTGGAGTGGCAATCATTAAAACAAAGGCGTTTTTCGTTGCGACGGGATTTTCGCATAAAATTTCAATTTTCTCCTCGGATTGCAAAAAGATTCTGTTGGCACCCACCTACTTAGGGATACATGATCATCACGATAAAATAAGAGAAGTCAGGGCTCGCACAGAAAAAAATTGTGTTCGTTTCTCCCGCACGCCGTTCGAGAGTGGACCGGTAAGGAGACAGCTTGAAGGTAATTCATTGAACCCTCTGCCAGGTACTTTATTGTGAATAGCAGAGTAATCCCGTGGATGTAGATGAAAATGGCGAAAAAGTCTAGAGACAATAGTTCTGATAACGTAACGATAATTCCTGACTGCATTACTGGTAACGATATAGACCAAATTATACCTTCCTAATACGTTAAGTTGGAATTGTTTGTCGAGCAGACTTAGACCATTACCTATCAAAGCTTTCATATACAGACATGTAGCCCTAAGATCGTCCTGTACTTTGTCTACTGGGGCGGTAAAACTCGATTACATGTTGTTGACCGTGACGTCTTTTTATTGTTATGACCCGTAAAACTGGAGTACATCTGATACTTTACGATGGATGTGTAGATGTTGTGGAAGGGTGTAGTTTTAATTCGTCATTAATTTTAGTGCGTTTTTATTCATAAAGATTTCTCTGTACATTCGGAAGGTGCCACGCTGGTAGCCTTATCAAAACAGCCTCCTGCGATTGGAGACGCGTCTCTAGTGTGTGTGGGTGGCGTTCAGACATGGCTTTTTAACGGCCGCATTGCAACCACAGTCTTCTGACAAACAGGTGGAGACGGTAGGAATTTGTTGCCCGTTGCGTCTAGTGACACACACAGGTCGGTGATTCCTCCAATTTACCAGCTTTGCGTAAACCGCTTCCCGCACTTTCTCTCAGGTAGGGTCCGCACTTTGAGGTCGTGGAGCTCAGAACTAGCGGCAACATATACGGAGATGTGACAAGTGGCTGCCGTCTGGTCAGTATTCCCACGGCTGACCACAGGCTCGCAATGGCGACGTGAAACCTCACGGTTCACTGCTGCAGCAGCAGCGCCTGCAGATACGAACAGCATTTCATCATAAATATGGTGCTGATTGCACTGTTATCGGGTATGCGCAGCCTCTTTCTCCAGCGCTCATTGTGCGTGTGTTGTGCACTGTTTGAATCCACAGAGTGGTAGCCTAATTATAACTGAGTCTTTGGAGAATAGTGTTATCGACAAACGGTGCTCAGTCTCTGCAACTCTCTAAGCTCGCGTTTTATTGTATCGTGACTGCGTGAGTATACCACTTTGCGTACGGAAATAGTTTCTTTTTGCTATACTGTGGTCTTTACTCAGTTTCGTTTGTATGGTGAGGACATGTTTACTTCGGAGTAGTTCCACATCACTTCATGAGTCTTACGGTGACATAGCGCTGTAATATTGTGAGTGCTACATGTTTTTGTTTTCTGTCTGGCAACAGGGGCAGATACAGCCTACCGTCAACGTGATTCCAGGACTATATTTTGTCACTAAATTTCCTCCCGATATACCCGGTATGGTTCACGTGTAGTGGGGTAATACGTCAGCTACTCTGGTCCTGCTCACATCTGAAGGATACTCATTATATTGATGTACAGATAAGTTTTTGTAGAAATAATGTTTTAACAGTGCAGTGTACTAGCTGTCCAGCGTGTGTCTTTGTATTTCTATGGATCAGTCGAAATAATTTTAGTGGCAATGATCAAACTCTGATTTTCCTCTGGTAAATATACCAGCCTTGTTTAGACATCGTAGTCACTTGTCTTCACTCCACATGGGAGTCCACCTGGCAGGAAATGGAGTTATCAATGCAACTTCAGAATTTAAAAAAACTCGACTGCGAAATTATTTAACATCGACGATGCATTTCACCCTTTTGGGGCATCGCCAGATTGTGTAAAAGAAGCTATATATGTAATCCATCCGTCATAAAGCCATATAACAAGGAAATTGGAGGCAATAATGGCAGTAAGCCACAGAAGTTTTAAAAGAATGATGGTTGACGGTAGCAGAGCAAGCCTGTTTCTGGTTGGTCTAGAGAAAAGGGGATGGGAAAGGTAGTACTCGGCGCTAAATTTGTTAGCAACATTTATCTGGTAGGGCATTGGTGCATTACTACAGATTGCTGTGGCGGACTGTCCCCTCCCCCAATGACTGAGTGCTATTTGTGACAGCCACTAGGTCGCTTGCGTGTACACAGATACGAATTGCTTAAATAACGCAAATTTCTCCACCACACCTGGGGAATCGGTCTGGCGTAACATTAGGCAGACATGTAGTGCTCTCCCAATCGCGACTCGGTGGCCGCGACCGCGCAGGGAGTTCCGTACCCTGCTGGCATTATCCAGTGAACACGGGAGTGGAGACCCTCGTAATCCAGGTGTGTATCTGTAGCGTTCTTTGAATTTCCACCGACATGTTGGGATCTGTTTACTGTTACATTACAACGGGCAGGAGACTTTTCGGCCACAGCTGATACAGCAGCAGTGTGAGCCACCAGGCTGGAGACGACTACACCCCAACGTATCCAGCAATTGCTCGGCATGTTCGCGGTCATATTCCAAGCAGCAGATTCTACGGCTAACATCCAGAGTTCGCAGTCCGAGGGGTAGGTCACCCTCGGCGAATTGATGTTCGCTGGGGTGGTTTCAGTTATTGGACGGCTGTGTCTCTAGGTGCATATTTTGTAGCGCTGTACAGCATTTGAAACAGTATGTTTCGTTGGAAGCATCGGAATTTTATTATAACGTCACACAATCTAGTAATGTAGTGGTGGATTGTTAGGGGTTTGTCTATTGGGGTGTGGGCATGCTGCATTGTGATTGCCTGAGGGCATCAAGACATTGACGCTACGTCGGAACAATTGGGTGAATCTTGTGTGATTAGACACAATACTTATAATTTAGTGAAGTCCGAAAAAATTACGAAAATGGGCAAAAAATACGTAAAATTGGGGACGATACCAAAAATATGGGAAAATAAAAACTGCGGAAGCATGTTATAAATTAGAAACTGTTTCACTGCAGAGTACAACTGACTGGGCTCATGCTGTTCATCTGTAGCTATAAGAAGAGAATTACTAATGATAATCTGCTACTGTTTATAACAAACCTGCACCTCTAACACGTGATGGTTCAAATGGCTCTGAGCACTATGGGACTTAACTTCTGAGGTCATCAGTCCCCTAGAACTTAGAACTACTTAAACCTAACTAACCTAAGGACATCACACACATCCATGCCCGGGGCAGGATTCGACATGCGACCGTAGCAGTCGCGCCGTTCCGGACTGCCGCGCCTAGAACCGCACGGCCACCGCGGCCGGCGCTATCACTTGATGCTCAGACCTCAAATGAAAAGGGCTATGGGCAGTTGAGCTAGTTATGAGAGATGATGTTGGGGAAAGGTACTTGATCCACATTGGTCGACTGGGGCTGCCATTGGCTGAGAGAGGGTCCCTGCCATTTTTATGTCACGTGATGTCTATAGAGTTACGCCATGTACGCGGCAGCTACGGTCGCAGGTTCGAGTCCTGGCTCTGGGCACGGATGTGTATGATGTCCTTAGGTTACTTAGGTTTAAGTAGTTCTAAGATCTAGGCGACTGATGACCTCAGATGCTAAGTCCCATAGTGCTCAGAGCCATTTGAACCATTTTTAATTATTAAAAATTCAAAAAAGTGCATCAAGAGCTTAACAAACTGAGCAAGTCAGTAACGCGTTAGTACACTTCTGGCCGTTATGCAAACAGTTAATCGGCTTGGCATCGAACGATAGTGTTGTTAGATGCCCTCCTGAGAAATATCGAGCCAAATTCCTTCCAGTTGGCGCGTTAGATCGTCAAAATACCGAGCTACTAGGAAGGCGCTGCCCATAATTCTCCAAACTTTCTCAACTGGGGAGAGATCTGGCGACCTTGCTGGCCCAGGTAGGGTTTGGCAAAGACGATACAAGTAACAGAAATTCTATCTGCATGCAGGTAATTTTGCTGAAATGTAAGTCCAGAATAGCTTGCCTCGAAGGGCACAAGAACGGTGCATAGAATATAGTCGATGTGCCATTGTGCTGTAAGGGTGCCACAGGTGAAAACGAAAGGGGTCCTGCTATGGAATGAAATGTCATCCCAGGCCATCACTTTGTCGGACTGTACATAGTGTGGTAGACAGGCCTATATCCCACCACTCTCCGGGGTGTCTCAAGATGTGTACTCGTTGGCCATCAGGACTTTGGTCGAAGTCGGACTCCTCACTGAAGACAATTCTACTGCAGTCAATGTGACTCCAGGCCCGAATGAACAGCGAAGACGTTTATGGCGACGCCCTGGACAGTGATGGGACACCAACTTGAGTGCCGCCCGCCGTATGGCCGACCAACCACAAGTGATGGTCTGGGTGCCATTTCACTTCATAGCAGAACCGCTTCGGTTTTCAACCGTGGCACCCTTCGGCACAGTGGTGCGTAGACAATACTGTGCGCCCTGTTTTTTTGCCCTTCGTGGCATGCCACCCTGGGTTTACATTTCAGCAAGACGACGTCCGTCCGCATACGGCGAGAGTTTCTACTGCCTGTCTTCGCGCCTCCGAACCGTACATTGGGCAGCAAGATCGTTACATGTCTCATCAGCTGAGAACGTTCAGAGCATTACAGGCAGGGCCCTCCCACCAGCTCGGGATTTTGACGGTCTAACGTGCCAGTGTGACAGAATTTGACACGATATTCCTCAGGACGACTTCGAGAAAATCTGTCAATCAGTGACAAGCCGAGTAACTGCTTGCATAAGGGCCAGACGTAGACCAATGCATTACTGACTTTCTCAGTTCGTGAAGCTTTTTCTCTTGATTATATTATCAAAGTTTCCCGGAAGGATAATCATTTATTTGTGTGTACTTGTACGTAAATCTGCCGATTTCCGTCCAGTTCCGATAACCATTTCATGATGCGTCTTTTATTGTCTTATAGTATATATTTTGGATCATAATTAGCACCTTTTGGCTGGTAAAGAAGTACTTTTCCTGTCGATGCCATAAAGGGAAGTTTTCTCCAATGAAAACCACTCGTCTCCAAAACTGGAGGGTTCTGTCGCCATTAACAGGAGCAAAAGCTAGGCAGGCTTCTCTGTAGCAAGTAGACAATGTCTCTTTGAGAACTGTTTTTTGCTCTCAGTTCTGCTTTCCTTAGAAGACGAATGACTGTCCTGCTGCTAATAGTGAAGCTTAAAACTTGCTGAATTTGTCGTGCGTTGACGAATTAAGGGCTAATCACTGAAACAAAATATCCACCGATCGTGAGCTGCTGCAGCGGAATGAGGTCGCTCGATCACGTTACCACCCTCTTCCTTTCTTCTAATGCTCCTGGCAACCGTCGACTTGCGAATGCACATGGTCACGGTAGTGTTTATGGGATGAGGTGGGTGCGGCAAACTGGGCAACTGCCCAGGGCGGCAGGTTTAATGGATGCTACTTTGCAATATTTTGATAGTCACTGAAGAAACGATTAAGTGGGGCTCAGTATTGATCTCCGTCAAAAGGAAAAGAAAGTAAGCATTGAAGATATTTTTTCGCCTTGACGTTGTTATAAAATCCTCAAAGAATTCAGGTAGACAATAAACGCATTCTCAAAGTGAAAATGTAGAAGACCAGCAGGAAACACACTGAAGATGAACACACTACACTTTCACCATACGTAATTGGAAATTGGACCGCCCAGCATCGTCGAGGAACGTTTCACGGTGCTGATACTTTTCTTTCTTTCCTATATATATATTTTTTTTTTTTTTGCAAAAATCTGAAAAATCCGGAACTACATTGTGCAATGAACGGGATAAAACGAAATAAAGAGAACGATTCGTTAAAATCAAAACGTGTGTTTTACAAGGAGTTACTACTGTTGTTAACAAACTTTCTACTCGAATTCTGCCTTTCCGACGTGGTGATGATGAACTTGGAAGTGTTCGTAAGGTCAACTTCTTAATGTGCGTGGAACTTATTGCTGACTTTGGATTATATCTTGCCAGACATCTGTCACAAAAGAAAGATTCTGGGAAGGAAAAAGCGCCATACTTGACTTTCGCTACATACGAGGATTTAATCAGAATCATGGGGAAGAGTAGTTGAACAAATAGTGACAGTAATTTTTGCAGCTAAATATTACATTGTTATTGTTGACCCCAGTCTTGATTTCGCGCACAATGATTAGTTAAGCTGTGGTGCTATAGCAAACAACTATGATTAGCAGTAGAGCGTATTGCCGAATTGATACCCGATTCACGACATGGTGGCGAGGACCTGGCTGATGCGGTACTCCACCGTCCTGTCAGATAAGGATCGCGCATAATGAACTGTTGAGATCAACAAAAAATCATGCACAAAACATGTCAGGTGCTGTTTGGGTGTAATTAAAGTTCAGCTGCTCACAGAGTTTCAGTGTGGGCTGTAATCATCGTATGGCGGCGGAATTTGGTAGATATTCTAATGCGTTAATGCGGAGCCGTTTTACACCGGAAAGTCATTAATTCCAGTTTCACCCGTAGGTGGCAAATCTGCAAGAAATACATATATAAGTGTAGTGGATTAGGCACGGAATGTGGGCAGACGAAGTCAAACAAGTGAGGAAGCCATAATGCTGATTTTTTATTAACTGCTTCTTAAACAATTCGTTCAATATGAGCACTGGAGAGGTCGAAGAGAGGCTGCATCCATAATATAACTTGAACATCAGCTGCTCGCAGCAGTCCTGGTGGAATATACGCCACGTGTTCCTGTGTAATGGCCTCCTTATCATGTAAGAGACCCTATCTTCCACTCGAAAGCGCGTTCTTTTAGGTAACACCCAGAGCAGAAAGTCATACGGATTCAGATCAGGTGATCTTGCAGGCCATGTATCTGGAAAACCTGCGAAAATAACACTTTCGTGGAATGTTGCATTAAGCAGATCCTTCACTGGGCGAGCGACATGGGGTTATTCCATCTTGCATGAAAACAGTGGTTTCCACACAAGATGCGCTCTTCCACAGCAGGAATGACATGCTCTACCAGCTGGTTTCGATAAAGTGCAGACGTCATAGTACACCGGACAGGCCCCCTTGGTGTACTCTGTTCAAAAGAAGAACGGGTCAACAAACTACACCACCCAGTCATATACGACGAGTGCAGCGGCTCTACGTACACAACACGTTATAACAGTGCCCCCAATTCAGCAGTTTTGTTTATTCACTGCTTCCTGTAAAGTAAAATGTGCTTCGTCATTCCACTGAATATTGTCTAGCCACGTGTCTTATCAACCTCGATCCGTGCCAGAAACCGAAGAACAAATTCAGAACATAGCTTTGGATCGTGAGGTTTCAGACGCTGCAACTTCTGAATCCTGTATGGGTGTTATTGTGGTTGTTGTTGTTGTTGTTGTTGTTGTTGTTGTCTTCAGTTCAGAGACTGCTTTGATGCAGCTCTCATTGCTACTCTATCCTGTGCAAGCATCATCATCTCCGAATAACTTCTGCAACCTACATCCTTCTGAATCTGTTAAGCGTATTCGTCTCTTGGTCTCCCTCTACGATTTTTACGCTCCACGCTTCCCTCCATTGCTCAACTGGTGATATCTTGATGCCTCATAACATGTCCTACCAACCAATCCCTTCTTTTAGTCAAGTTGTGGCACAATTCCTCTTCTCCCCAGTTTCATTCTCTACCTCCTCATAAGTTACATGATCTACCCATCTAATCTTCAGCATTCTTCTGTAGCACCACATTTAGAAAGCTTCTATTCTCTTCTTGTCTAAACTGTTTATCGTCCATGTTTAGCTTCCATAAATGGCTACACTCTATACAAATACTATCATAAACGGTTTCCTGACACTTAAATCTATACCCGATGTTAACAAACTTCTCTTCACCATAAAAGCTTTCCTTGCCTGTCTACATTTTTATCTCCTCTACTTCGACCATCATCAGTTATTTTGCCCCCCAAATAGCGAGACTCATCTTCTACTTTGTCTCATTTCCTAATCTAATTCTCTCAGCATGACATGATTTAATTAGACTACGTTCCAGTATCCCCTTTTTGCTTTTGTTGAAGTTCATCGTATATTTTTCAAGGCACTGTCCATTCCGTTCAGCTGCTGTTCCAGGTCCTTTGCTGTCCCTGACAGAATTACAATGTCATTGGCAAATCTCAAAGTTTTTGTTTCTTCTCCATGTGTCTTAATTTCTACTCCAAATTTTTCTTTTGTTTCCTTTACCGCTTGCTGAATATACAGATTGAATAATAGGTGTAACCCTGTACCACTCCCTTCTCAACCATGTAAGGTGTCAAGCAAATCCAACACCTTCCATGAAAACCCTGGTATGATAAGCAAATCCCGTAGTATGTCACATAGCTCCAAATAAATCGTGACATTAAATTAACCAAAGTAATATGAGTAACGAGTGAGCAAATGGAATACCACAGACTAACACAAGAATGCCTAAATGCATGTCATACCTTCCCACCGTGAGACAGACGCAGTTCCGAGGGGAGAAACGAGAACAGAAGCCGAGAGCAGAACCAAGTTAAGCTAGAAGGCCCTACGATAAGCGACGGACACCCACGGTGTCAGCTAACCGCTAGGACCACCACGCAGCCCATGTTAAAAGCTAGAGCCCTCCAGAAGAACAGTATAGACCTTACGATAACACAAAAAGGGCCACACCAGCCGCAAGTTTTAGCGTAAGACTTTGTCGCGTCTCTGTTACGTTGCAAATGTTAAAACATTGCCCCACCACGAAAAGTATAACGTTTCTCATTGGATAGACAGAATTTTGTAGGCGGAGCTTCCGAGACGCCCCCTGACACTGCCTAACTAACGACAAGGTAATGAACGCACGCGATGCCGCGTAACAGCGCATAAAGCTTCACTCAGAACTGCAGAAGTCTCATCTGTTACACCCCCGTTTTACGTAATACTAGTGTCGATCGTCAATTAAATCTCATGGTGTTCTTATTTGCCACTTGAAGTAAAAATCTGAAACGCGATTATTTTTCTGTTATAGATGTGATATGGCATAGGTCATCCTTCGATCCATTGTAGAACTTGGAAACCCATTCAGGAAATATTCGTTCACATTTTTGTTGAACGCAGTTGGTTTTTATCATCCTGCGTTAAAACATTTCCTTTTATCAATAGTGCAATTTATAAACAATGTTTTGTGAGCAGAATAAAATTTCCAGTGGTAAACTTAACTGCTTTTTCGACGTTATTTTACCAGCTAACTAAAAATAGGAAAGCCTTGAATCCCTTCCACTAAATTTAGTTAGTATTAAGATTCTTTTACAGGGAGTGCAGTGGAGCTGACACTGAAATCATTAAGTATTTGGTTATATCATTGCTAGTCTCACTGAACTCTTGTGAACTCTACATGTCATGTGTGGTCTGGCGTCTCCTTACCAGCAACAGGTACCAGGTTCAAACTAGTCAATTCCCTAAAAAACACGCTCAGAGTGTCATTGCGCGAAAGTGGTAGGGAGACACGACTTAGAACAACAGACACCACGCAGAATGTTAGAACCACTGCTTCCCTTTCATGCCCCTCGATTCTTATGGCTGCCATCTGGTTTCTGAACAAATTGTAAATAGCCTTTCGCTCCCTGTATTTGACGCTTGCCACTTTCAGAATTTGAAAGAGAGTATTTCAGTCAATATTGTCAAAAGCTTTCTCTAAGTCTACAAATGCTAGAAACGTTGGTTTGCCATTCATTAATCTATCTTCTAAGGTAAGTTGTAGGGTCAGTATTGCGGTACGTGTTCTATCATTTCTACGGAATCCAAACTGATCCTCCCCGAGGTAGGCGTCTACCAGTTTTTCCATTCGTTTGTGAAGAATTCTTCTTAGTATTTTGCAGCCGTGACTTATTAAACTGATAAATTGGTAATTTTCACACCTGTCAACACCTGCTTTCTTTGCAGTTCAGATTACCACATTCTTCTTGAAGTCTGAGGGTATTTTGCATGTCTCGTACATCTTGCTCGCCACATACGAGAGTTGGAACTTTAATAGTGGCAACTATTTATTTATAGTTCATACAAAATAGATACATGTTTCAAGGTTTTCTGATCTTCAAAGTAGTCACCAGCATCGTTTATAGTCCATTGCCAGCGATGTGAAAGTCGTAGGATACTCTTAGCAGTGCCAGTTGTGTTGACAGTTCGCGCGGCATGATCTATTGCCCGGCGAATTTGTAGCAGTTCGGAAGCAAATGCTGTGGAGTATTTCCTTCAGTTTAGAAATCTAGTTGCATTCACAAGGACGTAAGTTAGGGGAGTGCAATATGTGGTATAGCACTTAGCAGCCCCATCAGTCAAACAAATCAGTAACAGCTTGCACTGTACATGCTTGAGCATTGTCTTGTAAAATGATGATAAGGTCCTGCAGAAAGTGCCATCACTTCTGTCTCTTTTGTATCCCGCCTGGAAGGCAGCGCGTGGGTCTGCTCCAGAAAACTGAAAGGTTCACTGCATCCAGGAAGTGAGTAGGAGCAGCAAAAGGTGAAAATCTCTCAGTACTGCTCTTAGAAATGGGTTTACTATATCACAATATAAACTGAATACATAACTTTGCACTGAGGTGCGAAGCCTTAGACCCGTTGTATGTAGAGCAAAGCTGAAGCGAAGTGTCCCGGCCGTCTGATCTCGATCAAATGGGGAGAATCTGTAGCAGAGCTTATAGAGGTCTCCCGTGCCGGCTAGAGGGCGCTGTCGTCGGTGTCTGTCGTAGTGCCAACCTAGTAGAGCGCACCGACGTTGTGGAATGGTAGCTATCGATACCACATCCCTCCCCCTGAAACGGCGCACCGTCGTCGAGTATGATTTCCGACGGCAGGTGGAGGGACCCGGGGGCGGCGCAGCTGAGGGGGCGGACAGCGGAAGTGCCGGGGCGCGCTGCCCACCCGCGACCCCGAATTGAGGAATATGCCCCGTCGGAAACCTGCCCAGGCCGCGCACCTCCACTGGGTATGCTCGGATGAGGAGGCGGAGCAACGACCTCCACGGGCGACAGCGGCGGCGGCGTGATGGCAGCCTCAGCGTCCATCGGTTCCAGCACCGCGGAGAAACACGGCGGCGGCGACGACGGCGGTGAGAGGCGCCCGCCCGGTGCACGAGACCGGACCGGCAGCGGCGGCAGCGGCAGGAGCGCCCGTGACGCAGGCGCGAGCGGCGGAGTCGTCAGCTGAGGTGGCGGAAGCCGCGAAGCCTCCAATTCTGCCGAGGACGGCACAAACGGATCTGATTCCGGTGTCGCTTGACAGTGCCGGAGGCACCAGAAATGACAAATGAGGCGCGCTCAAGCTGGCGAAGAATGCGCCCCTGATCCTACTGCTTCCTGCCAGAGAAAACGCGATAGAACACCAAATCCTGCGGCGTCAAGCCAGAACGAGGCGAAGCAGCGGGAGCGCGCAGTGGCGGGTGCAATAGCTGCAAGAGCGACCAATGGGCGTGGCCGTGTAGCAAATCCGCTGCGAAACGGATGCCGTGCAGCTGGGAGCGGTATGAAGCAAGGAAAGTCCATAGTGCGCGCTCGCGAGAGTGTGTGTTGCGCAGCTTGCTCATCTGCAATTTAAATGTACGCACAAAAAGTTCAGCCTCACCGTTCGACTGTGGGTGAAACGGGACTGAGGTCAGTTGGCGAATGCCATTAGCAGCACAGAACGCTTGAATCTCGGAGGACACAAATTGGGCCCACTGTCGGAGACAATAACTTCAGGAAGCCCCTCAATGCAAAAAATAGACGTCAAAGCCCGAATAGTACTGACAGATGTTGTAGAAGACATAGATACAACAAAAGGAAAGTTGCTGTAAGCATCAATAACTACAACCAGCAGGTGTCCCAGAATGGACCTGCAAAATCAATATGAACGCGCTGCCAAGGCGCAGTAGGAGTCGGCGACGCAAAGACGCGCTGGTGGGGAGAAGATTGATGCTCCGCGCAAGAGCGACAGTGAGCAAACAAATTCTCAATTTGTTTATCAATGCCGAACCAAGTGCAGTGACGACGCGCTAATTGCTTCGCCCGCACTATACCCCAATGACCAGCGTGCATTAATCAGAGGATTTCTGACTGCAACGAACGAGGTACAACCACACGAAACTGATCATTGTCAGTCTGTAACAAGATAACACCGTGGTTTACAGACAAGTTGTGACGTTGCTCTAAGTAACGTCGAACAAGTGGATCACGAATCTTCATAGCAGATAGAGGTCATTTAGTATGAATATACTGCAAAAGAATCTGCAATGAAGTATCGGCGGCTGTCGCGGAAGCAATGCGACGAAAATCCACCGGAAAATAATCCGCTAATTCCTTAGCTTGCGAAGCAATAAACATGCAGGACAATTCGGAAGAATCAAACACTTCGTCGGGACCAATAGGGAGGCGAGACAAAGCATCAGCATTGCCATGCTGGGCCGTAGGCCGAAACAAAATTTCGTATTGTAGTTAGACAAAAATAAGGACCAACGTTGCAACTTTTGTGCAGAATGGGCCGGAACTGGCTTTGGCGGGTGGAACAACGACGTCAAAGGCTTATGGTCTGTGACCAAATAGAACTTGCGACCGTACAAAAAAATCAGGAAACTTTAACACTCCATATACAATAGCTAAAGCTTCATTCTCGATTTGAGAACAGTTTTGCTGGGCAGAATTGGGGAACTTAGATCCAAAAACGATCAGGCGAGAATAAATGCGGTGCGAGAAAACCACTCCGATGCAGTGAGAAGATGCATCGACAGCCAAAACAACCGGTTCGGAGGGATCAAAAGGAATCGAACAGCGATCACTCAACAAAGCAGATTTGAGCCTATGGAAAGCACCGGCACGTTCCGAAGACCACACAAAAGGAACGTTCTTACGCTAAAGGCGATGAAAAGACGCTGTAATCTGCACTGCATTTGGTATAAACAGAATATAATATGTAATTTTGCCCAACACAGACTGAAGTTCTTTCAAGTTCCTGGGTCCTGGCAAGTCTCTAATCGCACTGAGATGTGACGGCAAGTGATGGATACCCTGACCGTTAATAATTTATCCGAAATACTGAATCTCAGTTTGAAAAAATTTGCACTTGCCTCTGTTACACTTTAGTCCGGCCTGCGAACGTCCAATAAATAAGGCACGATAATTCTACAAATGTTCGTCTGGGAGCGACCAGATACATCTCTATCGTCCAGATAATTGGAACAACCAGGGACAGTGGCACACAACTGCTGCAAATATGACTGAAAAATAGCAGGAGCCGAAGCACAACCGAACGGTAGGCGGCGAAACTTGAACAATCCAAGTGGGTGTTGATCACAAAATAGCGCTGCGACTGTTCGTCGAACGGAATTTGAAACTATGTGTCCCGCAAGTCAATCGTGGAAAATAATGTTCCTGCACCAAGCTTATCAAAAATGTCTTCAGGACGCGGTAAGGGAAACTTAGCTACCACTGTCTGGGGATTTACTGTAGATCTAAAGTCAGCACAAATACGTAGACGACCGTTTGGTTTTTTCACACACACAGTAGGCCAAGCCCATGGCGAAGCAGAAACAGGTTAAATGACAACACTGTCTTTCAAATGTGTAAGTTCAGCCGCTACGGTTTCGCGTAGTGCGTGCGGTACCGGGCGTGCGCGCTAGAAAATAGTCATGGCATTGTCTTTAGGTACAACACACGCTGCAAAGTCTGTGGCACAAACCAAGGTCATCAGAAAAGAGTTCAGCAAAATCATCATATAGTGCGGCAACACTGTCTGCAAAGTAAATTGTCCTCAATTGCGAGGCCAAAAAGTTCAAATGCGTCCATGCCAAAAATGATCGTAGCATTACTAGAGCGGAGCACATGGAAAGACACTGTACTTGTCGTTGCACCATACGTGGCCTGCAAGCTATACACGCCGAGCACTGAGATTTACTGTCCAGTAAATACAGTCAGTGTGGAATGTGAATGACGAAGCGGGGGCGAACCAAGCAAGTCGTACGTTGATTTGTTCAGTAAAGAAACTGATGCACCAGTGTCCAGCTGCATGCGAACAGAACTTCCACAAATGTTCAAAGTCACAAAAAGTTTCCTCGCATCACGCTGAATGCGAGAGGAAGTGTCTGGCAAAACTTGATGCACACGACGAGCTTCTGACGCACGTAAATCAGAAGGCTTTGAATAAATGGCATTAACGTCCATAGGCTGATGTGAATCGTGATCACGGCGGTTGCCGTGTCGGTGACACCCACGCGAGTCATGCGAATGGGAGACAAGTTGGGAATTGGAGTTTCTCTTACTACACACAGCTTGCACATGTCCTTTCTTATTACAAAAATAACACTGTGCTTGACGGGGTGGGCAACTGCCCCGCGGGTGGGCACGAAAGCAGTTCGGACATGATTTCAGCTTCTGTGTGGGTGCCAGGCTTGAAACTTGTTTACTTGTGCGTGAGCGGTGCTGCTGGGGCCGGGTGGGAGGACACGTGTTGTGCACCGCTAACAGTACACACAGCCGGGGGCACGTCGAACCCACAAGTAGCCATAGCTGAGGCATCTTGTCTGTCTAGCAAGTCCACTGCTTCCTGCAAGACGGGTTTTTAAATTTTAGGATTTGCTCGCGGATGCGGTTATCCACCACATTCTACGCAATAGCATCTCTAATCATTATATCCGCGTATGAGCGTCCACACGAGCAATTAAAGTCACAATCAGAAGTTAGTCCCTGAAGGTCCGCTAACCAGGATTTATTGGACTGAGTAGGGCCACGCCGGAGGCGAAAGAATTTGTAGCGTGCAGCTACCACATTGACACCTTCATGGAAGTGGGAATTCAAAGCGTCAATCACTTCATCTTAAGTTTTAGTTTCTGGGCAGGTGGTGGGAAACAACTTGATGAGTACACGGTATAACACAACACCCGCGTTGGCAATGAAAAAGGCAAGCCGCTCTGTACCTAGTATGTTGTGAGCTGCGAAGTGTGCCTCGAGCTGGGCGATGTATTCTGTCCAGCGTTCAACGTCAGGATTGAAGGCACGAAATGGCAGCGCCGGAGGCGTCGTTGGCGGTGGTACAGGCGGAGACATCGGAGGCGCCGAAGTAGCTGCAGTTTGGAGTGTGACCAGTCCATTTATGGCAGCAAGCGGCTGCGTAATTTGCTGAGCCTTAAAACGTACAAGATTGGACAGTGAAGCCTGTTCCTGTGGCGAAGCCGTGAGTTACACAAATGAAAGTCTTAGTGCGAAAGGTGGGGGCACTCAGATACAGTCACACAGGGCAACCACGAAAAGAAAGCAGTACCGAGCAAGAAAGACTCGTAGCTCCTATTTTGTATCCCACCTGGATGGGCGGCGAATGGGTCTGCTTCTGTAAACTGAAAGGTAGGCCGAGTGTAGGAAGCGAATAGGAGCAGGAAAAGGTGAAGTACTTCGGTACTGCTTGTAGATTTTGCAAGTTTACTATAGTCAAAATTATGATTACATAATGGTTATTTAACTTTGGCTGAGATGAGCACGTAGGTGCGAAGCCGTACAGGTATCAACGCTAACAGCTACTAGTAGTTGGACACACTATCATTGAAGTAACTGAAGAAACCAAGTCTGTAATGACTAGCCCCCTATGAAGTAGAAACTAAGTTCCTTGGTCGTCGTCTCGAAAACAAATGGTAGAATATGGAGGGGCACTGGTAAAGCTGCACAGCGCCAGTTAGAGGGCGCTGTCGTCGGTGTCTGTGTCGTAGTGCCAACCTAAGAACTTGCACCTCTGCCGTGGCATCGTAGCTATCGATACCACATTTATAATGTGATATGTGAATATTTGTTAAAAACAGCGGTGCTTTCCACTGAGGCCTGTTTTCTGTTTTGAAAAAAAAAAGAAACATAATGTTTTCTGTGCTTTTCAAAGACCTCCCATTGTGATTTTGAAAGCAGTAATTTCCTAGAAGCTCTCCCACGCAACAGGTGTGGTCTTTCTACGTGTGTTCTGTCCAGTCGTCTCTGCCCTGCTGTTAACTTTATTTTGTGTGATCAACTTTTTTTCATAAATGCGACCCCTGCTATGCTGTTTCTTCCCATTCCACTCAGGTGTGAGTCAGATAAGCTAGCTTAATGTCATATTATTAGCTTATGGTGGCTGCCTCCCCACTGTGAAGAGTCTGCTTTTATGAACTCTCTGGAAATGCGTTCCACTTTCCACTTCTCTCCGTGGCTGGGAACTCCCTGTGTCCACTTCAGTTCAAAGTAAATATAAATGTCGTGTGACTAGGGCCTCCCGTTGGGTAGACCGTTCGCCGGGTGCAAGTCTCTCGATTTGACGCCACTTCGGCGTCTTGCGCATAGATGGGGATGAAATGATTAGGACAACACAGTCCCCTGTCCCTGAGCAGAGAAAATCTCCGCCCCAGCCGGGAATGGAACGAGGGCCCTTAAGCCCTGTCCTACGTGAGCGACAGAAGCGAGCGACAGCACGTGACAGCTTCAGGTGACAAAACACAACCGCAGGTGTAGTTACGGAAGTGTCGTACGTGAGCGACATCTGTGTCGCTACCTGTCTCCCGCTGCAACTGGCGACGTTTGAATTCAAGAATTCAAATGTGTTTGAATCTTGTCGCCGCAGCATGCGCGACACAGAGCGACAGCCACGTGTCTTCTTGGCAATGCAGTGTAGCGGACGTGATGGCAGCTATGAATTACTTAACATCCGATTTTAAGAAAACTATCTCGTGTATATTTCGACTTCCAGTTCGTCAACTCGCAAAAGGAGGCTAGCCTGGAAGAGGCCCAGTCAAACATGTGATGTTTCATGTGCCTGGCAACTTCATATTCAATTGCACCATGCATGCACATATCTCCTATACAGTCGGTAATGCTGAAGTACCTATATTGTATTCTCTCCCAGAACAGAGGCTCTACATCATTACTGGTATTGGCATTTGGGGGTTGCAGAAACCTCACGTTTTGCTGCAAGGCAACGGCTCGCCGTCAGGCTCTCCTTCTAGTTGACGGCGATTTGTACCTTTGCCTGTTTATGTTAGTACTTTCGTCTGTCCCTGCGTGTGTTAGGGGGGTGGGTTTCTGACAGTTATGGTAGCACTCCTTATTAATGGACGTTGTCCAGAACATCGTACTCGGTGCGCTCTATTTGTCTTTCGTAGGGCTGTTTATATGTAGGACAGTCCCGCCCACTGCCTTATCGCATGTTCTATTTCTAGGTTTGATAGGTATACAGATTACAGGATTCTCCTGCCTGCATTCTGACAATTTGTGTCTCTGTTTTGCACATCTCCACATACTGGGTCCTTGTCGCAATGCTTCGATCGGTGACCGAACAGTCAGCTAACAGTTAAAACATTTTTGTACAGCAACAAAGTCACTGATAAACAAAGATTCAAACTGAATGAAAAGCCTTTCATTGTGAAGCAGCAGTAACCGTATTCTTGGCGACACTTTTAAAATATTGTTTACTGTCCTTTTGCCCTTTGGTTCTGTTTTAAATTTTATTTTAACCTCGCTATCGAACTCCTCTTTAGTAATGTATTCACTCAGGTTTATTTTGTAGAGCTCTTCTAAGAATTCCTGGTTATTGAATGTGTTGAGACATGGTGCACTGGCAGCAGGGGTCTGAACTTCTTGGGTTATTCACACCTAATGTCCTTAAGCTGTAATTTTTTTTCTATTATCTTTTTCTTGTCTACAGATTGTATGCTCCAGTGTCCGCGTATACTCGCGGACGTGGAGCTTAACTTGGTCAAAAGCCGATGCGCACGTCCCAAATACTTCGAAAAAGTGAGGCAAACAGAGCGCGCACATGACGAAATTTGCTGTACGGCAGTCGATTCCCAAATTACGAATCCGTTGCGCATGTTGTTCGTCTCTAAACCGAGTGCAACCAGTTCCGTGAAGCGCAGCACGCTGTGTAGTTTGTTCCGCAGTTTGCCGCGCTGTTACTCTGTAGCGCCGGGAAACAGGAGCCACAGGCCAGTTGAAGAAAGCTGCAGCCAGCTTTCCGTAGGCGGCGTCCGCTGAGTCGGCCGCTGCTGTCCGGGACTCCTGACGTGACGCGACGGACAGCTGTGGCTCTCGGAGTCAGCACAGTCCGCGTCCGACGTCACCGCAGCCCGCTGCACTCCGCGCCGTCGGCAGAAAGCGTAAAGCCGTCGGCACACGGACCGTGCATCCGAACGTTGAGCGTCGAGCGTGCCGAGTTTCTGACGTCATAGCGTGGAATAGCACGTTCTGGAGTCTTTCCGAACGTGCAGAGCAATATCTGGCACGTCGGATATTCTGAGCGTGCGTCTGAGCGTTGACCGATGAAATGGCACAACGCCACCTACGTCACACGCACGCCGTCTCCCTTCAGTACAGAGTTGTGAGGCGCCATATTGGCATTCATTTCAAGCTTATATGTATACATGCTGTTTCCGAGCACCAGCAAATTCAGACTCACTGGAAAACCCGTTGTTAACTGTGCGATTCGTTCCAATAAAGTAACGAGAAACATCATATTCGTGGCAAAAGAATTATTGTAAATTGCGTATTATGAGAGTAGGCTATTTAAAGGCAGCGGCACACGAAAGATCCACTAAAACGCATTGTTCTTGGTACAATTTGTTATAATTAAATTTCAATTAGTAACATATCTACCATAAGTTTTTCTGAAATGGGTAACATACTTCGATTACTTACATTGTATGTGTTGTTGTTTAGCGTTCGCCGGCATGGTAACTCAGCGCATTCGGTCAGAGGGTTAGCTGCCCTCTGTAATAAAAAAACCGAGTTAATGGAACAACGACGAACTGAAATGGGTGTCTTGCGACGTCCGCCCCGAGCAGATACACGAACGAAAACGAACAAAATGAGATTAAAAAAAAAAAAAAAAGCGTAATGAATAGCATCACTGCTTTGTATTGGTTTGGTAGTTGGGGAGGAGGTACACGTCTTCACACTACCAAATTTTATTTCCTAACATTCGCGTTTTTATTAGGTTCTGACACTGTATTATTAGTTTAATATAAGTATATACTATAATATTTGATGTTATGTAAATATAAGTTCACCTTTTTCTGAGGGGTGACTTTGTTCGACTGGCTTACTCTACAGGACAGCTTGCGCTACTTGTATAAAGATATTTTGCTCCTTTTTCTTTTACGCTTCGTAATTCACATGTTGCAAAGATTCTGCTACTGGGTAGGAACAGTGATTAAGTAAGACTGACCTTGGGGTTTTACTAAGATGCTTAGAAGTATTCCAAATTTGTACCCTACTGTTTGTAATGGATCTTTTATATGTCTCTGTCCTTATTGATTGGACATGGTACTTTCCTTTTCGTAGACGATGGGGGAAATGTGCGTTTTAATAGAGCTAACGTGGGAATTTTACGCGCGCCCGTTGAGTAAACAGTGTGATTTACGAACTAGAAACATCCCTCAACCGCCGCTGGAGTGCGTTGCGATCGCGTATACCACGTTGGGGCCCACGTACCGTATGCTCAAGTCGCATCACTCCTGAGCGTTCAGCAGTACGTTGAACTTGGCACGCTCAACGTTAACGTTCGACAGCACGGTCCGTGTGCCGACGGCTTAACGCGCCGGGGCCGACAGAGAAGACAGTGGCCTGACGCTCCGCCAACGAAACTCGCCACGCGGCACGCAAGAATACATTCACTGTCACGAAAAAAAGACCTCTCAGGACCAAACTACATTCTCGGAACTACTCTTTAGTGCTTAACGTGACAAATTACATCTTTAGCTATTCACGCAGAAACTTGCACTGCACTCCGACAACTTCTTCTCACCACAAACGAGAAAACAAGCGGAGAGCTCGCATAACACGTCCGCACGCCACGCAGCACACTGCGCGCTCGGAGATGCAGAGGGCCACGACGCCGCCCCCCAAGCACGAGCAGCAGGTCGTCGCCGCGGCCAGCTAATGACGCGCGACCTGCTCGAGTTTCGCCAGAGTGGCTGGGGCCAGCAGCTCGCTCTCAGAGGTGCAGACAGGCGCCGCCCCCAGCCACGAGCAGCAAGTCGCCGGTACAATCGCGCACGTCCGTGTACGTGGCCGCCATGCCAGCTACCGCCTGCGACGATCTGCGTTAGTCTTTCTCTAAGTGTCAGTTACCCTAGGAAATTGGATGAGCTGGAAATATAATAATATATTTTCTGATTACAAATATCTCCACAGTTATTAATGGACGTTAATACGGTATGGTGTGTACCCCTCTTTAAAAAGAATTGAACTGTGCTGGCGACACTTTCAGTCTGGTATCTGAATTTCGGAAGAAATGACAATCCATTCTTCCGCAAGAGCCACAGTCAGAGATCGTATACTGTGTTATTCACAAGAATAAAACTAATGTAAACATTACACCATATATTCTTCCGCGTTTACTGGAATCTCACTGGATTTCATTTCACATGGAGCGGAAGCCAACATGTCTCGAGTACAGTCAAGTACCATAATAGTAACAAGTTTATTCTGTACGTTACGCGCACATCGGCAGGAATCAAACGTTCAAACAGCTGTACCGGCGCATTTAAATTGGACAGCACTGGTCAGATAGCTGGTCAACCTCACCTGCTGTTATATGGCAACAAGGCAGTAAACTATGGATTTTTAAAGTCCCAGAGGGAAGCTATCTCGCTCGCATTACGGTGGAGTCGACACGAGGCAGGCGCGAAGAATAACATTTCACCACCGAGAGCGGGTCGGGGGAAAACACAGCACCAGCGCTTCTGGATGGCCAGACAGCGGACCTCAGCAGAAATTTAGTGAAGCAAAGCCACAGGACAGGACCACGTCACATACTAGAAAAATCTCTTTAACCTAGCACGGCACAGTGTGATCCGCTGATACCTTCGTAACAGCAAGACCTATGTGGTCGCGAGCAGTGTCGCCAGGTAAACATTAGCCTCCACTTCGCTCCATAAGTACCCCAGCATTTCAGCCCGTACGGCAGATTGTCAGACGGGTCGATGACGCACGTGACGTTCGCACTCGATTGCCTGTTTACAGTAAAGTGACGTCTGGCGCAAGTCTGCTGTAGATTCCTTGCACGCTGCTGATCAACGGCAGCCGTTGTTGGGAGAGACGGCTAGCTCGCCATAGTTACCAGTCTCAGAGTGTAGTACCACAACCCGCCATTGTTGCACATGGGTGGATCCGGAAGTCTACACTATAGTCCAGGGACAGGGCACCAGCGTTGCTGATTCTTCGTCGGACTGACCGGGGTAGGGTGACCTCAAGTCCCATATTTTATGTGATCGTCCCTTATTTAGCTGCACTGTCCCTATGCACCGACAAAATACTGGTCGGGATAACATCGACTGCAAAAAACCCATCTCGCAGTCAATCAGATGAATAAAATCTGTCAAGACTACAGTTAGAAGTAGCAGTAAAATAAGTAAATTTGACGAGTCAGATATTCACAGATCTAATCGTCTTGCAGTTTCAAGAAATGAACTAAATCTTGCAATTTCCGACAGAATTGTGGACAGGGAAACTGATCCACAAGACGCAACATACAGCTAAAATCAGCACGTAGCGAAATATGCTGCAGAGTTTTCCACAACAGATGACGCAACCATTTATTATAAAATCGGGAACGTTCCAAAGTCCGTCCGGAACTGGACGGTGCACAAATAGAATCAAGGTCTGGCGCAGAAAAAAGGTATACCCCATTTCTCTATCATTACCAAGGACTTCGACCCCTTTAATGGGAAGCTCCTCCATAACAAAAATAGGCAGTGCCGTTGAACATCCGGGAGCCACGTTAAACGCAGAGCAATAAAGGAGGGAGAGGAGAAATAGTGAACTGAAGTCCTTGTAAGAATACGACATGCACACAGGAATCCTATATAAATTGACGCAACGAGCAACATTGAAAGAAAGTACTGTTAAGCCTGTTCACTTTAACAACAAGAAACGAAAGCCACCCATAGTGGCCGCTCAGTTTTAGGCGCCATGTCAAGGATTGCGCGGCCGGTCGGAGGTTCGACTCCTCTCTCGGGCATGGGTGTGTGTGTTGTCCTTAGCCTAAGTTAGTTTAAGTAGTGTGTAAGTCTAGGGCCCGATGGCCTCAGCAATTTGGTCCCTTAGGAATTCACACACATTTGAAGAAGAAACAAAACTCGACTTGCTGACGACCTACTTAATTACGTCATCAATAAATAAAAGAAACACGTTGCGCGAACTACAGACCTACTCAAGTGCTTTAAGAAGATTTTCAAGCCTCTAATTCTTAAGATAATTTTTTTTAATGGTTAACACTTAAGACACACCCCAAAATGAGCTTTCAACTCACCTTCCCAAATTTGTGTAATTTGCTTTGAAAATGTTAAAATCCCTGTGCGTTACCATAATAAAATCTTACAATTTATTTCCGTAAAATTCTTAAGGCATCAACCATTCCAGGAGAAAGAACAACCATTTGAGACACACCCCCAAAATGTGCTTTCGACGCAGCTTCGGAAATGCAAATAAACTGCTTTACGTAACTGTTGATGCCGTGAGCCGTTTGCAGAACTGTCGTCCGTCGGTTGTCACAGGACCGAGCGCCCTTCCACCTCATCAGACCGGCGTCGTCTTCCGCAAGGCATGGGCCTCACGCTGCCCAACTGCAACTCACTAAGACATGTGCTAACGGTCGGTTCCATACCACTCGTCCAGAAATAGTTTTAATAAATACACACGGGCAGGGCATACAAGTCCAGAACAAAATAGGACAGTGCCTTTGTGAAACCAGAGTCAATACGGAAGTACTGAGCTACCAGTGGCGCAAAATGCAATACACAGAAATCAAGGCCGGCAACGCCACGTGGCCACATTGAACGAAATCGCAAGAGAGACGTTACAGACACCCAGAACAACTCAAAGAGGTGGCTAACAGACGGAGGGTTATACCAAACAGACGCCCAACTTAGGTCAACTCTGGAGAAGACAGCAACTTGCACTATTTAAGGGTGGGGGTTTAAGCATACACACACACTACATCGAAGATGTCAGGAAATATCTACAACAGATCATTGGGCGGGCCATTAGATTAATGGAATAAGGATGAAACAACTGCCACCAAGGCGCACTATTCAGGCTCATCCTTTCGGAATTTCACGTAAGCTAACAGCCAAGCCATCAGTCAGAGTTTTATAACGAGGCTCAAAATTCGTGTCTGGGATCACATGGTCAACGGGCCTGAGCGACCATAGTGCCATCCCTTGGACATCAGTGCATGGTGCAGTCCAGCGAATCGGTTGGCATTTAGGCGAACAATGCCTCGCAGTCAGTGCGAAAGACTTTTAACAGTGTAATTACTTATGGTGAGTTGTGTTGATTGTATCCCTTGTGTGATTGAAAAAACAGCGATCTATTCAGTCTTTTAGATTTATTTTACAAGACCTGCATCTTCCAATAAGGCAGAGAATAATGAGCAACAGAAATACAACCCCCCAAATTGAATTTTATAAATAAACAGCATATCCTCTGCTTTGTAATTGAATTTCTTGCTATGAGATCCTTCCTCCCAAGCATGGACTCGTCAATTTCCATGTGTAGGAAGGGAGGGGCCAGGGGGATTTGCCAGATGGGGAGAGGTTAATTAATTTATTGATTTAATTAATTAGTCACTCAAACTAATGGAGTGGGAGGGGGTTTTAGAAAAATTCAGGCCTGAAACTGTGCTTGTATTGGTGAGGGGGAGGGGCGAGGGTTGAAGATTTTCAGGGAGGTGAGAGAGGGTAGGTGGGATGATGGGTCAGAGGGGAGGGCTGGGGATTTCCCAGAAGTGGAAGCGGTTAATTTATATATCGATTTAATTAATTAGTCAATTAATTTGATATCAAAAGAGTACTTGTATCATCGAGGGGTTTCCCAGAACGGAAGGGGAGGGCGAGGTGGAGGGTTGAGGGGGCTTTCTCAGAAGGATGTATTACCACCACGTGGTCATACATCAATTAACAGAACAATGTGTTAAGGGCAAGGGGAGGGGTTCAAAAATCACACAAGTTTGCCCCTGAATGTTTGCAACCTGCACTAAAAAATGGTCTCAGAACACATGTTTTCCCTCTACTCAAAGTCAGTCCTATAACATTGTGGCTACTAGACCTTCCGCACTATGTGACAGACGGAAAAGTTATATTCTTAGTTTTTCCTGTCATTTCAGAAATGCAAATTTCTCCTCACATCTTTCACCATCAGAGCATTCCTGAAGCACATTATTTTGTCAATATTGCTTAAAATCACGCTAAGAGACACCAGAACACATTGGTTACTGAGCTCAATTTTTGTGCAAAGGAAAAGTAAGCAGTGTGAAAATGGCATTACTATAGGTAAAAGCATTCATGTTCTTAACACTAGAAGTACCAGATTTCGTTGTACGCCTAGTAGTACCATGTGGGTCAAACATAGTGGGAAACCACCGTTTTATTCTTATGTGGGTGGTATTTTGAGTGTCGCCATGTTGACAGTAAGTTCAGGAAGACTCTAAAGAGTAACCAAAGGATAATTCGGTCTCTAAAATGAATAGCACACTGTCAAACATAAATTTTCAGAAATAATTTATTTATTTTAATATTTACAGAAGAAATTCCACAATCTTAGGTCAATCATCGTTAAAACAAGTAAGTAAAACAATGTTGCAGTGCCTTTCTTTATAAAAAGATTGAATCAGAATTAAAACTGTTTATGTGAGTACTACCAGTATTTTCACTTTTACAGACAAATAAGCTAAGTACCACATATTTGTGAAAGATTCTAAAACGCAGCAGGTGGCTAAAATGCTGTGCGTGTTTTCTTGCTTTTTGTGTTCAATGAAGTAAAACATAACAACAAACAATTTCAGTCTATAATTGCAAATATTTGGAAATATTTAAGTACAAATAGTTGACTGAATTGCCTAAGCTGGGGTGGGCTCATAGTTCAGGCATTCGACAGAAGTTTTCGCCTGGCATCTTTTGCATACGTACTTATTGCACCTGAAGCATACGTTTGATGTTTTATTTCTCTTTGCTGCTTTCTTGTTTGCAGGAACCTGAATTTGACAACACCTCCTATTCCCACTTTGGCCAGCGTCGATATCGAGTGCCTGCAGGGGGAGATTGGCTCCTCTCTGCACTCTGCAGGGTGCCACAAGCTCATCTGCTACCCTGAGGGTAAAGTCTCGAAGTGAAATCACCTTAGATGTAAGTAAATTAAAAATTTTGTAAGCGCTGATCACGGCAAGGTCAAGAATATTGTAAAAGGCATACACAGGTCATCGGTGGGTGCGAGCTCGGACACTGTAGTGCCTAGCCAGCTAGTCAACTATATCTACTCTAGCCTTAGTTTTATTATTTATTTTCTGGAAGTTTTGTCTCTATATTCTCATTCACCTGACATCCAGCATGCATGTTACTCAGAATAAGGACTTTTTTTTCTTCTTCCCTTGGTATTCTGTGAATAGACTGTCGCTAGACTTGTACATGTTGAATACAATGCGTCGTCACCACATCGCGCCGCAGGAGGGACGTCTTTGAGCGATCTCCGACGTATTCCTTTTTGTTTTAGCTCATCTGTTTTTTTTTTCGGTCATGAAGTCAATAGTATACATTATTGAAAGTGTGTTGATATTGCAAAGGACGTGCTAAAAGGTGATTTGAGCCTCTAGACCATTCTTACAAATCAACATCTCTTTAAAAAGTGTGTTGTTGATATAATTCAACAACAATTAACGAATTTTGTTTCTTTTAATTTTTTTCTGATGGGCACAAAGTATGCTCCCACCCCCCACCCCCTTCCCCCTTGGTAATGCTCGTTTTGAAAAATCCCTTGGTGTCAGAATAAAGATGGGGCATTAAATAAGGCAAATGTTGAACGAAAATGAAAATTAAAGCAATCGCTTTTAACAAAGAAATCTGAAGAATCCATCAGAAAGAACCATTTCAGCTGTGACTTGTGTCATGCTATTGTGGCACCAAACATCCCTTTTCGAAACCTAGAAAATCCTAATTTCAAAGGTTTTCGTGAATAGTACTGCAATCAGTCTGTTCCGGCAATGGCAAAGTTACGTAAAAATTATGTGGATTCAGTTTCCACTGACGCACTGCATAGAATCCGAGAGAATATTGCGTAATCTTGCACATGGATTTATGTTGATCAAAATACTGACAGTCTTGGCCGGTACACTGTAAGTCTGATTGTTGGCACGTCGGACCAAAATGCCACTTCTGGGACTTACCTGATTGTTCAAAACAGCCCCCAAAGAGTAACTAGCAAACAATTCCACACTTTGAATGTGCTGTATCCAAAACGCCTGAATAGAAACGAGGTGCTTCTGCCTTCCAGATGCCGCTGCATATATGATTGTAGCGTTTCAGTTGCATCAAATTTTCTACCCTTTGCTATGCATGTACATGGTACCAACCGTGTAGCAGAGCAAGTATGGCTAGAATTCCCTAACGTAAATAAATTAATCTCTATAGTAAAGAAATATTTTGTTAAGACACCATCATGGATACAGGCGGACAACTTCCAGATGTTCCACAGCCACATGAAGATGTTGTTAATGTCTGGAGCACGTGGTTAGCAGCAGTGGACTACAATAAGCACCTCCCAGCAGCGTAGAAGGTAACTGTAAATCTACTGTACGATGCCGCCTCTGTAACTTTAGCAAAGCACGTACTCCAAAATTCTTCAATCCAGCGGGACTTGGCATATATTAGAGCCCGCTACACATTCATAGCGGGGGCTATTTCCGAATTAGAAAGGAGACCGGCCAACGAGAGCATATCCTTACTGAAGGAAGTGAAAAAGAAAGTTAATGAAGCGCCAAGTGAAGTGGGAGGAAAAGTATGAGCAAAAATGGCTGAATTACTTGTATACAACAGCATACATAAGTAACGGAAAATCCTCGCCCCCTGACTGCAGCATTCGTGTCCAACATGAGACGAAAGTAAAACTCACCCCTGTCACATCTGTTGAGGAAGAGCTTTTTCCGGCTTATAGATGAATACTGACTGACAAGCACCTTAGTTTTACACTTTAAAACGTAGATAAGGTTTTAGTTATTTAGCGTGAGGCCAGCTATGGTCTGAATGTTTGAAACCACTGTTTTATCAGTAATTAATTACATTACATATTACACTATTTCAACGTATGGCTGTATGTGTTTTATACTGTATTATTATCTTAGGAAAACTGAAGAGGTATGAGATCAGTTTGAGCATGAAAGTGGTATAGCGTCTGCTGTGTTGAGCTGTTGTGCATGTCTATATTTTCCTTTTTTTAATGCGAACCAATATGCTCATATGTCAACAATGTTTCTTTTACATTATAGTTAGTTCTATGAGATCAGTTTGAGCATGAAAGTGGTATAGCGTCTGCTGTGTTGGGCAGTTGTGCATATTAAATTTTCCTTTTTTTTTAATGAGTAACAATATGCTCATATGCCAACAATATTTATTTTACATTATAGTTACTTCTGCTACATTATACTTTTTAGGGCCTATTTAAGGTTTTATATAGCCTAAATGAAGATCTGAATGAGCATATTTTAGGTGCCAAAAATGCACTTTTTACGACCTAAGAGATGCGTGGTCTAGTAATAACCAGTTGCACAAACATGTATACATAACAACATATAGTATGCCTTTTGATTTATCATCTTACGAATTGTCATCGTTTATAATGTATGTCTTCAGTGACATGTTATGATAACAAGTGGGACATAATAACTCATTTTTAACGAAATGAAGCCTAAGACAGGCAACCAACTACGTCCATGAACAGAAATGCTAATGTAGACCAATGATCTACTAGAAGATAAAGAAAATAAAGGTGACTGACACAGATAATAGTTTTAATTTTTCTTTTATGTCATAAATGGTTTCAATTTACACATCAAAATCCAACATAGAAAAAGTAACGTAACTACAGGATAGACTCGTGGACGTGAAATGCCATCTGACGTTTTAAAGAAGAGAAAGACAGGGACTTGAAAGAGTTTTTTATTTCCTTATCAGTTAGTATATACTGCCAAATAACAAGTAAGCAACAGATGAACAAGATCATATTAGACAGGGCTTACATACTGTAAAAACCACGATATGCTGAAATGACAACTTGCAGAAACTATAAATTATCGAGGAACCGCCAAATTACAGCATTTTATGTCAACAAAAACCAGATATGCCGAAATGTGCGGATCTAAAGCAACCATGTTTGGCAAGGGGGTCTGCATACATCTGGCGAATAAGGGTCTGAAAATTTGAAGAGACATTTGGCGAACGGAAAAACAGGGTGAATTTTGGATACATGGATCAAGAAGAAGGTTGTTTTAAGCGTGTTACAGATGAGAAGATTGAGATTTTCGAGCACATCATGATTGTGAACGACAAGAATTTGACTCAAAAGATGTGGAACGAAACAGACTTAACCGGGACGAACTGAGTGAAAGAAGTCGGAAAGGAATAGAAAGCAACTGCGGCATTGGAAAAATTTGATGCACAGAAACACACGATAGGTTCTGCCACAGGAAGAAAGTGCGATATCCTAGCTGGACTAGTACCGGACTCAAAAACAAGGTGAAAGAAGGGAGAAACAAGAGGAACGAGAGGTATTGTTTAGAAGGATGACGTGATGAACAACTCATTCGAGAATCCAAACGATCGATACGAACCAAAGAAATAAGTAAACTGGCACTGACACAGTTTATAGCAAAAAATATCTTATTTCATTCGGCAACCTTTTCTTAAAATTTGTTTAATACTACTAGAATCGTTTCAAATTATTTACTTTTGCCTTGCTTTGCAGAAGATCCCTTGGTTTTTCGCTTAAGCCTGGAAGAATGAAATTAGATCGAAAACAAAAAAAAAATGAAGAAAGAAATGATACATAGCGACCATACACGTTTTTCCTCCAATCCCTTAACTGCATGACGTTCTACAGAGAGTGCACAACATGAATTGCATATGTAAACGTGGAAAAATAACCTGTCGAGACTGTGATGTAATGGTCTACATCTACATCCATACTCCGCAAGCCACCTGACGGTGTGTGGCGGAGGGTACCCTGTGTACCTCTATAGGTTCTCCCTTCTATTCCAGTCTCGTATTGTTCGTGGAAAGAAGGATTGTCGGTATGCTTCTGTGCGGGCTCTAATCTCTCTGATTTTATCCTCATGGTCTCTTCGCGGGATATACGTAGGAGGGAGCAATATACTGCTTGACTCTTCGGTGAAGGTATGTTCTCGAAACTTTAACAAAAGCCCGTACCGAGCTACTGAGCGTCTCGCCTGCAGAGTCTTCCACTGGAGTTTATCTATCATCTCCGTAACGCTTTCGCGATTACTAAATGATCCTGTAACGAAGCGCGCTGCTCTCCGTGGGATCTTCTCTATCTCTTCTATCAACCTTATCTGGTACGGATCCCACACTGCTGACCAGTATTCAAGCAGTGGGCGAACAAGCGTACTGTAACCTACTTCCTTTATTTTCGGATTGCATTTCCTTAGGATTCTTCCAATGAATCTCAGTCTGGCATCTGCTTTACCGACGATCAACTTTATATGATCATTCCATTTTAAATCACTCCTAATACGTATTCCCAGATAACTTATGGAATTAACTGCTTCCAGTTGCTGACCTGCTATTTTGTAGCTAAATGATAAGGGATCTATCTTTCTATGTATTCGCAGCACATTACACTTGTCTACATTGAGACTGAATTGCCAATCCCTGCACCATGCGTCAATTCGCTGCATATCCTCCTGCATTTCAGTACAATTTTCCATTGTTACAACCTCTCGATACACCACAGCATCATCTGCAAAAAGCCTCAGTGAACTGCCGATGTCATCCACAAGGTCATTTATGTATATTGTGAATAGCAACGGTCCTATGACACTCCCCTGCGGCACACCTGAAATCCCTCTTACTTCGGAAGACTTCTCTCCATTGAGAATGACATGCTGCATTCTGTTATCTAGGAACTCTTCAATCCAATCACACAATTGGTCTGATAGCACATATGCTCTTACTTTGTTCATTAAACGACTGTGGGGAACTGTACCGAACGCCTTGCGGAAGTCAAGAAACACGGCATCTACCTGTGAACCCGTGTCTATGGCCCTCTGAGTCTCGTGGACGAATAGCGCGAGCTGGGTTTCACACGACCGTCTTTTTCGAAACCCATGCTGATGCCTACAGAGTAGATTTCTAGTCTCCAGAAAACTCATTATATTCGAACATAACACGTGTTCCAAAATTCTACAACTGATCGACGTTAGAGATATAGGTCTACAGTTCTGCACATCTGTTCGACGTCCCTTCTTGAAAACGGGGATGACCTGTGCCCTTTTCCAATCCTTTGGAACGCTACGCTCTTCTAGAGACCTACGGTACACCACTGCAAGAAGGGGGGCAAGTTCCTTCGCGTACTCTGTGTAAAATCGAACTGGTATCCCAACAGGTCCAGCGGCCTTTCCTCTTTTGAGCGATTTTAATTGTTCCTCTATCCCTCTGTCGTCTATTTCGATATCTACCATTTTGTCATCTGTACGACAATCTAGAGAAGGAACAACAGTGCAGTCTTCCTCTGTGAAACAGCTTTGGAAAAAAACATTTAGTATTTCGGCCTTTAGTCTGTCATCCTCTGTTTCAGTACCATTTTGGTCACAGAGTGTCTGGACATTTTGTTTTGTTCCACCTACCGCTTTGACATAAGACCAAAATTTCTTAGGATTTTCTGCCAAGTCAGTACGTAGAATTTTACTTTCGAATTCATTGAACGCCTCTCGCATAGCCCTCCTCACACTACATTTCGCTTCGCGTAGTTTTTGTTTGTCTGCAAGGCTTTGGCTATGTTTATGTTTGCTGTGAAGTTCCCTTTGCTTCCGCAGCAGTTTTCTAACTCGGTTGTTGTACCACGGTAGCTCTTTTCCATCTCTTACGATTTTGCTTGGCACATACTCATCTAACATATATTGTACGATGGTTTTGAACTTTGTCCACTGATCCTCAACACTATCTGTACTTGAGACAAAACTTTTGTGTTGAGCCGTCAGGTACTCTGTAATCTGCTTTTTGTCACTTTTGGTAAACAGAAAAATCTCCCTCCCTTTTTTAATATTTCTATTTACGGCTGAAATCATCGATGCCGTAACCGCTTTATGATCGCTCATTCCCTGTTCTGCGTTAACTGTTTCAAATAGTTCGGGTCTGTTTGTCACCAGAAGGTCTAATATGTTATCGCCACGAGTCGGTTCTCTGTTTAACTGCTCAAGGTAGTTTTCAGATAAAGCACTTAAAAAAAATTTCACTGCATTCTTTGTCCCTGCCACCCGTTATGAACGTTTGAGTCTCCCAGTCTATATCCGGCGAATTAAAATCTCCACCCAGAACTATAACATTGTGGGGAAACCTACTCGAAATATTTTCTAAATTATCCTTCAGGTGCTCAGCCACAACAACTGCTGAGCCAGGGGGCCTATAGAGACATCCAATTACCATGTCTGAGCCTGCTTTAACCGTGACCTTCACCCAAATTATTTCACATTTCGGATCTCCGTCAATTTCCTTCGATATCAATAAAAACACGTTGCGTTTCATTCCTAGCGCTAACGAGTTGATGAAGGAACACAATATCAAAGAAAGAAAAGTCAAGCTTGAGTTACAAAATTTTATTCAAGATGCAGTATGAATGTTTAGCCCTATAAGTTTATCATTAAGTGCTTAACATGCAGGGTATTCCCAAATTCCCGTTACAGATTTCTAGGACTTGTAGAGTGGAGTGAATACATAATAATTTGTTTAGAAAGCCCTTTCCGGAAACGTCACCTAACGACGCTACAGAGCGTCAAAGTTATATACGTCGGTGTCTGTAAATGTATGAGTATGCAGGATGATTCCGTGGTGATGTTACAACTTTCTAGGACGACGGAGAAGGATAAATGTATCAGTTTGTAGTAAGGTCCTTACACGGCAACGACCGGTCGAATGTTATAAGCGAAATCCGTTCTGCGTTCTGATACCTCTGACAGTGGAATACATGTACTGGTACTGCTTTGCTAAGATTTTAGGGCAAGCAACTTTCGGATGTGCTACTAGGGACCAAAACAAGAAAAAACGTTCCGTAAACATGGGCTCTAAAATACATACCAGAGGCACTATGAGCACTTGTTTATCTATGCTGCTGTGAAACATCTCCTCTATTGAACAAGTGCTCAAAGCCCTTAAGGTATGCAATTTAGAGCCCACGTTTGCTAAACGTTTTCTCTTGTTTTGGGTGCATACTTTTACATCTGAAAGTTGCATACCCAACAATTTCAGCAACAACAGTAGCGGTACATGTATTACGCTACCAGAGATGCAAGAACGATTTTCTCTTGTAACCTTCGAGTCCTCCGTTTCCGAAACAGGGACCCTTACCTCAAATTGCTACATTTATCCTTCTGCTTTCATCCTAGAAAGTTTGTAACATCATTACGGAATCATATGTATCGGCGCCTGTAAATGTATGTGTGTACAGCATACATTTGAGGCTCTGTAGCGTCGTTGGATGGCGTTTCTAGACATGGGTTCCTGCTCAAAGTATTATGCACACACTCTTCTCTACAAGTCATAGAAGTTTGTAACGGGAATTTCCGGACACCATGTATGTACCGTCATTGTTTCTACGTAGCAGTTTAGAACCTGTTATTTCAGTAGAGGTTGTATAGGGTTGAAGCAGAGATCATTTACGTTTAGTAGCAGATTTCTTCACATTACAGTTTCCTTGCTAATGACCACATTTTAGTTATCTACGTTATAAGAAACTAGAACGAACTTTCGATCGAGCGTCTACCAATGTAACGAGAGACAGGTTTCTACGCAACAGACAGTCCTGAGCAGACACCATATAAGAATACATTATTATGTAAGTAAAGCCGCACATTTGACAGCTATGTGCGTGATCTACCAAATAACTTCAGAGCGTTCGCCAACTATGTCAGAAACCAAGCCAGCGAGCTTCGCCTTGGAGACCTGGGCTCTGTGTTAAAGGCACTCAGTACGTGTCAGCTATGCCATTGGCAGCTACGTTATTAATAAGGTGAGGCTGTCACGGTTCCGGCGGCTGGTCGGAATACCCCTATGCGTTGCTGAGCGTGATCCTACAGAATGTGGTACGCCCTTGTCTTCCTCCGACCCTTGAACTTACCCACACAACCAACTTTAAGGGGACCAACAGGTCAATGGGAACCAAAATCACGATGCAACAAGACATTTTTACATTAAAAAATGAATGCCGGGGATGAAACAAGAAACTTATCGAGAAACTCTGTAGTACTAACTGGAGAGCGTCAGTAGAAAGTCTTCGAACTTCCGCAGTTGAGTGTTGTGCTCCAGTGTGCTTGGACAGCCCCCACGTAAATGGGGCAGACACTCAGCTCAATAAAACCACAAGGATCATCTCTGGGTGGACGATAACTGCTCCACTATACCGGCTTCCAATACTCAGCCATATACTCCCTCCTATGGTAAGAAGACAAGATGCACTTTTGAAAGGACGGCCGGAGTGGCCGTGCGGTTCTAGGCCCTACAGTCTGGAGCCGAGCGACCGCTACGGTCGCAGGTTCGAATCCTGCCTCGGGCATGGATGTGTGTGATGTCCTTAGGTTAGTTAGGTTTAATTAGTTCTAAGTTCTAGGCGACTGATGCCTCAGAAGTTAAGTCGCATAGTGCTCAGAGCCATTTGAACTTTTGAAAGAATATTCCAAAATGATGAATAGTCTTCAAGTTCCCACCATGAAGATATTCATGGGTTGACAACAAACCGAGTTGGTTACAGATTCCCATCCCTGCGACTGGTGAAACACTTGCTGATAGCAGCTTCACCATTAACACTAATGACGTGAAACTTGGACTATGAATGATCCACCCCAAGTGCGGCATATTCCTTACCATCTACAGAAACGAAGGGTTTTGAATTCCCACAGCATTAGTGGACGTATATGAATCGCATCCGAACAAGACGCTGAGTGTGCGCATAGAACATGCACAATAGGTGCAAGCTGTCCAGCCCAAGCTGGTTGTGGAGCTTAGAACCGGCACATAGTCGAGGAGTGTAGGCTGAGAGGCTACCTGTGTGATACAAACGTCTTTTTCGTGACTGCACCATCAAGCCTCGAATGGGTAAGAAGAATGGACATTAGCACGTAACAACTGATTGTTGGTTAAACGTGCGGTTTGAGTTTTTTCTCCTGTTTCTCTCGGTATGTCATGTGCAGTTTTATTCATTAATTAAATAAACTGTTAAAACTGCTGCAAAGTTTATTGCATGCGATATACTATTTATTTCATAGACCCGTAGTGAGGAGATAGCCTAGGATGTAGAATGTCAAGAAAGAATAATACATAATGAAGACAGGAAGAGCTAGGCCGCTGTTGCTTTCTTAGATCCTATGTAGACGCTTCTCTGTCCGCTTCCTTACTTAAGTGGAATATCGCGCTGATTAAATTTCCTTCGTAGGTTAATTGAAACTATTTTCCGTGACCCAACGATTTAATACGTGCCGAATACCTCAGTCTTAAATTAATACGCTGTTAAGTACGAGAAGCCAAGACTCTTCGTATTAAAACACACATCCGACATCGACAATCGTTCCAGGGAAGTCTGTCGTGAGAGTTCGCTTCTGATTTGTAGATTACGAGCGTTGTGCGATATCGAGAAGTAATCCGTGTCGATTCCTGGTATGGAGGGCGCTACAGTCGACAACGTGGTATCTCAGTATCTGTGCCCACTGTTACCCCATTGACTTCACTAGCGGTGACTGCCGTAGTGTGTGGCGTCCGTTGTGCGGCTTTCACTCGTCGTGGAAATCACATGTTACGGTGGTGAGGAGGTTGCCTGTATTAACCGAGTAGTGTGTCCTAGCCTTCATCTCACTGCAATTTACTGTTCATCGCTGCAGTCCTTGGTGAGTAAGGAACATGTGCTGATGTGCTGCACAGTGTAGTTGTTAGAAAATATTGATGGTCTATGCCCAGATCACGTATAAGCTAAGTCGTGATGCCGATATATGCTTTGTATACGGGGCTTTGGATTACTTTAATTACTTCCTGAAACAATTTTTACTTACGTATTCGGAAGAAAGTTGAAACGTTAGTTGTCGGTATACTTTTAGTAGTCAAAAACGAAAAAAGAAATTCTCAGTACAAACGCTAATTCCTGATTCCTGACAATAACCGTTTAGTGGACTTCAGCACAGTAGCTGCTCTCTCTAGTCAAATGTAGAATTTTTCATGCGCCGAAGACTCACTTAGGAAATGAATCACAGTTGGCAACGGTGTTTTAAGCCGGACGCATTGGGGGTACCGCGTTGCAGGTAACTAATGGATTGTAGAATGAGAGATTTTTCTTGGAACATATTTATTTTTAAAGTGTTGGAAAGTGGATATTTACTGTGTGTGTGTGTGTGTGTGTGTGTGTGTGTGTGTGTGTGTTAGAATGAATGACGGAGCTCGTGGTGCACCGCAAGTGCTACTCACAACTCTTCCTCAGATAAAATAAATTATCCACAGAGAGAGTAGACACTTGTTTCACGTTTTTCCCCTCCATTAAACCTCTCCATTACGACACTTGATTGACTTGCACACAACAGCCCATTTAAAACCAAACCAGTTACTGTGTGCACTATACTTATTGTTCGTAAATCACTTGATTGCTGCAATACTCCCGTCTGAGCTGCCAGATATTGGATGACTTCAAGCTGTTAATACTTCGTCTGACCACTTTAATAGTAATCGAATGCTGTGTACAGCACTGTAGTAATTCTTAAGTAGTTACTGCTGTATTGTGTTGTTAATAAAGTCATTTACTTCGAAGCAAGTAATGAGGCAATTTCTGGATTACTGCAGATACTATCTAATACTTGAAGACATTTGTTTGACCGAGCGAGGTGGCGCAGTGGTTAGACACTGGACTCGCATTCGGGAGGACGACGGTTCAATCCCGCGTCCGGCCATCCTGATTTAGGTTTTCCGTGATTTCCCTAAATCACTCCAGGCAAATGCCGGGATGGTTCCTCTGAAAGGGCACGGCCGACTTCCTTCCCTAATCCGATGAGACCGATGACCACGCTGTCTGGTCTCCTTCCCCAAACCAACCAACCGACCAACATTTGTTTGAGATATTTAGTGTCTGTTACATATGTCGCTGTTATCATTAGTATTGTGCGGAACGAACAACACACGTGTGAAGTGGGTGGATTGAGAAACCTGTAAGGTCCATCGCATCAATGCTATTGAGAAAAAGTAATTATTGGTAGCTTATATCAGAATGTCTTACAAAATTGAGGATAGCAATAATCTTTTGAAAATAATTGTTTCGTGACCGAAACAGAATGGAATGATAGTTTTTATCCCTCAGAAAATTTCATTTTATCCCAGGCTGGGAACCATTGGTTTAGACTTACACTGTAGGAATAACTGTCTGGTGGCCACTTAAACTTGTAACAGTTTAATGCCCCACAACACACGCATCAGGTTATGGGCCAACCGACCGCCATATTTCGTGGCAGCCTCCAGGCACGCCTCGACAGACTGCACTCGGCGATTACAGCGCCGGTGTGTTGTGATTTGCTAACCTTAACTTTGAGTTTGTTCTGAAAGATTCTCCTTGGTTTCGCACAGAAACAAGGGTTTTCCTTGGCTGTTCTAGATGTAATAAAGCCAAAAAAGCAGACAAAGCTGTGGGCCAAACGACTAATGCAAGGATAGTGTAACGCTACCGCGCTACTCGGACGTACGTCAGCTGTATAAAGCCTGTACTGTAATAAGTTCACGGGCTTCACCGTATAAACAAGGATTTTAGTACATAAATTGACCGCGTGTACCTAATAGAAGCAAGATCGGACTTATACTCAGTCAATAACTACAGTGATGCATCAAGCAAATGTAAAGTATAATTGCTCGTTCGCATGGACAAGAAGTATACACAGTAGATGCTACCTATAATTAATAATTCGGTCGCCAGCCTACTTAGGCAATGAGTGAGTTTTTCCTTGTACAAGTGTGTGCATGTACAAGCGTAGTAACACGTAGTAATGATGCGTTGTATGGCAAAGTTTGGAACCAGAAAAATCCACTGAACTAAAGTTTTCTCTTTTTGTACTAATTTGAACGAGCTAAATTTACAAAACACCACACAGCAATGATTACTACGAACTGTATTTTGTTTATTGATCAGACTGAAATCGGGCATAGATTGTCCTATAATGAGCAGTTTTGAAAGCACACATACAATGTCACTATTAAAATTGGAAAACAACACTAATACCCTTAGGTTCAATATAGAACTTAACTTTACTGGTCAAATCTGATCAGCACATTTCAAGGTTTGAAAGAATGGACAAGAGAAAGGCGGGGGGGCCAAAACTGTTATGGTCGTTATACTGAAACTATTAAGTACTGAAGGCAAATTAACACTCAAAATTATCAATCTATGGATAACTACTCTTTTGTCTTACTTCTGAATAATTTAACTGTCATTATTTCTGTCTCAGATTAATTAAATAACATCGCTAACTCAATTCAAAAAAACTCTCTTCCAATTCAGTCATACTTTTGTTCTTTACCAACATTTGCAATAACACACAGAACTTTAAACTTCTTTATAGCATAGGTTTGTCTGCTGATAATTCTTATTAACACTAATTTTAAACTGTCAGTTCAGGATACTCGGGTTGCACAATACGAGGTAAGGACCCTGTCTAGGTCAGTGATCAGGATAAGTCATGGCTAAGGCAATTCTGGTAAAAGTCACGTTATTATTGAACAGTTAGAAACAGTTTAGACACTGGTGCACACAGATACACTTCTAAAGATGAAATAAATGTTTGACCTGTGCAAGTCGGTGCGGCGGTTGGCGGGCAGCGAGATAGCGGGCAGCACGGCACACATACAAGCACGGCTAAGGCTCACACTACATCGGCACTTTCCATCTTCTTAGCGTCGTAATCTTTCCAACTTTGTGCCTCAGAATATAGCCATGCCAAGTAGTCGTCGGAATCGGTGCATCCGAGGCTCAATGGAATCCACTTTTCCTGGGTAGCCGCCTCGGTACAGTACGTGTTCCTCTGACCGATTCACAACTCCGACTGTTTTACTGAGCCCGTTGTGCCGAACCGCGCCAGTGTGCGTTTTCCCGCCTCGCCTGCCTTCACCTTTTTTCCCGCTCCCCTACAGGTAGGGTATTCACCACAGGTTTTCTATTACACATATCCTAATGCATTACCTACGCATGGACCAAGTGTATAAATTACAATTTTCACATCGTACAATAGTTTTAACATTAAATACACTTCCCTTTGATTACCACATCATTCGAAATCCAACATAAGTAATAACATTCATCTCACAAGTTACTCACAGTCTCTTTAACATCACGATACGAACCGAAAAAGAATTTCAAAACATTGCTTACATTAATTTATCTAAATTCATAAAGAAAAAAAAATTTATATGTACAGTTGTCGTTACAATAGAAAGTCACCCGAGTTTCGCTACTTACGCAACTGGGAGCCGATGGTTTTCGTAATTACGTAAGAATGGATGAATCGTGCGTTTCGGACCTGCTGAAATCAAATAATTCTTAACGAAAACGGATAGTCATGAGAGGCTGTTACCTACATTGATTTCTGCCCCATGGCAGAAGTTAGAGGATCTTAAATTCAGTGCTGTTGTATCCCCACAATTATTAATGACAATGATTCGTGAAAAACGCAACGTGATTTATAGTTTACTACAGAAATACTTCATGGTAATGCAAAATTTGATTTATGTAACACGAAATGACAAGTTAGTTTAATAAACTCTAAATTCGACGGCAGTCTAAACATGGCAGTCTAAACATGGCAGTTGCGCACACTACGTAGTAAATGCCACAAGTACATAAGAAATGAACCATTTAGCAACTGTTAGAACAGTACAAAAATCACACTTCGCTTTTCTCATGTAAAATCAGGGAAGGTGCTATGGCATGGAAGGCAACTGAAGAGCCGAATATGACCTTAGCGCTGAATTTATGAAGTTTCAGTGACATAAGCTGCTGACAGTGAGTGAGTCCTTGGATTTTTCTTTAAACTAACAGATTTGTGGAAAAATGTCGTCCTTACGTGCCACTGTTAGATTACTTGAAATTCTAAGAAATTTAAACATTTCGTTGATTGTAGTCTTACCAAGAAATCAGTCTGGACATGTAAGTCTTCCATGTACTACTTGGGCGTTACCTTCTCAAAATAAAAGCGAAATGTCTTTCGAAATCCGAAGTTGTTACTGAGTCAGTCTTAAATACTGTGGTATTCAATTTCGGTGCGAATGTTTACCTCACACTGAAAAAAATAGCTTAAATATCGTTTGTAGCTAGATGCTGTGATTTTACGGTCTAAGATCTGTTGCTTAACCGGACTTGCGTGCCGGCAACATTTCCACAATCGCAGTTTCCAGGCTCTTACCATCAGAATTTCCTCTAAGCGCAAAGCCATTGGTATCGTGTTTTCTGTTCCAATGGTGAGATTGTTTCACAGCTATGTATTTACCATTACCGTACAGTTCGTCACTATGGCGACTTCGAAAAATTTACTGTAGCGCAGGTGAGATGATTTGCCTTCATTCTCGCATTGTGTGTATTAACGGAAGCGCCAAGGAAATCTGTAGCATGTAGAAAATAAAACCTTAATTTGATGATAGGTTAGCCCCTGAAGTTTCAGAAATTTTATTAAACTGATACCTTAAGAATTATTCTAATCAACCGAAATGCTTCAGACAACAGGCAGAAAACTTCACGCATGCTAGAGAATCGATTTACTCGGAAATCGAACGAGTAGGTGCTGTTGGTGCGTAGTACGTTCCAGTAACGGAAAAAGTGTTCTGCCACAGGAGGAAAATGCGTTAGTATACGTCTTACGATAGACATTACTTACCTCCCATGTTCACTAACATGCCGTACAACGTGAACGGACAGTTGGTCACGTTTAGTGGTGGGAGGAAATGGAGCCACCAACTCGTTTCTTTCGTTAACATAACCTCGTTTGGTGTGAAACATATTACCAAATTTTAGGAGCGATGTAAGTCTGTAGGGTAGGCATGCAATTCATCTATAGAGGTTGTGAGAAACAATCGTAATAAATTGTAAGGGAGTGTGCCACAGTAGGTTGTTGAAAAGACAAGAAAAAATAACATACCTTGCATTGTTTCAGAGTTAATTAATATTGTTGTCAGGCTGTTGCGCGCGCAGATTAAAGTGCCCTGAACACACAATTGTCAGTTCTCATAGCGTAGATGATGGCGCACGAGCCTGTTCAGTGTATGGCTCCGGTTCGATCCCTACTACAGTCACACTCCCAATTTCTTAATCTCTTGTTTGATTTTAGGAAAAACCGGACACGTTTGGCCACACCGTCTCTTTCCGACGCTTGAATTTCCGCGCGGGACGAACTGATAGGCTAAGGTTAATGCTAATTAACTCGGAAACTCCGTAACGTATCGAATTGTTTCCTTACAGTTAATTGTCAAGACAACTTACCGTGCAACACCCTTAAAAGCTTTTCAGACTGTTTTTAATCACCTTGTACATCAGTCTAACAAAGTAAATGACACAGATGTGCTTTTTATGAAAAAATTTCCAACGTACTCCTTGATTTCGCAACACCATCTGTGGGTTCCACTAAGGGCTCCTATCAATTTCGTGGCAGCCAAAACACGTCTTGACCTTACCTAAAGTACATCGTTTGTCCTAAGAGATACAGACTTGTTTCACACGGAAAGAAATAGGGGTTTTTATAAACTGTCTTAGAGGTAATGAGGCCAAAAAGCTGAGAGCTATGGACTAAGTGACGAATGCGAGCAAAGGAATTTACCCACGTTCTGTTACTTAGGCAGCTGTGCCCCGATAGTTTTCATAATTACCTGATGAGGGGCGAATTATTCATTTCGGAGTTGCTGAACATCAAATCATTCTCAGCGAAAAAGAATGACAGGCTGTTAACGACTTCACGAATTCTAGCGACTAGCAGAAGTCAGGAGTACCTCAAATTCAGTGCTGTTGTATCCCACGGTTATGTTACTATAATTCGTGAAACGCGCAACCTGATTTATAGTTGAGAGGTAAAAAATCAAGCTGAAGCAAAAAAGTCGATTTACATAAACATTATGTACTGGCAAAAAATGACTTCAAAGTGTAAGAAACTTACTTTAAATCCGAACACGAAAGACCACACGTCGTGATGGTGTACATAATCTAATAAATACTACAGATACATCAGGAAGTGCCTGGCAACTATAAGACGTGTAAAAAAAATTTTATCCTTCGCTCTTCATAGCAGTGGTTTGGATATAGGCTGGACTTTAAACGTTTATAACCATTAAGGAAGTATAGGGCTATTCAAAAAGAAGGAAAAGAATTCTACCGATCTCCAGTGTTCCTGGAAAGAGAGAAGTTCAAATTTCTATGCGTTAAATGAGAGCAGAATGTGTTACACGATAAATCCCAGAATGGCAGCTCATTTCCTGCCACACACGAAGCAGCTGGTGTCTCATTATCGAACTTGCAGCTTGAACAACAAGATGTCTGACCCTTAAGAATGTCACGCATTTGACGGGTGGGGGGGGGGGGGAGGCGATAAAAACACGGTCCTTTACGTGGATGTCTTACAAATTAACGACCACTATACGTCGATATTCCAGTTTTTATATTAAATTTCCCATAAGTATTGGAAACAACGTCTGAAAACACAAATTCGACAGACTTTTACTCTGAGCCACGCGGAACCCTTACGGATTAGTTAAAAATAGTACTTCATGTCGTGCATCTGTATTCCTATATTCGCATGATGTGTCCCAAGGTGATTTGCAGTTTTGAATTTCTCCACAAAGTGTCCTTACGGTTTCGACCGCCTCGCACCCTGTCATGTGTATTAGAACAGTATTTAATCCCGTGGACAGTGACAAGACCAGCTTTCCTCGGAAGGTTAGCACGACAGCGCTACACAGGGCATAGTTTGTTGCGTAATGTGCGGCCTACTCGACATCCGAAAAAGGAGTGTCGGTTGGTCAAAACGCCTACATACGTACAGTTTGTCGGTCACTCAGCAATAGCTCGGTTGGGTAGGGCCCTTAAAACGTGCAACACGCTGAAGCCAACTGCGGACAGTGTGAAATTGTATACAAACTAAGAATACTTTTGTCAGACAATTGACAATATGTGGAAGGCCTTAAACTTCAGTCACAGGAGTTTCGTTGGTATGGTAGCGAGTCAAATAGTATCACTGATGAAACCATTTCTCGGGCTACGGTTGCAGTGGCCTCCCCCCCCTGCGGGTCCGGGGTAAGAATAGGCCCGAGGTATTCCTGCCTGTCGTAAGAGGCGACTAAAGGAGTCCCTCCCCCTCAAGGGGGTAGTTAGCGCCTGCGTCCGGAGACAGGCGGTTCCACGACCTCTATTTGCGGTCATTTTGCTTTTTCACTTCTCGTTTCTTCCTTTCTTTGGTTGGTTCCTTTCTTTGCTCTTCTCCACCTCACTGTCTTCCTTACTCTTTCCCCTGCATAATCTCCTTGCCTTCTCATTGCCTTCTTCTCCATGCCTTCTCATTGCCTTCTTCTCCATGCCTTCTCATTGCCTTCTTCTCCTTGCCTTCTCATTGCCTTCTTCTCCTTGCCTTCTCTGGTCTCCGCCTCGGCGTTTGAGACACTGTCCTCTCTCTCTCTCTCTCTCTCTCTCTCTCTCTCTCTCTCTCTCTCTCTCTCCTTTTTCCTCTTCTTCCTTCCTCCCTGTGCGCGCCTGAAGGCCGACCCACGCGTTCGCACACGTAGCCGGTGACGGGGTAACGCGTAATTCCCCGCCCTGGGTAGACATGTAAGGCACGCGCGTACCCCCTGGTAAAGGCCAGGCCCGGGGAGGGGTGATTGCCTGAGCTGATACCTTCTGACCATGCCGATTGGTCCCTCCGTCTGTTTCTCGGGAGGTGTGACCTGAGGTGTAAACATTCACCTAAGGCGGGAGTGCCCTCTGAGAGGGTCCCCACAAGGAAGGAGCGCGCCATCGGAGACGCTGGCAATCATGGGGGATTTCTGCGCAATGGATTTCACTCCATCTCTCTCGACTTCTGCCCAAAAACGGAAACGTGACCAGCTACCAGTGACAAAAGTACTACCGCCTGCCCCACAGTTCCTCGTCGTTTCTCGATCTGAGGACGGAAAGGATTTTTCCTCTGTCAACCCTTTCGTTATCCAGAAGGGCGTCGATGCCATAGCCGGATCTGTCAAATCCTGTACCAGGTTGCGTAACGGTACCTTATTACTCGAAACTGAGAGCGCCTTTCAGGCACAAAAACTGCTTCGGGCCACACTCCTGTACACATTCCCTGTCCGGGTGGAGGCTCACCGAACTTTGAATTCGTCTCGTGGTGTGGTCTACACTAGATCCCTCGACGGTTTGACTGACGAGGAGATTCAATCTTTCCTCGCTGAGCAGGGCGTGACGGCTGTCCATAGGGTCATGAAAAAGGTCAACAATGACCTTGTACCGACCCAGACACTTTTCTTGACCTTCGATAGTGTTCAGCTGCCATCGCGCATCAAAGCAGGCTACGAGGTTATTTCTGTTCGCCCCTATGTCCCGACACCTACGCGCTGCTACCAGTGTCAGCGTTTCAATCACACTCGCCAATCTTGTTCCAATGCGGCTAGATGTGTCACCTGTGACAGGGATGCCCATGAGGGTGACTGTCCACCTCCGTCTCCTCGTTGTGTGAACTGTCAGGGTGACCATGCTGCATCCTCCCGTGACTGTCCTGTTTATAAGGAAGAACGCTGTATCCAAGAAATTCGGGTCAAAGAGAAAGTGTCCACCTCGGCTGCTCGCAAGCTATTGGCTAGTAGGAAGCCCACGCTGCTCCCAGCGTGGAAATACAGTACTGTCCTCGCCTCTCCTCGGACTACCAGGGAAGTGGCAACCCAGACCTGCGATCTGACCTTCAGCACCACGGTCGTCCGTTCGGCCAGTGCTAAGATCGCGCGGTCGACGTCTCCTCTTCGTCCCATCACCCCACAGACACCAGCCCCTTCATCAGCTTCTGCTAAGACGAAGACCCAGAAGTCAGATGCACGGGCCTTCAAGAAGGAACCGTCCCGTGCAGACTTCCTACGTACCTCGACCTCCCAGCCTTCGTCCGGTACTTCCACCAAACGACCATCCAAGAAGGCTCATAGGAAGCACAGTTCTCCTTCTTCGCCACGGCGCATTTCTTCTCCTGCGCCACCCAGCGGTTGCCGCCCCAGGTCGTCATCCCTTTCGCCTGGCCGCACCGCTGGTAGCCGAACATCTGGCCGTTCACCGGCGGAGGAAGCTCCCCCTCCCGGCCATCTTCCCAAGATGGCCGATGAACCTATAGACCCAATGGACGATGACTGTCCGCCTACTGATAGCGGCGGCAGTGCTCGCTCGAAGCCAGGCCCTCAGCGGCCTTCGAGGTGACCCCTTCTTTCATCTTCCTTTTTTCTTACGATGGCACTTATTCACTGGAATATTCGCAGCATTCGCTCCAACCGAGAGGACTTGAAGTTGCTGCTTCGCTTGCACCGTCCGCTCGTCGTAGCCCTCCAGGAAACGAAGCTACGCCCATGCGATCAAATTGCCTTGGCACACTACACCTCTGTGCGTTTTGACCTACCCCCTGTGGTAGGTATCCCAGCTCATGGAGGGGTTATGTTGCTGGTCCGGGATGATATTTACTACGATCCCATCACGTTGCACACCGGCCTGCAGGCAGTTGCCATCCGCATTACTCTCCCCACTTTCACATTTTCCATTTGTACCGTTTACACTCCATCGTCGTCTGCCGTTACCAGGGCAGACATGATGCAACTTATTGCTCAGCTACCTGCACCATTTTTGTTCACTGGTGACTTCAATGCCCACCATCCCCTTTGGGGCTCTCCAGCATCCTGCCCGAGGGGCTCCCTGTTAGCAGACCTTTTCAACCAGCTCAATCTCGTCTGCCTCAATACTGGCGCCCCTACTTTTCTTTCGGATACATCTCACACCTATTCCCATTTAGATCTCTCTATATGTACTCCCCAACTTGCACGCCGGTTCGAGTGGTATGCTCTTTCTGATACATATTCGAGCGACCACTTCCCGTGTGTTATCCATCTCCTGCAGCATACCCCCTCTCCGTACTCATCTAGTTGGAACATCTCCAAAGCAGACTGGGGGCTCTTCTCTTCAAGGGCGACCTTTCAGGATCAAACATTCCCAAGCTGCGATAGTCAGGTCGCACACCTCACGGAAGTCATTCTCTCTGCTGCTGAATATTCCATCCCTCACCCTACTTCTTCTCCACGTCGCGTACCGGTCCCCTGGTGGACCGCAGCATGTAGAGACGCTCTACGTGCTCGTCGACGTGCTTTACGCGCCTTTAAACGCCACCCTACAGTGGCGAATTGTCAATTATAAACGATTACGTGCACAGTGTCGTCGTATTATTAAAGAAACCAAGAAAGCCAGCTGGGCTGCTTTCACAAGCACCTTCAACAGTTTTACTCCTTCTTCTGTTGTCTGGGGTAGCCTGCGCCGGCTATCTGGCACTAAGGTCCACTCACCAGTTTCTGGCTTGACGGTCGCGAATGACGTCCTTGTGGCCCCTGAGGCTGTCTCCAATGCCTTCGGCCGCTTTTTCGCAGAGGTTTCGAGCTCCGCTCATTACCACCCTGCCTTCCTCCCCCGCAAACAGGCAGAGGAGGCTAGGCCACCTAACTTCCGCTCCTCGAATCGTGAAAGTTATAATGCCCCATTCACCATGCGGGAACTCGAAAACGCACTTGGCCGATCACAGTCCTCCGCTCCAGGGCCTGATTCTATTCATATTCAGATGCTGAAGAACCTTTCTCCTGCGGGTAAAGGTTTTCTTCTTCGTACTTACAATCGCATCTGGATTGAGGGACATGTTCCCGCATGCTGGCGCGAGTCTATTGTTGTCCCGATTCCTAAGCCGGGGAAGGACAAGCACTTGCCCTCCAGTTATCGACCCATCTCGCTTACCAGCTGTGTCTGTAAAGTGATGGAGCGAATGGTTAACTCTCGATTGGTTTGGCTGCTCGAGTCTCGACGCCTACTTACCAATGTACAATGTGGATTTCGTAGGCGCCGGTCTGCTGTTGACCATCTGGTTACCTTGTCGACCTTCATTATGAATAACTTCTTGCGGAAGCGCCCGACCGCGGCTGTGTTCTTTGATTTGGAGAAGGCTTACGACACCTGTTGGAGGGCGGGCATTCTCCGCACCATGCATACATGGGGTCTTCGCGGTCGCCTCCCTCTTTTTATTCGTTCCTTTTTAATGGATCGACAGTTCAGGGTACGTGTGGGTTCTGTCCTGTCAGACACCTTTCGCCAGGAGAATGGGGTACCACAGGGCTCAGTTTTGAGCGTCGCTCTCTTCGCCATAGCGATCAATCCAATAATGGATTGCCTCCCAGCTGATGTATCAGGCTCCCTTTTCGTGGACGATTTTACCATCTATTGCAGCGCGCAGCGTACGTGTTTCCTGGAGCGCTGTCTTCAGCGTTCTCTTGACCGTCTTTACTCGTGGAGTGTCGCCAATGGCTTCCGTTTTTCTGCCGAGAAGACGGTCTGTATTAACTTCTGGCGCTACAAAGAATTTCTCCCACCGTCTTTACGACTTGGTCCCGTTGCTCTCCCATTCGTGGAGACAACAAAATTTTTAGGTCTTGCATTTGACAGGAAACTTACTTGGTCTCCACATGGGTCTTATTTGGCTGCCCGTTGTACCCGTTCTCTCAATGTCCTCCGTGTTCTCAGTGGTATGTCGTGGGGAGCGGATCGAACAGTCCTCCTTCGCCTATATCGGTCGATCGTCCGCTCCAAGCTGGATTATGGGAGCTTCGTATACTCCTCTGCACGGCCATCCATCTTACGCCGCCTCAACTCCATACAACATCGGGGTTTACGACTTGCGATCGGAGCGTTTTATACTAGTCCCGTCGAGAGTCTTCATGCTGACGCTGGTGAGTTGCCACTCACCTACCGGCGCGATATACTGCTTTGTCGGTATGCCTGTCGGCTACTGGCAATGCCTGACCACCTGTCTTATCGTTCCTTTTTTGATGACTCTCTAGACAGTCAATTCGGGTTGTATGTCTCCGCCCTGCTACCCCCTGGAGTTCGCTTTCGTCGCCTCCTTCAACACCTTCATTTTTCACTCCCTGCCACCTTTCGAGTGGGCGAGGGCCACACGCCACCTTGGCTCCAGGCTCAGGTTCGCGTCCACCTTGACCTCTGCTCACTCCCGAAGGAGGTTACCCCCGATTCAGTCTACCACTCCCGTTTTGTCGAACTTCGTTCGAAGTTCATTAATACGACCTTCATTTATACAGATGGCTCTAAGACCAATGACGGGGTCGGGTGTTCTTTTATTGTCGGGGCACAAAGTTTCCAATATCGGCTCCATGGCCATTGTTCGGTCTTCACAGCTGAGCTCTTTGCCCTCTACCAGGCTGTCCTTTACATCTGCCGCCACCGACATTCTGCATATGTCATCTGCTCCGATTCCCTGAGCGCTATCCAGAGCCTCGGTGATCCGTACCCGGTTCACCCTTTCGTGCACCGGATCCAACGCTCTCTTCAGCAGCTGGTGGACGTCGGTTCTCCGGTTAGCTTTATGTGGATTCCTGGCCATGTCGGTATCCCTGGGAACGAAGCTGCAGATGCCGCGGCCAAGGCTGCGGTCCTCCAGCCTCTGACAGCTTCTTGTGGTGTCCCTTCGTCAGATTGTAGCAGGGTAATTTGTCGGCGCATTGTCTCGCTGTGGCATGCCGATTGGGCTGCACTTTAAGACAACAAGCTTCGGGCCTTGAAAGCTCTACCCGTGGCTTGGCCGTCCTCCTCACGCCCTTCTCGGCGGGAGGAGGTAGTTTTGGCCCGGTTGCGAATTGGCCACTGCCGGTTCAGCCATCGCCGTCTGCTGACGGCTGCGCCGGCGCCATTCTGCCCATGTGGGCAATTGCTGACGGTCCGCCACGTTTTAACGTCGTGTCCGAATTTTAACACCCTACGTCTCGATATTGGCCTGCCATGTACTGTAGAATCCATTTTAGCGGATGACCCACGAGCAGCTGCTCGCGTTCTTCATTTTATCAATTTGACAACCCTCAAAAAGGACATTTGATTATGCTGTTTTCTTTTTTAATCCTATGCCTGTCAGTATGTCTTTCATCGTGTTTTCCGTTTTGTTGCTGTTTTAAACTTGTGACTCGCGGTGCATTCCTAAAGTAGTCTGGGCGCTAATGACCGTTGACGTTGTGCGCCCTAAAACCACAAAAAAAAAAAAAAAAAAAACGGTTGCAGTGGTCTCCTTATGGGTCTACCGGTGTTGTTTTTTCGTACTGAATCACTTACGTTGCCATGATGGCTCTGCTGAGCATGACGTCAAACTGCAGTAAATAGGTTCTGTTTGATAGTGGCAGTGGCAAAGCTCTTTGTAATGGGTTCGCTGGTGGAGGGAGTAGTGATACGCTGCAGTTCATAATTGGTAATCATCGGCGAATAGTGTCGTGCATTTTGGTGGATTCTCTGATCCTGCATTTCGTCCTCTTAGGTGTTACTGCATTTAATTGCACTGCCGCAGTATTTGTAGTTTCCTGCCTCTAGGTCTCTTGTACTGCCCAATGCGGATGTAACGCTCGTGCTCCCGTATGCCCAGCTGCTCCTGGCGTACTCAATATAGATGTCTACACACTGACTACTGGTATACGCCGCCAGTGTGCACAGCATGTATCTCATCCTTGGTGGAGCGTAGCACATCCATCTTCAGGGTGCTGTAGAAGACTGACAGCGTACCAACGAGGCGAAGGTGTTCACCATTCCGGCCAGTGACGCTCTCCACACGAGGTAAGCGCACTGCTGGCTGCAGTTCGTCCCTGTCCTGCCTGCCTCGGGTTATTTTATTCGTTACCATGCCATGGCTGTGCAGATGTTTGAGGGGTTGTAACCATCGGAGAACATACTTCGCACCCCCCCCCCCCCTCCTCAGGGGGTCCACAACTCTTTTGTGGATACGTGTGTATCGAGCCTCCTCTAACAACACGGTGTTGGCACATTTGCCAACACTTCAGAGACAATGCCACTGGACAAAACACGACAAACTGTTTCCTATATAAAGGAAGGTCCGTTTCGTCATTAGTGATACTCTCCAGGTTCAGGAAGGCATTTGGGGACTTAAAATCTTTCGCACATCAATCCACAAATGATCCACGTCAGTGTATTGGAGGAATCTTAAATGTGATGAACTGTGATCATTCCACCATCCTGAGATATTAGCAGGCAATGAGAAAGATTAAAAATGGGTTGTATAGGTACTGCAAGCTCAGTCAAAATCAGGGGGGCGATCATATGTGCATCTGTATGCTCAAATTTTCTCGTGAACGACACCGAAGATTCCTACCCTGTATCGTTAGTGGTAACGGAAATGGTCTCTTTATGCTAACATACGAAAGAGATGGATGGTTGAGCCCAAACAAAGAAGCAACTCCGCTTACAAGGACATGCGCGCTTCCACAAAAGATAATATATTCATCTGGTAGAACAGGGACGATGTGGTGTGCTACGAATTGCTTCCCCGAGGTCTCACCGTCACTGATATTTGGCAAAAACTGAGAAGTGTTGCAGACTCAATCCGACGACGACGATAACGTAGACTGCCTGAAGTAATGATACTCGACGATAACGCCCGCCAACATGGTTAGACTGACAATAAACGCTGTTCAGTGACTTGGCAGCGCAATTTCTTTATACTCAATTTATTCGCTTGATCTTGCACTCCCAGATCGTTCAGATTTTCCGCTCTGTGTAACTGCCTCCAAGAAATTTCCTTTCGTGAGACTTATTTGCCTCAAAACCACGTTATTCGTACAGCTGCGGAATCGAAAAGTTACACCCAGCGTTGGCAAATAAATTTAAATAGCCAAGGATGATACATTACGAATGTCTAAATTGCTGTGCGTGTTGTGTTTAATAAAGTTACACAAAAATGCTACAAACTTAAACAGCAACCTACTAAATGAAATACTTTTTGCTGATTCGTTCTGAAGTGAGATAGAATTAAGAGGAAAATCTGAAAACATTTTGAGTTGCAGCGACCAAGCTGTGGTTTCCATCGGCAGTGATAAAGCGTAAGTCTGGCTAGAAGTCATTTTTCCAAGCTGCTGAAGTGAAGGAATCGGAGTCTTCCGAATTGAAAGTAAAATGGATGTTATTTCATCTGTCTACTAAGGCTTCCTCATAATGAGTTATTCTACACTACAGGAAAAATAGCAGCGACAAGGAAGGACTGTTAGAGATGAACAAAAGCTCGTATTCGTGTATCCACATCACGGTCTTTCAAAATAAACAAAATTCGACCCTTAACTACGTACCCTCAGACGCAGTTGAAATATTAAGTTTTGGCTTGTTTCGCTGTGTTGGGGCTAGTTGCCGCATTACAGGCCGAACACTGCTCAGTCTACCGTATACAATATGAATACACATGAATCGAATGGCCGAAGGTTCCTATTACTCGGCAATTGCGAATTTGGAGTGTAACATTAAAATTTATAAGTGAAAGGTGGCAGTTAAATAAAATCTACAGGTACTATTTTAACGGCTTCCAATGAGTACGATGGCAGAAGTACCTTGAAGAATGCCGTTTATTACTGCAAAACGACTTTCGGTGTCGATGGTCCAGCAATTAAATAAAATATTACTGGAATAACAGGGAAACAATAGATCCCTACTTTACGTAATCAGTTATGAACATAGCTCGCAAGATATTCACTATTAAACGCATTCTACGTCTTCACTGCAGAAGCCACCGAAATCTCACAAGAGCCAAAGTTGGCTCTACGAAATATTTTTATCTTCCGCGACCACTCGCAAAATGCTCCCCACTCTGTGTTTCCAGCACTCCCCTGTCCAGCACTCCGTGTCCTGTGCGGCCCTATGCTCCTGCCCCACCTCCATACAGTCTCTCGACTGACCTCGGTAGTCGCCTACCGTAGTAACGAGCGCTGCGATTGACTAGAGCGCTTCCGCTGTGTCTCCAGGCCAACGCACACTCAAACATACTGAAACACGTGCAAAATACTGGATTTCCATTTAAATAACTTAAAAATAAATAAATGTTCTTGTGGCTCGACCATAAACACACTCACATTACTAAATACATAGACAAATCAAATACACATATGAAAGGAATAGAAACAAAAGTAGGCCAGTAGCCTAATGTCTCTGTGCTTTCTTAAACACAGTGAATATTCTACCAATTTCTTCATGAATAGTATATATCGGATATAAACAAAGACCTAGATGGATAAATATATTCACAAGCATGCTTCTACCGTTTTGCGTGTAACAGTGTCCACAGCTCATGGCCTCGCGGTCGCGTTCTCACTTCTCGAGCACAGGGTCCTGGTTTAGATTCCCGGCAGGGTGAGGGATTTTCACCTGCCTCGAGATGACTGGGTGTTTTCTGTTGTTCTCATCACTTGACCATCATTCATGAAAGTGGCGAGATCGGTCTGAGCAAAGGTTGGGAATTTGTATGGGCGCTGATGACCGAGCAGTTGAGCGCCGCACAAACCAATCATCGTGTAACGCGATAAATAGTAATCGGCCGCTTTGACCTCAATAACTAATTTACTATTCACGTTACATGCCTGTAATTCATACCAATTTAGGTTTACACCAATATCTTTCTGAACACATGTCGATCGAAAAATTCGGATGAACGGTTTAGATTTTCGAAATTCGTTGCTGGCTGTTACTTGTATACTTTAATCGGATACTAAACTTTAAAGTAACAAAGATGATTACACCATCAGAATCGTCGTACAAATAATGGTAATGTACACGTTTCTTTTTAAGGTATCACGATTCCTCTGGCTATTATTAATTTCTACATCAACTGTGAGATGTCTGCAATTATCGTTTCACAAAGTCCACCATCTTTGGCACTCCCAGTATACAAATCTCCTGAGACACAAAACCCATTCCTTGGCCACGCGGTAGGCCCGGACCACGCAGTGCGGCTACCCTCTTGCTGTGGCCAATGTTCGGCACCACTCAGCTGCTGACGAGCCCCGGCTGGCCGAGTGGCCCATGCGGCCATGCCAACTCCGAACTCCGAACTTTGAATATTTTCTGGCGCCACAACTCGCCCATTGCTTTACAACATCTGAAACATACCTGTTCAGGTATCGCTCTATTCCCGTAACAGCCACTAGTAGCTCCACTGTAAGGATACACATCAGGTATGCTTCAACTAGACGCTGTAACGGTCGTTAACTTTGGTTACTTTAGAGATTGGATGTGATACGCTGACGTTAGTAGAGAATGCCATTCAGGCAATAAAGACGCACTGAGTTGGAGGGAACACGTGCAGTATGGTTACAAGAAAATGCATACTCCTTTTGCGAGATTGCAGAAAAGCTTTGAAGGAATGCGGCCACTGTCCATAAATGCTGGTAGGTGGTCGTGGGGATGTATGGTCACAAGACCACGCTTCGGACGACCATGCAGCGCTACCGAGAAGAAAGACCATCGTGTTCGACGTACAGCTTTGCTGCATGGTAGTGCATGTGCTGCAGCAGTTGGAGCAGCTGTTGGTACCACAGTGACACGAGGAGCTGGTCCAAATTGATTACTTAGAGCTGAGCTGAGTCAGACGCCTTGTAGCGTGTGTTCCACTCATACCAAACCATCCATGCCTGCAACTTCAGTGGTGTCAAGGGAGAGCTCATGAGAGGGCAGGGTGGACGTCAATTACGTTCCCTGAGGAAATGTTTCTACCCTGGTGCCAGCGATTGTCGTGGTGGTTGAGAGGTCAGCTGAGAGCCGGCGACCAGCCTGTCTGTGTGCTACACACACTGGACCCAAACCTGCAGTTTTCGTCTAGGGTGACATTTCATATGACAGCAGGACGACTGCCGTGACTGCCCCCCGCACCCTGACAGCAGATTTGTACATTCGTCTGCAGATTCTACCTGCCGACTGCCATTCACGAACAGCATTGTAGAGGGTGATTTCAAACAGGACAATGCTGGGCCACATGCCGCTGTTGTAACGCAACATCCTCTATAGAGTATAGATACATTGCCTTTCCCTGGGCGATCACCATATGCCTTCTACTGATTAAGTACTGGACATCATCCGAAGGCTGCTAGTCACCCACAACCTTCCCTGTATTAAGTGCAACAGGCGTGGAACTCCGTCCTACACACTGGCGTTAGACACGTGTGAAAAACAATGCATGCACGTTTGCATGCTTAGCTTCAACATTCTGGCAGTTACACGGGTTGTTAATGTAACAGCATTTCACATTTGCAGGGGCTTGTTTAGCGCTGACGTTAACCTGTGATTCTGCAATGTTAGTCACTTAAATACGTCACCTAGACAAATGAATTCCTGAAATCTCATTACTGTAGTTTCTGGTGTTTCATTTACGTCAGTGTGTATGTCCATTCCATCTGGTGCAGGATGTCACCATGTTTCAAGAACATGGATTGGCATGGGAAAACATGGCGTTTTGCAGATACTACATATTGCTAATTCTCCAAATCCGATTCAGAGTTGACGAAAATTGTTTATGAATTTGGGTGGGCAAGTGAGCATTCACGGTTTTACTCTGGACACGTGACTGCTACGTAGACATGGTGATACGTTCCACTGACGATATCATATCCCAGTATTTAGGACAGGAATGTAGACGGTGGGCTTAAACAGAACCTCTTGTAAACTTTGGCATTTGGTTCTGGTAATGCTCTCAATATTCTGTTCACATATTTTAATAGGATACCACTTCTGCAGATGGTTGACCCTGGAAAAGAGCTTCTGATGTGCTGAGTCATTCCTCTTCTGATTGGTGTCCTTACCCTTAAAATACAGTCGCTGTGCACAGTGATTCCTTATGGAATCAAAGTTGGTTACTTCTCATATATCTGAAGAGATCCTCTAGCAGTCAGTTCCGTTGCTTTCTTAGCAGCACCCAAACATCTGCAGGGCACGTATAGGTTGTCACCTAGGGATGTGAAGGTACATCGATCCCTGGAATACTTACAGAAGGATGCAGCTTAAACAGTTCAGCAATTGACGGTTACCTTCGGTAAGCTGTCTACTCCAGTGTTGCTCACAAGAACGGAATGAGTCATTTCAGAGAAACTGGTGTGCATTTGATTTGAAAAGACTTACTATTCATGCATTTTGCACGCTAATGGGACGAAGTTAGTAAAACCCAACAGCAGCATACTTAACGCCTCTCTACAGCAGGGACAGATTTCGATAAAAAGTCATACTACTTTTGTCTCACACGGAACTAGTCGCGTTCAAAGAGTATGGTGACCGTGGCGACAGATGAGAGGAAGAAAGTTTAGAGAACCGCTGGTAAATATTCTCAGCTTGCTCAATAATTTGAAACAGGAGATTCTTGGACTACATCTGCATATGACTCCTATCACTGTGCTAAGCAATGAAAATATTATGAGCAAGAGAGAAACTCCCTCAGTGGGTACCCAGAAGCCAAAAGAAGCAGCCTTTGTGACTGTTTCGTATCTAATACGAGACGGCATTCTGGATCCGAAAGCTGCTGAGCCAAATCTGTTTTCAGACTGGGACGTTCCCAGTGTAGTTTTCAGTCTGTGAATGCCCAGGAATATCGTGCTTGTTGCTGTCACTTAGAATTTTTTTGGCTCTGTGACGTGATCTAAATTGTGTTAAACTAGTTTCTTAGGCGCGCAATGAGGGAGGTACCAGCAAACCAAATAATAACCTTTCGATAAAATGTTCTTACTGACCGTTGACGGGTGACACCAGTATTACAACAGAACATCTGTCAGACAAGGCAAATTTGCGCTCTGCCCTATTCACTACTGCTGGTAAATAGGCATAAATCAAAGACGTTGAAGGATACAGCACAGAAAGTACATACATATTATTACCCTATTAACTGGGTTCATGACACCCAGCGCCAGGTGCATTTTGCCTGTATAATGGCTTTTAGGAGTAACAAAGTTTTAAAGATTCAATTTCAAAAAGATAATAATTTTGGAAACTAAATGACTCATAATCTGCTCATGAAGAGGGAGAATTATTAGGACTACAATACATGTTTTACTGTATGAAACCTGCGACCTATGTATGTTCCTCCAGGATGCATAGCTCACGACGCGCATATTAGCCAGACTGAGTGTTACGTAGTGAGGATATTCAATGTTAGTTGGGCGTCGCTAAGCATGATTACGAAAACTCTTTATAATTTTTTCTTGCTTATATTGCTAATGTCAGATATTTAACACACTGGAACAGCATAAAATTCAGATTGCTTTACAAATGAGTTCAAAACATGGAAGTTTTATTGCATAAAGGATCAGAGGTTTACTATTAGATTTCTAGTTAAAAAACAATGCTTCTGATGACGAAGGTATTTCATGTTCTATATTTGGTCTCATATATTATTATTTTCAACATGTGTTTGATGTAAGACTACTTCTCCCATGAGAACTACACTAATTTAAGTGAAACAAAATACTATACAGTAATTGTTCACATCGTTATTCCGGATAGAGCAACGACACTTGCTCATTACGGTTGTACTGATGGTCATAAAAAGGTTTGTATTTCGTTTCGTTGTGCTAATGTGACGGCGCTACTAAATATGTACATCTTTGTAACTACTTACGCCATTCAGTGCATCTAGCTGCTTTAGCGGTTATGTACCCTGCTTCACTTTTAACAGGCAGAGAACTGTGCTGTTAGTTGTACCAATAGGTCGGCAGTTCATATTCAGTGCTGCAATAGCTTCATGCACTGCTTGGCGCAAATAGTAAGTTATTTACCACTTTTCGTGGTAGTGTACTATACTAGTGTACTACACAGGCAGTGTACTGTACCGTTTCCTTTCGTGCTAATAAGTCAGAACTAAATATTTAATTTCTTGTAACCACTTAGCGCTGTAATAGCTACATGCATTGTATAGCCTAATATACGCAGTTCGTAATTAAGAACTGGTAGACTACACACTTCGTGCCGACATAAGTACAATGAAACAATGTCCAACACGCAAGGAAATGTACTGCTCAAATTATGTTTTGCGCTTTAAGTTCAGAACCATGCTTATTTTAATTGTGACCGCTGTCAGATTTCTACATGCTATATTTGTACAAACCACCAATTAAAACTGTCGCTATGTAGCGTCATACTTGCATGTGCAACGTCATCTGGCGTCTAACACTTGTACCGTCAGCAATATTAATAATAATGCTGTGTTTTAATAATTTTAACACTTTATTTGTATAAACATTATTACTATTCTTGCACATTGCGTTGTATTTCCCTTGGTTAATTGCTTTTTGTAAGTCGTACGTAATTTCATACTATGGTGCTGCAGGCGCAACACCCATTCTTGTAACGCAATCTGGTATTAAAAATTTGTATGATCAAATAATCAGCAATTTTATCAGTTTTCTTATGTCTGTAAAACATGTAAATACTACGTCCAGTTGTGCTTGTAACTGCTGTCTACTAGTTGCATTCAGTTACCTGGCACATGTCCTCTTCAGATTCGCAATGCATCAATTGTATGCCGATACTGGTTCTGATTTAATTAAACAGATGTCCGATGACGAACGCCTCATTGGGTTCAGTCAGTGACTTTCCTTGTGTGAGCAATTCAGCTATGTGCACACCATATGAAATTTTAGATATTAGCAGCACTCTCTGCTACCATATTGCTTATCTTTCAGTTCTGTATAAGGGATATGAAATTTATAAGGGCCAACTCAACAAATTTACTATACCACGCTTTATCGTTTTTATGCCCTTTCATTATCTGTCGATTTCATTTACTGTATAAATCTTATTATTTAAGCAATCCTCTCATCTCAGGACTGTCATAGTATGTAATTGCTTTAAAGTACATCAGGTAGAGTGAGCAGTTCGCTATTAATAACGCTAATTATGTTCTAGGTGTAATTTGAACTCTCCCCATTTCTCACTCTTTCAGAATTTTAATCAGAAATTTATTGGCTTTGTACACGCTGAAGCGCCAAAGAAAGTGGTACGTATTCAAATAGAGATGTAAACAGGCAGAATACGACGCTCCGGTCGGCAACGCCTATATAACAGTTTCTGGCGCGGCTGTTAGATCTGTCAGTGCTGCTACAATGGCAGGTCATCAAGATTTGAGTTTGAAAGTCGCCGCACGAGCGATGGACACAGCATCTCTGAGGTAGCGATGAAACCCTGTTTTTCACGTATGGCCATTTCAAGAGTGTACCTTGAATACCAGCACTCTGGTAAAACATCAAATCTTTGACATCATGCGGCCGGAAAAAGATCTTAAAGGAACGGGACCAATGGCAAGAGAAAGGTTCAACGTGATATAAATGCAACCCTTCAGCAAACTGCTGCAGATATGAATGCTGGGCCATAAAGTGTCAGCGTGTGAAGCAGTCAACGCAACAACAGACACTGGACGGTTGACTGGAAACACGTTGTCTGGTCGGACGAGTCTCGATCCAAATTGCATCGAGCAGATGGACGTGTGGAGACAACCTCACGAATCCATGGACCCTGCACGACAGGAGGGGACTGTTCAAGCTGGTGGAGGTTCTGTGATGGTATGGGGCATGTGCAGCTGTAGTGATATGGGACCTCTGATACGTCTAGATACGATTGAAAAGTGGCACATTTGTAGCCATCCTGATTAATCGCCTGTATCCATTCATGTCCCTTCTGCATTCTGACGGACTTCAGCAATTCCGCCAGAAAACTAAAACAACCCAAACGTACAGAATGGCAAACGGGGCTCCAGGGAGATGCGGAGTTCATACTCCCTCTGGCCACCAGACTTCCCATATATGAACATTATTGAACATATCTGGGATGCCTTGCAACGTGCGTTTCAGAAGAGATCCCCACCCTTTCATACTAACTCGGATTTGTGGACAGCCCTGCCGGATTTGTGGACAGCCCTGCCGGATTTGTGGACAGCCCTGCCGGATTTGTGGACAGCCCTGCCGGATTTGTGGACAGCCCTGCCGGATTTGTGGACAGCCCTGCCGGATTTGTGGACAGCCCTGCCGGATTTGTGGAGTCAGTTCCCTCCAACACTTCAGGCATTAGTGGAGTCCAGGGCACGTCCTGTTGCGGCACTTCGTCGTGCTCGCAGGGGCCCTATTCGATAGTAGGAAAGTGTACCAGTTTCTTTGGCCTTCAGTGTATGTCATTCTGTTTTGGTTCAGTTGCGGATAGTTTCGTTTAGTCATTGCGCATAATGAATAATGACATGCATTACCTTGAGTGCTGGTTGCCTACTGCTATTGACGTCCCACCAACCGTTTTCTGAAGTGGAATAGTACTCTCATACGTCTAAGATTACATCTGGAACCTCTCATGTTACTTTACTCAGTTGTCTTTCACTTTGTTGGCATACATATACTTAAGATTCTTGATACTCATATATTGAAATCTCTTAGCAATATTAGATACCTCAGAAATATTGGATACATAATACATTACTGTATTCCTTAACATGACTTCATTGTATTATGTTTTAGTATGTTCAATTTAATGGTAAAGCCCATTACAACATTTGATTTTTGTACCCTTACTTACCTCTGGGTTTGAGCATGGTTCCTATGTTCATAAAGAAAGTGCACTGTGCACATTCAGCTCACTTTGGGAGTGAAGTACAATTTAATTTGTATAATCCATTTATCGAACGTATTCAATTTACTTTCATACATTATTATGATCTTACGACAAAATACTTGGCAGAAATTGTTCCATATTGCTATGCACATGTATACTCTGTTTGTCCTGACGGTCAATGTATAACTTGAGAACTGCAAACTTATGTTCACTTTTATATACATTTTTATTGTGACAGTATATGTAGGAATGTAGGATATCTGATGTGATAAATATTTTTCCATAAGAATGTGAAGATGACAATGTAATCCCATTTGATCTTTAATTCCTTCTATTGTTACGTTGGGTTTCCTTCTCTTACGGTGTTTGTATAGTACTGTGAGTGATCAGTGAATGAAACTAGTCGTAATAAATGATTAGAAGACAGCGTTGTAATGGACTTTATGAAGCCAATAATTGATTTCGTACTGATAGCCAGTATATCCAAATGTCGGTGTTTGAAGATAAAACACGTTACTGCTTATAGGTGGCTATGAAAGTAATTTTGTCTAACCTTCGATCTTTATGTAACCTCACCAATACCACATGTGGGTCCCACTCACTGTAGTCTCTCACTTTCTCTTCCTCTTTACCTCTCCCAGCCTACCTGCTCTACTTGAGGAACGAAATGCTAGTTACAGAATACATGGTTTTCTTAACTGTAATTAATGGTACCTATGTTACCATAAAACCATTATCTTTATATGTATTCATGTTATCGTGTGTTAGATATATATTAAACAGTTAGTGTAACACTCGATAATTTTTCATGTTCACATTTTAATTGCCTGCAAAAGTGTTGAATTAGATTTTGCAAAGCAGTTCTTAAAAACCGAGTTTGTGGTGTGCTTCAAGTATTGCACTCCATCTGGGAAAAAATTGTTCCTCAGTACAGAGAACTTTCTGAAATATTTGCAATCAATGAGTTCATCGTAACTGAAATTGGTATTATAAGTAGTCAACTGAAATTACTGTCTCTGAAAGGAAACTGTAATATCACGTGAAAAGTTGCTGAGATTTTTAAATTAGTGTTATTTCTCAAAGCATTGTAATAAAGCCCGTTATAAAAATTCTCTGTTTATTAGATTTGGTAAATGGTAGATACAGAAAGTACAGTTGAATTGTTCCGAATACTTTACTTTGTATGCCCAGAGCTAACAACTTGCATTGTTATTTCAAAAATAACTGAGATTAAGAAAAAATTGTAACTCTAGAATTTACTTTTAAGTGAGGTGTAACCTGAATTTAGCTCTCATTGTGTAACAATCACAAACTTTAAATGTCAAATAGATCAGCAGCATTGTTAAATAAGTAACTTCTACAACATACAGTGTGCAGATACATCTTTTAAGTTACATTCTATTAATCACCATTCCTTTGTAAGCAGTATTATAGAAGCGCAGTTAGACTAGAATTATTACTTTTAAAAAAATTGACAACCTTAGTACAGCAACGTTCGTTTTATGCAGATAGTCTTGCTAGTAACTGTTAACGAAGTCTGACTTTACTTCCACTTACTTCATGATCTTCTGTTCCCTTTTCTGTCGGCCTCTCTTGGTCAACTCTTGTTCTTTTCGACCCCAATGGTATTAGGTTGCGAGGCCAGAGGGTGTCTTCCATTCTCAATTTCGCCTTCAAATGGGGGGGGGGGGGCGGCGGCGGCGGCCTCAGACACGGTGAGAGGGAAGCCAACGTTCCTGGGGAGAAAACCCATCAGAGAGCCTGGCCCTCCAAGCTGGGTGTTAAGCGATCAAGTTAGTAAACGATCCATGTAAAAGTCTTCATAGTCGCACATCTGGAGATCTTCGGATATGAAGACCAAGCAAGAGATAGAACCAGCCATACCAGATGTGTAAGCAGCAGTGTCGGCATGATCACTCACAATATTCCTAGTCCGTGAACAAAATGTTAATCGCAGTTGGAGACGTTGCTCTGCATCAGTAGTGAAGTAAATGGGATCGAAAAAGAAGCCTTACACAAGGATGCTTCTCACGATGTAAACCATGTCAAATGTTAACTGTTGTGATCTTGGAGGTGTGATCACCAGTAGAAATATTGGAGCTCATTGGAATCATATAATCCCAAGCTCCTGCAACTACTACAGGGACAATCCTGGAAAGGTCCACAGCGCTGAAGTGACCTTGATGGCTGGTGAACAAATAAAAGTGAGACAGAGAAGGGTGATGTTTCAAAACTCCAATGACAAGTACCATGCTGTAGACTGCTCACAAGCAAAGTAATTTTGTGGTTGCGAGTTGCGAAAAGAAGACAATATGAAGACGGGGATAGAACACTGTGGTAAAGCATTGCTGTGTCAGATACTGATGTACTTCCTTCGAAAACAGTAAGTCTGTAGTACCCAGCCTGCCAGATGGTACCAAGTTCCGTGTCTCAGACCTCACGAATGTCTGCACTGATTTTCATCATTTGTATGTTGGTGACTATAACTGGAAGATTTGTGATCATTTGTCATTGAAGAAGATAGTTCCACATAACAGTCAGAATAAGAGAAGAGGTCCAGCCAGAACTTCACCTGCTGTCTTTCACTTGGTGAAGAAGATCGTGGCGTCCGCTGAATGCAGTCCTTACAGCTATTTCACTATCACTGCTACCTGACCTGAAAGCACCCAGCTTACAAGATGTACAGTGAAAGATGCAAGTTGTTGGCGAGCACCTCAAGTGGAAATCCGTTCCCGACGATTTACGAGCCTTTCAGCGAGACATTCCAGAGTTGGCTGTGGAAGGAGACTGACAGTTTAAAGGCCAGTGGCTCCGAAGTTGGGGAATTTCCCCCCCCCCCCCAACCCCTATCTTACGTACTTCATACTGTTGTTTAGTGCTTCTGTATCGAAATTAGTTATATAAAATAGCAAGCAAAGTTTCATGTTGAATATATATGTAAACTGAAATTAGCTGTCTGATCTCCTAGTAATTGATTTTCATTCACATAATTGACAAACTGAGGAAAATCTAAGTTAATGCATTTCATCACATGACTGTAATATGGTTAAATATGCAAAATGTAATGGAATACTGTCATTAACATGTCAAATGGTTTCAATTCGTAAGTGCAGATGTTCCTCACCATTGCAGAAGACGAAAGTTGTCTTCAGACGCAGGTAATAAGTTAAAATGTTAGAAAGACGACAGAAGTGGTGTACTGTAAGGATCCCGTTTGAGGATGTAGTTTATAGAGAAATGTGTCATTAGGCTAAAAAAACTGAAGCAGATGCAACGCCCGTTGTATCCATACAGTCGATGAGATGGAGTTATAGGTCCGAAACACATGGGCAGATAGTAGAAAATAAAACTTGAGTGACTAAGGATTTTTCCTGTCATTTTTGCAAGATGAGATCCACTGATATGTGATTTCCATGAAATTGTCTGTTCACAACAATAAAGACGTTCGTTGTAAATTATTATGCATGCACTGTTATCACGTCGATATTTTGAACAGTCATGTTAGTGCATCGGTATTTCCATATATCTCAAATTTGAGAGAATGCTGTGCCTGAACATGGAAGCGTTCTAAATGTTCCAGTAAACCCCTGAGCCTCGAAGACTCGAACTCTCATGTATAAACAGCTTCACTCGTCTGATTACTTATAAATTAGCTACTGCGTTAAAACTTGCATGTCAAATTTAATTTCAAATCTTTCATAAACTTTCCAAAAGGAACTGCATGCACATACGCGAGAAAATGACTTGGTGGTCGCATCCTCATACACTGAATGAACTGTCAGGATACTTCTGTGCTGTGAGTTACGCTGCCTAAGGTCACACAGTTTGTAACTCTAATACTTGGTTTTGTTGTTAAACTTCAAACATGAGATTATGCCTCGTAATGTGCAGATCATGACAGCATTGTATATATAAAGTGAATAATTACGTGAAGTCATGGAACTCAAATTTGTTGCTCCTGGAAGCAGCTTGATTGTTCATACACAATCGACCAGGTCATCTGACTGTAGTAATATTTATATTGAATGGAAAATTGAAAAATAAAAACGTTTTGGCATAATGGCTCAAATTTCAAACATGCGAAACCCAATACGTAACTGAAAGAGAAACACTCGAACTTCAAGTAAGAAAGTGACACTTGATAAATACACTCACAGCCGTGCGCAGCGTTAACCTGGCGGACGGCGCCTGGAACGCGGCCGGTAGTCGACATAGGGTGAGAAAGTCTAGAGTGATCTGTTCCGAAGTCGATGCAGCCACCAGGTGTTGGGGACGAATTGTTTCTGCTGTTACCAGAGTTTTGACTGTGCTAGTACTAGTTGGTTATGTAGTGAAGATAATTATCATTGAGGCTCCATCAGACGTAAGATCAGCAGACACGAATGTGATTTAAAAGTAAAACATCGAGGAGTCTGTCTCGCGACTTTGTATCTCGACGTTTACTACTAAACGACGAAAACACACACACACACACACACACACACACACACACACACACACACACACACACACACACACACACACACCCCTGGAACGGCTGGCGAAGAATGATAGAAATTACTCCATACACTTCCGCATCCTGCAGTATTGCCAGACTGTGCATACGGCCATATAGGATTCTAAGGTTCTGTGTGTTATACTGGGCACCTTCAGTGAACGACTCCGACCAACACTCTACGGCAGCAGCCCGGCCGCCGGGTTTTATGTCTGACTGTACCGTTACCCACTCAAAATCCATTCCACCTTGGACGAGAATGTAACACGTGGTACTGTATAAGAATTTTAACAACAACTTAAATGGCAATAATATTTAACAATGTACCATTTCTACATTATTTACAATTTCTCTTATTTGCTATGGCCATAAACAGACAGGGTCTTCTCTACCTTACTTCCATCACTTCTTCACTTCTCCCCGGAATCTACTCTTGTTTCCATTCCAGGAAAATTATCATGAGACTAGCGAAATAATGGGTATTTAAAAACGGGGCAAAATAAAAAAACGGCATCAGAAACTACAGCACACGTACGTACATAATCATATTTTCCAATACACACGCTCCTTGCAGGAACAGAATATCTGAAAAGACTTCCATAGAAGTGGAAGTACGCCTATATACATTAGTCACTTTTTCCGGTACCCGTACAACGACGATACAAGAATAGACGAAGGGATCACGCGACGGTGGTCCGCCAGCTGCCACGTCGCCGTAAACCCTCTCGCCACGCCACACCACACCGCGCTGCGTCGAAGCTTTAGGAAAACGGCGCACACATGTTTAACTCGTATGCAGGTATCAATGTAATAGAGATTTTCCTTTCAGTGTAGTGTTACATTATTAGTCCGCTTTACACTGAACTATTCTTTTTTCCGCGCTCGGTGAATTGCTACTGTAAAGTATCGGAAGGACGAACTCACCATCTCGGATGGCATGGCTTTTTTCCCAGTGGCCAGAGGCTCACACATCCTTAGACCCCAGATCTGTGGTACGGAGGAACCCCCTACATTGTCATTTTAAACCATAACTGTATTAACAAGTTTTCTTTGCTATTCTGGAAGGTTGTAACATAACTTTTCGTTCTTCAGTTTTTGTCTTCTCTCGGTTCGCTTATTATCTTCGCGTTTTTTCCCTTGTTGATAGCTCTAAGTCCGACGAAAATGCGTGTTCTTGCGAAACATTCCAGGGAAGATCTGAGAAAGGTAAGATAGGGCACCTTAATTTGGATATTATGCAATATCTTCAGTGACCAGTTAGTACACTGTCCTTTCATAAACGGTTGTTGGTACAGAAAGAGCCCTGAATCACCTTTTGAACATGTTATAATTTCCGTGGCTCAGTGCTATATCCTGTATTCTTTTGTCTTCAGATGCTTTGTTTCTATTTTCATAATTTGTTTGCATAGGCACGCATTGATAGCAGTGCGTTTCTGTGGTTAACGTTTTGCCTAGTAGCAATTTCTTCGTTAGTCGTTAATTTACTTCCATTTTCCTGTAAAATATTTTGTAATTCCTTGCGATAGCTCCATTTTCGTGCCCGAATATTTCTCTCGTTATTACGCTCATTACTACGGCCTGAATCAGCAGTGAATTGATTAAAAATTGGAACAGCATCACTACCTGCATTTAGAACGAATAGTCAACAGTTCTTTTCAAATCTCTTTCGTAATCGCAGCCCATAAGAGCATTTTCAACTGGAAGCGAATCTGCAAGTTTCAAGCAGTTATCCTTTTTCTTTTGTCTCAGCGCTTCTAGGGCGCGTAGCAAACCATTATTTTTCACTTAAGAACTTAGTCTAAGAATTCCTGAACTCACCGATAGTTACGCCGTAACTCTGTATTCAATCACCAGTCAGTAATAAAAATTCACATTGACGCAAGCAACCTTGTTTCCGCTCGGAAACGCAACTACAACACAGTGCACTGTGGCAGTCCCGGGCTGCTGAGCGCTGTCCGGGTCCGCTTCGACGCCGGCGGTGATGCTCGCTACTGTGAACACACCTCGTGATCCCTGCCGTGCATTCTGGTATCCACGCATTCACCCTACTGACAGCGAAATATTGAAAGGTCATTTTTATTCGCCATTTCACCTACATATTCCCCAAGACGTTTTGGCAACTTCGGAATGCTTCAAAAGAACATAAACTTGTTGGAATATCAGGACCTATTTTGTTGTTACGTCTACCTACCACTTCCTTTCCATTCATAAGTGAAACGTGCGTCCGATCAACAAATTTGGTTAAAAATAATCTCATTTACTCCTACTAATAAGATTATAGCAACAATGTAACAGTCGAGCCTCTCAAGGGAATCTAGTAGTAACTTACTTTTATAGAAAACTTGTGAACAGACAAATGTAAAATCTGCACTAAATGTTGATGCTTCTGCAGCTCGTTCCGAATTTTCTGCCTCAATGGTCATCAGCGTTCAACTGTCTACTTCGAAGCCATGCGTCAACCATACTGACAGACCTATTAAGGGTAACTTTTTAAGTTGTGTTTCAGAAATCATCATTCTCATTTGTGAATCAAAAATTAAATGCGCTGCCGAATCATTCGTAAAAACAGTACTGCAGTGTCAAATATCTATAGCCGACTTAATCCCTCTACGTGTCAGCATACCGAGACTAAGTTATGGTTCATACATAGGGCAGGGAGGGCTCTAGATGCGCTGTGCACCCAGCTTCCCAAGCCAGACAACCCAGACAGAAAATCGAGTAAGAGGTGGCAGCCCCATCACCTGACTTAACGTGCGCAGATTGTGTCTCTGGCAATGTGGAATGTTAGAGGACTGACCAACACACAAAAGGAGTAAAACTAAGTGTGCAAGGAGAGCGAAGTATACACTGCAACAACAGAAACTAAGAAAAAACTAAGAGAAACAGAAGATCTGACGGACTACTCGATAGCTTACAGTGCCGTCCCACAAAGAAAACGAGCTAGTGCTGGAGTGGCAATTTCAGACAATGATAAATGGAGGACAGATTCGTGAATCCAGCATCATAAATAAAGAAAAATGACAGGTTTCAAATTCCAAGAGATCAGCTAACAGTGAAAGCTGTCTACGGCCCATGAGGAGAAAAGGAAGGATGATCCTGATGCCTTTTACGATGATCCTCAGAAAGTGAATAAAAATCAACAAGACAGACCATGTTGTCATCGCTAGTGATTTTAATGCAAGAGTTGGAAATATACCTACAGCAGTAATATCAGGCTTATTTGGAGGAAAGACCCTTGATAATAATGGAAATGATCTACGCACAGATGTCTCCAACAATTTTGAAATTACTACCACATTTTACCGACAAAGACAGAAACCAGTTTACATGGATTGCACGAAGATTAATGTCTTTGATTGACTACACACTGATTAATGATAAAATAAAGAATCCTATGAAGTAATACATGTTTGTAGAGGAAGAGACATAGGTAGTGACCACTTCCTTCTACGCAGTAAGATAAGGCTACTGCCAAAATGGAAGGAGACAAACTCCTAAAGAAACCACACCAAGAATTGTTAAAAATACATCTTCTGTCGGTATAGTGTATTAGGAAACTTCATCAATGCTGACTCCAAGGACAGTTAGCTTTATTACCAGTCAATAAACACATCGATAGAGAATGGAATATCAAACCCGGCATCACTGAAGAAAGCCCTAGAAGCACTTGGTGGAACGAAGAAAACCTATGGGGAAAACTACTCAATCTGAAACGCAGAAATTAAAGATACTGTTAAAGAACAACAGAGCTTGTCTGAAGTTTCTACAGGTGAAAACGTCAGAAAGTCTGCAGACGTACGAAATAAAGCGGAATACTGCCCACCAATTACTGTGCAAAGCACACCAACAGTCATGGGACCCATTTATAAGCGTCTTAGAACACGATGTACATGGCAGACAGCAATGTGCATACGAGGTCATGAAAGCCCTCAACAAGGAAGAAAGACGCTGCGACACTGAACATGATACTCAATAAGCAATGGATAAATTATACAGATCTGTGGTGTACACTGAAGGCTGGAAATGACACTCGAGAAAATATGTACAATGAATCAGTAGAAGCAATTACTACGGACCAACTACAACACGGCTTGAAAGGCATGAAATATTGGAAAAAAAGAATAGATGGAATACATACAGAGCTAATTAAATATGGAGGGTTGCCACTAAATAACTTTACAATTAATAAATTAATGTTGGTCGAAAGGGAAGATCCCCAGACCATTGGTATATAGCAGAAGTGATCTCTCTCCAGGAAAGGGAAATGCAGTGATTGCAGGAGCTATCGCGGCGTAAGTCTTCGGAACACTGGCCACAAACTAGACACGTAGATCAATAACCGCATGCAGAATATTACAGCAACTAATATTTCTGAAGAACATAATGGTTTAGGTCGTTTGTGCAAAATCATTGTGGTTGTAGTTAAAGACGTCATAGGAAAAACACACAGAATTTAATGTAGATACTCATACGGCCTTATCGATCTTCATTAGGCCTTTGAACGTGTGAGCCGTGATAGCCTATGGAAGGTTATGTCTGAACAGTGATAGAAGTACCACGTAACAGAGGTAGTGAAAAGTCTTCACAATAGCACATGCATTGCACTAAACACCGGTAGGAATCTGTTAGAAGAAATGATTGTAGTATTAAAAATGGTAGGTGATAGTCCACATCCTTACCTACCGCCTTGGTTAATAATGAGATTATCGCAAATGAAATGTTCAAACTAAACAAAGGAATTAACGTAACGAATGAGGAATATCTGAATGTACTTCTGACTGACCTACACAGATCAGCGTACCAGTTAAAGATCAATATATCAGCTGAACGGAAATACATCTTTAGAATTTCTAGTGGCATTCTGAGGAAAATCTCCAGTCAGGTCAAAAATTGTTTTGGATAATTCAGTTCTGGAAAAAGTGTCAACTCTTATTTAGGCTGCGCTGTAAGTTTTGATTTGAACCCTGATATTGAAAATACAGAAATTTCAAGCTCTCTGTGGCACCACTAGCAGAACACTGGGCTATAAAGCACAGAAAGAAACAATCATGATATTCTGTAAAGTAACGGCGGTTCCGGTGTTATCCTAAACAATCTGAATATTATTTTCTTGTTTTTTGTAGTAAACAAACTTTAAACAGCAGAGATGGGGTTCCTAAGAAAGACGAAGAGCTGCACAAGAAGATAAGATTAAAAACGAAGAACTAGAAGAGAAATATTTTCAGCATGAATGAAAAAGTTAATAAAATATCGTGAAGATTGGAAGCAAACACCTCATGGCAATTCCAGGTCACAGAATTCCTCAGACGATCGTGAACTACAAGCAAAATGGGAGATATTTGAAGGCCTGGAAGAAGGTGTGTATGATTTTGCTTGAGAGGTCGTAACAGGCAACAGCCTCATCCTTTAAAGGATGAGAGTGTGTAGGTGGCTTGTGGGATTTCTTTGCTTAAAACAGCTCGAATACGTGCATAATAAACTCTCTTAGGTGCAGCTCCATCCTGTGATTGTGCAACAAATTTAAATTACATTTGGTAGTTTTTTCTTAATGTAGACCGACGAAGAATAAGCGACCAAGTTTTTACAGGTTCGAAGCCTAGGAACTTTTCGTACATTTTACCACCTAAATAGCACCGAATGACTATTTTCTCTGTTTTCGAAAATCCTTTTGACTCTTCAAATATTAGAACAAAGTACTGAGCTTCTTTCATTTCATATGAAACATTCTAGCATATTGCTACGGTTCTAAGAATTTTATTTGGTGTATCGTGAGGTATTTATTTTTCCCTTTTAGATTTACATTTTTCCTAAGACAGATCCTTCCTTGAAAGTTTCCAATGAAATGAAAAACAAAAGATTTGCACTATCTTTCTACTCATTATGAACTCTTAGAACAAGTCGCTTGAGAGCTGTATATCGAAGTAAATCGGCATCCCCCCTTCGTTTTCTTGAACCTCTAGAACATGTCTTTGATCTAGTAGAGCAGCAACCGTTACATTCACTCCCACCTATTACTTGCAACTTATAGAACATGAGAGAGTGTAATTCCTGAACTACAATTGCAAAGCTTGTGCTTAAAAGTAACAGGATGTAAATATATTGTCATATACCAGTATAATTTTACTGTACATCAGAACGAAATCAGAATGGATGCAATTCATTGAGTTAGAACAATGACTGAGTTCAGCACATGACAAAATGCATAGCATTGTTTACGGGATTACCGAAAGGTTGCGATTCCCACCTGTCTGTTTTGTCTCGACGTTAAGAAGGTATCGGAAATCCGACTTTCAAGCATAAAGTAAGTGTCCCTCATAGTGCCACTCATTGCATCCGCGAACAAACTTAAGTAACATGCGCAATAATGACTACTAAAAAGTCAAAGTAATGGGCAAACCACGAGAAGTAGAAATTCACAGCGGGGACAAAAGACTGTAAGTATAACACCACCTTTCCAGACAAATACTAACCCAAAAATCAAGCACACGGAAATCTGCACAGTAAGCACAATCCAAATACGCAAAACCAAAACAAATGGCATTGTAACTTTGCTTGACCTGTATTGCTTGAATGAAACCCTCGATGCCAGATACCCACACACATTTGCGAAAACCTATACCGCGTATTTGACTTGGCCTATATGGCAGAAAAAAGAAGGCCCATAATGACAAAAACAACCACTAAAACGTCAAACCAGTTACGTAAACCTTCACTTAGCATATCTAACACGAAGTCCACAGTAAAACAAACGAAAACTCTCCAGACATAGTACAAAAAATTTGACCAACCAACAATGGTAATCCGATGTCGACAACACCTACCAACCACTGTCTAACGACTGCCAAATACTAACTAAATTAATGGAAAGAATCGTCCGCCATTGGTCGAAATAGTTGCTGGAAACTAATCACAGACAATTTTTCCCACTGGAGTAAGCAATACTCGTAAATTTCCATATCACCGACAACGGATTTTATATGCATTCCCTGTCCTCTTCCCGAAAATTCTGAAAACGTATTATGTGATGATTGGTATGTTTGCAAACTTTTTCTTCTCACACCCTTCACACAGAGCTTATCGAGCTGGATGGATATGAAATCTGAAGTCAGTTGACGGAAGGAAAACCTCTAATGCGAAAATAAACAGCGCAGCCACTGTTGCCAAAAAATCAACCATCTATCTAACCGAAACAGGCAAAATAATGTAAAACATCTGTTTTTGGTGTTCACTGCAAAAAAAAAATAATATTGCAGTGAGCAACCTATTATACATGTAGTCTCAGAGGGAAGATTTAATGAGTGAACGACATCTAAATCTCGTCTATTTTCATTTTACATGCAAAAAATGGTTACAAGAACATCAACTAAAAGATGAACATTGTTGTTTCCTTAAAACATTACATACCTGCAAAATACAATTTACAAGAAATATCGGAGTTCACTTACCATGGCTCTTAGCTTTGTGAAGAATGACTCCCAACTCTCTGGGCCAAAACACTCCACTCCTCGCCAAACGGCACAAAAAACTCTCCCTCTCCAAATGGCACAAACTCTCCTCCTCCCAACAACAAAAACACACTCTCCCCCTCCCAACAGCAAAATAACTCCTCTTGGAACAACAAGATAACTCCTCTTGGAACAACAAGATAACTCCTCTTGGAACAACAAGATAACTCCTCTTGGAACAACAAGATAACTCCTCTTGGAACAACAAGATAACTCCTCTTGGAACAACAAGATAACTCCTCTTGGAACAAAAAGATAACTCCTCTTGGAACAAAAAGATAACTCCTCTTGGAACAAAAAGATAACTCCTCTTGGAACAAAAAGATAACTCCTCTTGGAACAAAAAGATAACTCCTCTTGGAACAAAAAGATAACTCCTCTTGGAACAAAAAGATAACTCCTCTTGGAACAACAAGATAACTCCTCTTGGAACAACAAGATAACTCCTCTTGGAACAACAAGATAACTCCTCTTGGAACAACAAGATAACTCCTCTTGGAACAACAAGATAACTCCTCTTGGAACAACAAGATAACTCCTCTTGGAACAACAAGATAACTCCTCTTGGAACAACAAGATAACTCCTCTTGGAACAACAAGATAACTCCTCTTGGAACAACAAGATAACTCCTCTTGGAACAACAAGATAACTCCTCTTGGAACAACAAGATAACTCCTCTTGGAACAACAAGATAACTCCTCTTGGAACAACAAGATAACTCCTCTTGGAACAACAAGATAACTCCTCTTGGAACAACAAGATAACTCCTCTTGGAACAACAAGATAACTCCTCTTGGAACAACAAGATAACTCCTCTTGGAACAACAAGATAACTCCTCTTGGAACAACAAGATAACTCCTCTTGGAACAACAAGATAACTCCTCTTGGAACAACAAGATAACTCCTCTTGGAACAACAAGATAACTCCTCTTGGAACAACAAGATAACTCCTCTTGGAACAACAAGATAACTCCTCTTGGAACAACAAGATAACTCCTCTTGGAACAACAAGATAACTCCTCTTGGAACAACAAGATAACTCCTCTTGGAACAACAAGATAACTCCTCTTGGAACAACAAGATAACTCCTCTTGGAACAACAAGATAACTCCTCTTGGAACAACAAGATAACTCCTCTTGGAACAACAAGATAACTCCTCTTGGAACAACAAGATAACTCCTCTTGGAACAACAAGATAACTCCTCTTGGAACAACAAGATAACTCATCTTGGAACAACAAGACAACTCATCTTGGAACAACAAGACAACTCATCTTGGAACAACAAGACAACTCATCTTGGAACAACAAGACAACTCATCTAGGAACAACAAGACAACTCATCTAGGAACAACAAGACAACTCATCTTGGAACAACAAGACAACTCATCTTGGAACAACAAGACAACTCATCTTGGAACAACAAGACAACTCATCTCCCATACTCTGCGCAAACAACTCTGCAATATCCGATATCCACCAGCGCAACAAAGTAAGACGAATAACCCACAGCTGTTCGCTTCGTCCATTGCAGCAGTCAGGCAGATCACGTGACTCGGCAGCAGCGCCTCTCGTGGCGCCCCGCCAACCGACCGTCTGACAAAGTGGCTGTGTTTCTGTGTTTTGACTGACGGACTGCCGAACTTTCATTATTGGGGCGTCGAGCGCGTGCGACCAGTCGACAGCCGTCCCAAGAAACTGTGTCGTGTGTAGCGTGAACGTGCCAACCGCCTCAGTAAAACTACTGTTTTGACTTTTTTCTTTATTGTTATTTTCAAACCCGTACAAACAGGCAGGCTGTCAGCAGCACGTTACGCCGCTCTTCAGCCACAGAATAGATCAATAAACAACAGAAAGAATACACATAAGTGACATAATGGTGGGTGACAAAACAGTACACACATAAAGACAAACACGGAGCCGTTCACTCTCGAGGATAAACCACACTACAAACTGTTGACACAACGCACAAACCCACCCAGGGGATCCACAACTCTTTTGTGGATACGTGCGTAGCGAGCACGGGACCCCGAGTTGATGTGGCCTTCCTTCCTTTCCGGGCTGCATACCTTCCCTTTCCGCATCCTTCCCCATCCCCCCATCTTCGCCCCCCCCCCTCACCTCTGGCTCTTTCCTTCCTTTTCTCCCCCTCTGGGGGAATGGTTTGTGCCTACGTCCGGAGACGGACGCTCGTAAATGTACCACATTCTTCGCCTTCCTTACTTGTAAGTCTTCGTCCTTCCTTTGTCCCTCTCTTTTCCTTACCTCTTCTCTCTACCCTTTTCTCCGCTGCGGCGTTTGAGACCTCTTCTTTCCTTTCCCTTTCCCTTTCTCTTTCTTCCTCCCTGTGCGTGTCTGAAGGCCGACCCACGCACTTCCATGCGTAGCCGGTGACGGGGTAACGCGTAATTCCCCGCCCCGGGTAGACAGGTAGGACACGTACGTACCCCCTGGTAACGGCCAGGCCCAGGGAGGGGTGATTACCCGAGCTGATACCTTCCGAAAGTGCCGATTGGTCCCTCCGTCCGTTTGTCGGGAGGTGTGACCTGAGGTGTGAACAATCACCTAAGGCGGGAGTGCCCTCAGTGAGGGCCCCCACAAGGGAGGAGCGAGCCATCGGAGACGCCGGTAATCGTGGGGGATTCTTCCGCAATGGTTTCCTCATCTTCAACTATGTCTGCTCACAAACGTAAGTTCACTGAGTCTCAACCACAGTCAGTTCTTCCATCGTTGCCACAGTTCCTTGTTGTTTCTCGGTCTGACGAAGGTCACGACTTCTCCACGGTCAACCCTTTCATAATTCAGAAAGGTGTCGACGCAATTGCAGGTCCTGTAAAGTCTTGTTCCAGATTACGGAATGGCACCCTGTTGTTAGAAACACACAGTGCCCTCCAGGCACAAAAATTGCTGCGTACCTCACTACTACACACTTTCCCTGTCCTGGTGGAACCGCACCGTACCTTAAATTCCTCGCGTGGAGTTGTTTATACACGCTCCCTCGATGGACTGTCTGACGAAGAAATTCAGCACTACCTGTCAGACCAGGGCGTAACGGCTGTTCATAGGGTTATGAAAAGGGTTGACACGAAGATCATTCCAACCCGCACTGTCTTTTTGACATTTGACAAAGTGCAACTCCCATCGAAAATCAAAGCAGGCTATGAGATAATTTCCGTTCGTCCTTACGTCCCAAACCCTACGCGTTGCTATCGGTGCCAGCGCTTCAATCACACCAGCCAGTCCTGTTCTAATCCGGCCAAATGTGTTACGTGTGGCAGGGATGCCCATGAGGGTGCTTGTCCACCTCCATCCCCTCGCTGCATCAACTGTATGGGTGACCACGCTGCTTCCTCTAGAGATTGCCCAGTTTTTAAGGACGAAAAGCTCATCCAGAAAATAAGAGTGAAGGAAAAGGTGTCGACCTTTGCTGCTCGGAAGTTGTTCGCCAGTCGACAGCCCACCGTGCCTCAGACAGGCAAATACAGCACTGTCCATGCTTCTCCTCGGCCAACAAAGGAGGCGGCCACGCAGACTTGCGACCTCACCTTTAGTGCCACGGTCGTCCGATCGGCCAGCGCAAAGATCGCCCGTTCAACTTCACCACTTTCTCCTGCCCACTCTTTGGCTCACCCTTCGTCGGGTTCTGCTAAATCTCGAGCCCAAAAGTCAGACACCAAGTCTTCGAAGAAAGAGCATACTCGTGAAGAGTTTTTACGTACGGCAACTTCACCACCATCGGTTCCTCCTTCCTCTAAACCTCATACTTCCAAGAAGGCTACAAAGAAACCCAGTTCGTCTCCTTCTCCGCCAAGGCGTGTCCCATCCACAGAGCCACCTGGCGGAAATCGCCCTCGGCCGTCTTCTGTGTCGCCGAGGCGCACTGCTGGTGGCCGGTCCACCGGCCGATCGCTGGTGGCAGGAGCTGCTCCTGACCAACCTATGGATCAGGATCTTCTGCCTTCGGCCGAATGCCATTCCATGCTGTCGGTCGCAAGCTCTGAGCCGTCGTTGAGTTGACAGCACCCTTGGTCACATTCCTCCATTTTCTGTTCACCCTATGTCCATTATCCACAGGAATATCCGCGGCATTCGAGCCAATCGGGATGAATTGTCGATCCTCTTACGATCCTACTCGCCGGTCATCTTCTGTCTTCAGGAAACAAAGCTGCGTCCTAATGACCGCTTTGTTCTCCCTCATTTTCAGTCCGTCCGATATGACCTCCCCTCTGTTGAAGGCACTCCAGCCCATGGAGGACTCATGATTCTCCTCCATGATACTCTCCATTATCATCCAATCCCCTTAGACAGTTCCTTCCAAGCTGTCGCCGTCCGTGTTTCCCTTTCTGGATACACGTTCTCTCTTTGTACTGTATACATTCCATCGTCCACACCAATGGCACGAGCTGATCTCCTTCATCTTCTTGGTCAGCTTCCACCCCCCTATTTGCTGGTTGGGGACTTCAATGCCCACCACCCGCTTTGGGGATCTCCACATCCTTGTCCACGTGGCTCCCTATTGCTAGACGTCTTCCACCAAGCGGATCTAGTTTGCCTCAACACTGGGGTCCCCACGTTTTTGTCTGCCTCCACGACAAATTTATCTCATTTGGACCTTGCGATCGGTACTGTTCCGCTTGCTCGGCGCTTCGAATGGTTCGCCCTTGATGATACACACTCGAGTGACCACTTTCCATGTGTCCTTAGGCTGCAGCCTCAACTGCCATATATGCGCCCGCGACGCTGGAAGTTTGCCCAAGCCGATTGGACACTTTTTTCGTCTCTAGCGACATTCGATGACCGTCGCTTTCCCAGCGTCGACGATGAGGTCACACATATTACCGACGTTATTCTTACAGCTGCGGAACGTTCCATTCCACGCACCTCCGAATTGCCCCGGCGCCCCCCAGTTCCTTGGTGGAACGAGGCATGCCGTGACGCAATCCGTGAGCGGCGACGTGCTCTTCGCATTTTCCGTCACCGTCCTACTTTAGCAAACTGTATCCGCTATAAGCAACTCCGTGCGCGATGCCGTCGCGTCATCCGCGATAGCAAGAAGGCAAGCTGGCAATTCTTTATTAGCTCCCTTAACACCTTCACTCCCTCCTCGGAAGTTTGGAGTCGGCTTCGACGGTTCTCAGGCGCGCCTAGTTTCTCCCCGGTCTCTGGGCTCACTGTCGCGCATGATACCTTAGTGGACCCCGTCGCAATTTCTAACTCATTGGGTCAGCTCTTTGCTGCGATTTCGAGCTCTTCAAATTACCCGCCAGCGTTTCTCCCGAAGAAACGTGCAGCGGAAGTGCGACCTCCTGCTTTCTCCTCTCAAAATCGCGAAAGCTACAATACTGTTTTCTCCATGCGGGAACTCCAACATGCCCTCTCTTCTTCTCGCTCCTCCGCCCCTGGATCGGATGGTATCCATGTCCAAATGTTGATGCATTTATCAACCCATAGTCTGCGTTACCTCCTTCGCCTTTATAATCGAATTTGGACCGACAGTACCTTTCCCAGACGATGGCGGGAAGCTATCGTCGTTCCCATTCCGAAACCTGGAAAGGACAAACATCTCCCCTCTAGTTATCGCCCCATTTCTCTCACGAGTAGTGTCTGTAAGATTTTGGAGCGTATGGTGAATTACCGTTTAGCTTGGTGGCTGGAATCCCGCAGTCTTTTAACACCTGCCCAATGCGGATTCCGAAAGCATCGCTCTGCCGTTGACCATCTTGTTGCTATCTCCACTTATATCATGAACAATTTTCTCCGGAAACGCCAAACAGTAGCAATATTTTTTGATCTGGAGAGAGCATACGATACCTGTTGGAGGACAGGCATCCTCCGCACACTGTTCTCTTGGGGCTTTCGAGGCCGGCTGCCCCTTTTTCTTCGCGAATTTATGGCAGAGCGAACATTTAGGGTGCGGGTGAACACTTTCTCCCGTACTTTCTCTCAAGAAAACGGGGTACCCCAATGCTCCGTGCTGAGTGTTGTACTGTTTGCCATCGCTATAAATCCCATTATGGATTGTCTCCTTCCTGACGTCTCGGGCTCCCTCTTTGTGGACGATTTTGCGATCTACTACAGCTCTCAACGGACCAGGCTTCTTGAACGACGTCTTCAAGGATGTCTCGATCGCCTCCACTCTTGGAGCCTCGAAACCGGCTTCCGTTTTTCTCCCAGTAAGACCGTTTGTATTAATTTTTGGCGACGTAAGGAGTTTCTTCCGCCCTCCTTACATCTAGGTACTGTCAACCTTCCGTTTTCAGACGTCACTAAATTCTTGGGTCTTATGTTTGACAGAAAACTGTGCTGGTCCTCCCACGTTTCCTATCTTTCGGCTCGCTGTCTGCGAACGCTCAACGCCCTCCGTGTCCTGAATGGTACCTCCTGGGGAGCGGACCGAGTGGTCCTTCTCCGCCTCTATCGCGCCTTAGTGCGCTCGAAATTGGACTATGGAAGCATCGTCTACTCCTCTGCTCGGCCGTCTATTCTTCGGCGTCTCGACTCTATCCACCGCCGTGGATTACGTTTAGCGTCTGGAGCTTTTTACACTAGCCCTGTGGAAAGCCTTTATGCTGAGACTGCTGAACCTCCGCTGTCCAATCGGCGAGCGGTCCTTCTGAGCCGTTATGCTAGCCATCTGTCTTCCATGCCTGCTAATCCAGCCCACGACCCTTTTTTCGACGCCTCCTTTGATGTAGGGTATGCAGGTCGCTCCTCCTCCCTACTACCCCCGGGAGTCCGCTTCCGTCAACTGCTCCATTCTCTTTCCTTCCGCTTTCCTAAAACCTTCTTGACAACTTGGGGTACAGCACCGCCTTGGCTTCGTCCCCGGATCTGTCTGCTCCGTGATCTTTGTCAATTTCCCAAGGATGGTACACCTTCACTTGTTTATCGTCGTGCATTTGCTGCTCTATGTGCACAAATGACGGACGCCACCTTTATTTACACCGACGGCTCGAAAACATCGTTGGGTGTAGGGAGTGCCTATATTGTTGGCGACGCCCCAAATCACTTTCGGCTTCCCGACCAGTGTTCGGTTTATACTGCGGAGCTTTTCGCTGTTCTCCAGGCTGTCCACTACATCCGCCGCCATCAGCGGATACAGTACGTAATCTGCTCAGATTCTCTCAGCTCTCTCCTCAGTCTCAATGCTCTTTACCCTGTGCACCCTCTGGTCCACCGGATTCAGGACTGTCTGCGCTTGCTCCACCTGGGGGGCGTCTCGGTGGCGTTCCTCTGGCTCCCGGGACACGCTGGTATCTGTGGGAATGAGGCGGCTGATATAGCAGCCAAGGCTGCAGTTTCTCTTCCTCGGCCAGCTATTCAGTCGCTTCCCTTCACCGATCTACGGAGCGGTTTATGTCGCAAAGTTGCTCATTTATGGCATGCGCATTGGTCAACACTTCCCCGTAATAAATTGCGGGAAGTGAAAGCCCTTCCTTGCGCTTGGACCTATTCCTCCCGAACGCGTCGTCGGGAGGAGGTAATTTTAGCTAGACTCCGGATAGGGCACTGTCGTTTTAGCCATCGGCATCTTTTAAGCGGCGATCCTCCCCCACTCTGTCCCCACTGCTCTCAGCTGTGGACGGTAAGACACCTTTTAATTGAATGCTCCTATTTTAATCCGTTACGCTCCCGTCTACAGCTATCGCCTGATCTATCGTCGATTTTAGCAGATGACACGCGCTCAGCCGACCGCGTTCTCCAGTTTATTAGTGACAGTGAAATGACGTCAGTCATTTGAAGTTTTATCGGGGACCATCAACCCCTCACTGTAGTGGACTTTTAAGCCTTGTTTCTGCTTTTCGTGTCCAATTTTTTGAGTTTTGTTCCCATTTTTGCTGTTTTCCATTTTCAGTTTTTAGTCTTTCCTCAGTCGCGGACCGGGCGCTAATGACCATAGCAGTTTTGCGCCCTAAAACCACAATAAAAAAAAAACAACGCACAAACACTGAAGATGGCGATGGCACAGGTGAACGATGGAGTGCGACGGTGAACACTGAAAACTAAACACGACGGCACACACGAGACACTGATGGCGACGATGTCCGGCGCGCGAATGACCACTTAGCGTGTGCGAGGCCGGGGACCAGCCAAGAGGGGAAGAAGGGTGAGGTTGGAGAGAGGGGAGAACAAAGATGTCAATGCTGAGGAGATGGGGGGAGGAGTAGACCTGTTTTGACACAGCTCCCGGAATTAAATACTGTTGTAATACACATTTCGACGTCCAAGGCGCACGAAACTTCAAGGACGGAGTTTTTAGAGAAATTCAAATACTGCGGATGTTTTCGCGACACGTCGTGCGAGGAGTATAACAATAGAGGTGCAAGAAATGAGGCACTTGTTTAATTTTCTAACGAATCCGTAGTGGTTTCTCTATGTGCAACACGAAATTAAGTCTGTCGATCCTCTTTATTTCTGTTCTTAGATTTTATTTCCACGTAAAGCAAAGTGTGGGGTATATTATTTTATTTATTGCAATTCTAACAGTCGCTAAATGTTTCGTTTCTTACGTATGAGTAGTACTTCCTAGATGATGTGCGCCGCCCTCTTGTTCAAATATGAAATGACTTTCTGAAATTTACAGATCACCTTTTGTACTACATCCATAAATAAATTAATAACGTTTTCATGGAAGTCTTTTGTTTTATTTATTTTACTTTATCATGATTTATTTCCTCTGTCAACTATAGGTCACGTTGCACGTTTCAGAAATAATTTTAGTTAATAATTGTAGCGGTATTACAGTATTGAATCTTAGGTCTGCAGAGAATGACGAGAAATCGTAATACAGCTAACAGCCTCTCCTCGGAGTTCAACACTTCTCTCAGGACTGCATTACTTTTACTGTAAGAATGGTTCTATTACGTCCAGCATCTTTGAAATGCGTGATTCACCCCTTCTTAAATAATTAAGAAAATTATAAGCTCCCACCCTGAACATGGGTGAATTTCTTCCCTTGCCAATTCTTTGCACACAGCTTTGTCTCTGTTTTTTCCCTTCTTACTTTCTCTCTGAAAAACCAGGCGCGATCTCGTAGAACAAAAACGCGACGAACTGACGAGAAAACAAACAGGGCGGCACTATAATCATCGAGCACAGTCGATTCAGACGTGTGTAGGCTGCAACCACTTTGGTCATTCTGCATCCGATAAGTTTGTGTGTGTGTGTGTGTGTGTGTGTGTGTGTGTGTGTGTGTGTGTGTGTGTAGGAGCCTTGTATACGCAAATGTTGTTCACTTTGACGCTAAACCGATGACAAATCCGTATTTCCTGCTTCACGACGCTGAACTGCCTCCGTTTCCTTCGCCTGGTGTTTGATGATAGCCAGCGCAGCTGGATAAATGTTTTCGTTCTGGCGTAAATTTTAATTACTTCCGGATCAAAAGTGGAGAATCGTTCCCAAGTTATGGCCCACAGGTTCTTAGTGACACCAATTTCCGTGGACAAATTGTGGTTCCATAGATCTGGACAAATACACTCCTGGAAATTGAAATAAGAACACCGTGAATTCATTGTCCCAGGAAGGGGAAACTTTGACACATTCCTGGGGTCAGATACATCACATGATCACACTGACAGAACCACAGGCACATAGACACAGGCAACAGAGCATGCACAATGTCGGCACTAGTACAGTGTATATCCACCTTTCGCAGCAATGCAGGCTGCTATTCTCCCATGGAGACGATCGTAGAGATGCTGGATGTAGTCCTGTGGAACGGCTTGCCATGCCATTTCCCCCTGGCGCCTCAGTTGGACCAGCGTTCGTGCTGGACGTGCAGACCGCGTGAGGCAACGCTTCATCCAGTCCCAAACATGCTCAATGGGGGACAGATCTGGAGATCTTGCTGGCCAGGGTAGTTGACTTACACCTTCTAGAGCACGTTGGGTGGCACGGGATACATGCGGACGTGCCCCCCAGGGGATCCACAACCCTTTTGTGGATACATGCGTAGCGAGCACGGGACCCCGAGCTGATGTGGCCTTCCTTCCTTTCCGGGCTGCATACCTTCCCTTTCCGCATCCTTCCCCATCCCCCATCTTCGCCCCCCCTCTTCACCTGTGGCTCTTTCTTTCCCTTTCTCTGGGGTTATGGTTTGTGCCTACGTCCGGAGACGGACGCTTGTAAATATACTACATTCTTCGCCTTCCTTCCTTGCTTGTAAGTCTTCATCCTTCCCTTGTCCTTCTCTTTTCCTTACCTCTTCTCTCTACCTTCTCCGCTGCGGCGTTTGAGACCTCTCTTCTTTCCTTTCCCTTTCTCTTTCTTCCTCCCTGTGCGTGTCTGAAGGCCAACCCACGCACTTCCATGCGTAGCCGGTGAAGGGGTAACGCGTAATTCCCCGCCCCGGGTAGACAGGTAGGACACGTACGTACCCCCTGGTAACGGCGAGGCCCAGGGAGGGGTGATTACCCGAGCTGATACCTTCCGAAAGTGCCGATTGGTCCCTCCGTCCGTTTGTCGGGAGGTGTGACCTGAGGTGTGAACAATCACCTACGGCGGGAGTGCCCTCAGAGAGGGCCCCCACAAGGGAGGAGCGCGCCATCGGAGACGCCGGTAATCATGGGGGATTCTTCTGCAGTGGTTTCCTCACCTTCCACTATGTCTGCTCACAAACGTAAGTTCACTGAGTCTCAACCACAGTCAGTTCTTCCATCGTTGCCACAGTTCCTTGTTGTTTCTCGGTCTGACGACGGTCACGACCTCTCCACGGTCAACCCTTTCATTATTCAGAAAGGTGTCGACGCAATTGCAGGTCCTGTAAAGTCTTGTTCCAGATTACGGAATGGCACCCTGTTGTTAGAAACAGTCAGTGCCCTCCAGGCACAAAAATTGCTGCGTACGTCACTACTACACACCTTCCCTGTCCGGGTGGAACCGCACCGTACCTTAAATTCCTCGCGTGGAGTCGTTTCTACACGCTCCCTCGATGGACTGTCTGACGAAGAAATTCAGCACTACCTGTCTGACCAGGGCGTAACGGCTGTTCATAGGGTTATGAAAAGGGTTGACACGAACATCATTCCAACCCGCACTGTCTTCTTGACATTTGACAAAGTTCAACTACCATCGAAAATCAAAGCCGGCTATGAGATAATTTCCGTTCGCCCTTACGTCCCGAACCCTACGCGTTGCTATCGGTGCCAGCGGTTCAATCACACCAGCCAGTCCTGTTCCAATCCGGCCAAATGTGTTACGTGTGGCAGGGATGCCCATGAGGGTGCTTGTCCACCTCCATCCCCTCGCTGCATCAACTGTATGGGTGACCACGCCGCTTCCTCTCGAGATTGTCCCGTTTTTAAGGACGAAAAGCTCATCCAGGAAATTCGAGTAAAGGAAAAGGTGTCGACCTTTGCTGCTCGAAAATTATTCGCCAGTCGACAGCCCACCGTGCCTCAGAAAGGAAAATAGCACTGTCCTTGCTTCTCCTCGGCCAACAAAGGAGGCGGCCACGCAGACTTGCGACCTCACTTTTTGTGCCACGGTCGTCAGATCGGCCAGCGCAAAGATCGCCCGTTCAACCTCACCACTTTCGCCTGCCCACTCTCTGGTTCACCCTTCGTCGAGTTCTGCTAAATCTCGAGCCCAAAAGTCAGACACGAAGACTTCGAAAAAAGAGCATACTCGTGAAGAGTTTTTACGTACGGCATCTTCGCAACCATCGGTTCCTCCTTCCTCTAAACATCATACTTCCAAGAAGGCTACAAAGAAACCCAGTTCGTCTCCTTCTCCGCCAAGGCGTGTCCCATTTACAGCACCACCTGGCGGAAGTCGCCCTCGGCCGTCTTCTGTGTCGCCGAGGCGCACTGCTGGCGGCCGATCAACGGGACGATCGCTGGTGGCAGGAAATGCTCCTGAACAACCTATGGATCAGGATCTTCTGCCTTCGGCTGAATGCCATTCCATGCTGTCGGTCGCAAGCTCTGAGCAGTCGTTGAGTTGACAGCGACCTTGGTCGCATTCCTCCATTTCCAGTTCACCCTATGTCCATTATCCACTGGAATATCCGCGGTATTCGAGCCAATCGGGATGAATTGTCGATCCTCTTAAAATACTACTCGCCGGTCATCTTTTGTCTTCAGGAAACAAAGCTGCATCCCCATGACTGCTTTGTTCTCCCTCATTTTCCGTCCATCCGATATGATCTCCCCTCTGTTGAAGGCACTCCAGCACATGGACTCATGATTCTTCTCCATGAAACTCTCCATTATCACCCAATCCATTTAAACACTTCCTTCCAAGCTGTCGCCGTCCGTCTTTCCCTTTCCGGATACACGTTCTCTCTTTGTACTGTATACATTCCATCGTCCACACCAAAGGCACGAGCTGATCTCCTTCATCTTCTTGGTCAGCTTCCACCCCCATAGCCACGTGGCTCACTATTGCTAGACGTCTTCCACCAAGCAGATCTAGTTTGCCTCAACACTGGGGTCCCTACGTTTTTGTATGCCTCCACGGCAAATTTATCTCATTTGGACCTTGCGGTCGGTACTGTTCCACTAGCTCGGCGCTTCGAATGGTTCGCCCTTGATGATACACACTCGAGTGACCACTTTCCATGTGTCCTTAGACTGCAGCCTCAACAGCCCTACGTGCGCCCGCGACGCTGGAAGTTTGCCCAAGCTGATTGGACACTATTTTCGTCTCTAGCGACATTCGATGACCGTCACTTTCCCAGCGTCGACGATGAGGTCACACATATTACCGACGTTATTCTTACAGCTGCGGAACATTCAATACCACGCACCTCCGAATTGCCCCGGCGCCCCCCCCCCCCCCCCAGTTCCTTGGTGGAACGACGCAGGCCGTGATGCAATACGTGAGCGGCGACGTGCTCTCCGCGTTTTCCGCCACCATCCTACTTTGGCCAACTGTATCCGCTATAAGCAGCTCCGAACGCGATGCCGTCGTGTCATCCGCGATAGCAAGAAGGCAAGCTGGAAATTCTTTATTAGCTCATTTAACACCTTCACTCCCTCCTCGGAAGTTTGGAGTCGGCTTCGACGGTTCTCAGGCGCGCCTGGTTTCTCCCCGGTCTCTGGGCTCACTGTCGCGCATGACACATTAGTGGACCCCGTCGCAATTTCTAATTCGTTGGGTCAGCACTTTGCCGAGATTTCGAGTTCTTCACATTACCCGCCAGCGTTTCTCCCGAAGAAACGTGCAGCGGAAGTGCGACCTCTTGCTTTCTCCTCTCAAAATCGCGAAAGCTACAATACTGTTTTCTCCTTGCGGGAACTCCAACATGCACTCTCTTCTTCTCGCTCCTCCGCCCCAGGACCAGATGGTATCCACGTCCAAATGTTGCTACATTTATCAACCCATAGTCTGCGTTACCTCCTTCGCCTTTATAATCGAATTTGGACCGACAGTACTTTTCCCAGACGATGGCGGGAAGCTATCGTCGTTCCTGTTCCGAAACCTGGAAAGGACAAACATCTCCCCTCTAGCTATCGCCCCATTTCTCTCACGAGTAGTGTCTGTAAGGTTTTGGAGCGTATGGTGAATTACCGTTTAGCGTGGTGGCTGGAATCCCGCAGTCTTTTAACACCTGCCCAATGCGGATTCCGAAAGCATCGTTCTGCAGTTGACCATCTTGTTGCTCTCTCCACTTATATCATGAACAATTTTCTCCGGAAACGCCAAACGGTAGCAATATTTTTTGATCTGGAGAGAGCATACGATACCTGTTGGAGGACAGGCATCCTCCGCACACTGTTCTCATGGGGCTTTCGAGCCCGGCTGCCCCTTTTTCTTCGCGAATTTATGGTAGAGCGCACATTTAGGGTGCGGGTGACCACTACTCTGTCCCGTACTCTCTCCCAAGAAAACGGGGTACCCCAGGGCACCGTGCTGAGTGTTGTACTGTTTGCCATCGCTATAAATCCAATTATGGCTTGTCTCCTTCCCGATGTCTCGGGCTCCCTCTTTGTGGATGATTTTGCGATCTACTACAGCTCTCAACGGACCAGCCTTCTTGAACGACGTCTTCAAGGATGTCTCGATCGCCTCCACTCTTGGAGCATCGAAACCGGCTTCCGTTTCTCTCCCAGTAAGACCGTTTGTGTTAATTTTTGGCGACGTAAGGAGTTTCTTCCGCCCTCCTTACATCTAGGACCTGTCAACCTTCCGTTTTCAGACGTCGCTAAATTCTTGCGTCTTATGTTTGACAGAAAACTGTGCTGGTCCTCCCACGTTTCCTATCTGTCGGCTCGCTGTCTGCGATCCCTTACCACCCTCCGTGTCCAGAATGGTACCTCCTGGGGAGCGGACCGAGTGGTCCTCCTCCGCCTCTATCGCGCCTTAGTGTGCTCGAAATTGGACTATGGAAGCATAGTCTACTCCTCTGCTCGGCCGTCTATTCTTCGGCGTCTCGACTCTATCCACCACCGTGGATTACGTTTAGTGTCTGGAGATTTTTAACTAGCCCTGTGGAGAGCCTTTATGCTGAGACTGCTGAACCTCCGTTGTCCAATCGGCGAGCAGTCCTTCTGAGTCGTTATGCTAGCCATCTGTCTTCCATGCCTGCTAATCCAGCCCATGACCTTTTTTTTCGACGCCTCATTTGATGTAGGGTATGCAGGCCGCTCCTCCTCCCTACTACCCCCGGGAGTCCGCTTCCGTCAACTGCTCCATTCTCTTTCCTTCCGCTTTCCTAAAACCTTCTTGACAACTTGGGGTACAGCACCGCCTTGGATTCGTCCCCGGATCTGCCTGCTCCGTGACCTTTGTCGATTTCCCAAGGATGGTACCCCTACACTTGCTTATCGTCGGGCATTTGCTGCTCTACGTGCACAAATGACGGACGCCACATTTATTTACACCGCCGGCTCGAAAACATCGTTAGGTGTAGGGAGTGCCTATATTGTTGGCGACACCCCAAATCAATTTCGGCTTCCCGACCAGTGTTCGGTGTATACTGCGGAGCTTTACGCTGTTCTCCAGGCTGTCCAGTACATCCGCCGCCATCGGCGGATACAGTACGTTATCTGCTCGGATTCTCTCAGCTCTCTCCTCAGTCTCCAAGCTCTTTACCCTGTGCACTCTCTGGTCCACCAGATTCAGGACTGTCTGCGCTTGCTCCACCTGGGGGGCGTCTCGGTGGCGTTCCTCTGGCTCCCGGGACATGTTGGTATCTGTGGGAATGAGGCGGCCGATATAGCGGCCAAGGCTGCAGTCTGTCTTCTTCGGCCAGCTATTCAGTCGCTTCCCTTCACCGATCTACGGAGCGGTTTATGTCGCAAAGTTGCTCATTTATGGCATGCGCATTGGTCCACACTTCCCCATAATAAATTGCGGGAAGTGAAAGCCCTTCCTTGCGCTTGGACTTCTTCCTCCCGAACGCGTCGTCGGGAGGAGGTAATTTTAACTAGACTCCGGATAGGGCACTGTCTTTTTAGCCATCGACATCTTTTAAGCGGCGATCCTCCCCCAATCTGTCCCCACTGCTCTCAGCTGTGGACGGTAAGACACCTTTTAATTGAATGCCCCTATTTTAATCCGTTACGCGCCCGTCTACAGCTATCGCCTGATCTATCGTCGATTTTAGCCGATAACACGCGCTCAGCCGACCGCGTTCTCCAGTTTATTAGTGACAGTGAAATGACGTCAGTTATTTGAAGCTTTTTTGGGGATAACAAACCCCTTTCTGTAGTGGATTTTTAAGCCTTCGTTCTGCCTTTGGTTCTTCCAATTTTATGACTTTGTTCCTATTGCTGCTTGTTTTCAATTTCGGTTTTTTTACTGTTTCCTAAGTTACGGGCTGGGGGCTAATGACCATAGCAGTTTTGCGCCCTAAAACAAAAAAAAAAAAACATGCGGACGTGCATTGTCCTGTTGAAACAGCAAGTTCCCTTGCCGGTCTAGGAATGATAGAACGATGGGTTCGATGACGGTTTGGATGTACCGTGCACTATTCAGTGTCCCCTCGACGATCACCAGTGGTGTACGGCCAGTGTAGGAGATCGCTCCCCACACCAAGATGCCGGGTGTTGGCCCTGTGTGCCTTGGTCGTATGCAGTCCTGATTGTGGCGCTCACCTGCACGGCGCCAAACACGCATACGACCATCATTGGCACCAAGACAGAAGCGACTCTCATCGCTGAAGACGACACGTCTCCATTCGTCCCTCCATTCATGCCTGTCGCGACACCACTGGAGGCGGGCTGCACGATGTTGGGGCGTGAGCGGAAGACGGCCTAACGGCGTGAGGGACCGTAGCCCTGCTTCATGGAGACGGTTGCGAATGGTCCTCGCCGATACCCCAGGAGCAACAGTGTCCCTAATTTGCTGGGAAGTGGCGGTGCGGTCCCCTACGGCACTGCGTAGGATCCTACGGTCTTGGCGTGCATCCGTGCGTCGCTGCGGTCCGGTCCCAGGTCGACGGGCACGTGCACCTTCCGCCGACCACTGGCGACAACATCGATGTACTGTGGAGACCTCACGCCCCACGTGTTGAGCAATTCGGCGGTACGTCCACCCGGCCTCCCGCATGCCCACTATACGCCCTCGCTCGAAGTCCGTCAACTGCACATACGGTTCACGTCCACGCTGTCGCGGCATGCTACCAGTGTTAAAGACTGCGATGGAGCTCCGTATGCCACGGCAAACTGGCTGACACTGACGGCGGCGGTGCACAAATGCTGCGCAGCTAGCGCCATTCGACGGCCAACACCGCGGTTCCTGGTGTGTCCGCTGTGCCGTGCGTGTGATCATTGCTTGTACAGCCCTCTCGCAGTGTCCGGAGCAAGTATGGTGGGTCTGACACACCGGTGTCAATGTGTTCTTTTTTCCATTTCCAGGAGTGTATTAATTCCAATTTCGCAGCTGGGGGGTGGAGGTTAGATCTACATGCTGTCGACAGCGAGGCCATTAGAGACCGAGCACAAGCTCGGACTACGGAAGGGTGGACTAGGAAGTCGGCCGTGCCCTTTCACAGAAACCCCGGTTGTTTCAGTAAGCAATTCAGGGATATCACGGAAATCCTATACCTAACTGGCCGGACGCACGTTTGCACTGGCAACCGCCCGAATGCGAGTGTAGTGTGCTAACCACTGCGTTACCTCATTTGATCATTTCATAGTGGTTTGAAGGAACGATTCTGAGGTTACAAGCAAACCCCCGCCAGAAATTGTGGTCAGCCACCCAACGGAACTTTCCTCAAGCATTGCCAGTAACTCCCCAACGCGTGTCGTCAGTGATCTGTCGTAATGTTTGCATCGGTATACTACATATCTGGCAAGGTGTAGTATTGAAATCCTTCAACACTAAAGTCAGAAGCTTGTTATGAGACATCGGAATCTGCTACTGCGAAATCTAGATTTTCGAGCTCTATCTCTCCTTCAGTTACTGTCAGTCTCACTGTCAGTAAAGGACCCTACCCTACACACGCGCCGGTTTATCGACCGGACGATAAATTGTGCGTGTGTAGCTTGTTGACCGACCGACCGAGTAACAGCAGGCCTGTAGGTTTGTTGGTCGAAAGACCGATTTTTCTTTGCGGTGGCTTGGTTAGGTACGACTAGCAAACAGCCGCACCCCATTCGCCGTACAAACTGTGTAGTCTGTCCTGCAAGCCGCCCGACAACAGTTCCTTTTGAGTCATTATGCGCGGGGTTCAATGCAGTCCAAATGTGGCTAACATGGCAGTGTGCGAGGCAGACGAAATTTTGATGACGGAGTTTCTGGAAAGTTTTCGAGTCTTCAGATGTCTGTGGGACATGCCGTGCGAGCAGTACAGCAATAGAGGGGTAAGAAATGAAATGATTCTTTCATTTTTAACGAATCCGTAGTAGTATCATGTGGCAAATAGAGAACATAAAAATACACACTTTTGTGAATAACCGTTAGTCGTCTGTCTGTTTCTCGATTTTGTTTTCAATACTCACCGGAAATGTCAGATAACCTTAGAGACAGATTGGATTTTTATTTCGTTTCCGATACGTATCGAAAATAAGAACTAATAACCGAATTATAGACAGTACACGGACTTTTATTCATGAAATCCACTGTGTTCATAATTAGAAGTGTTACAAAAATTCAACATATCTTCTGCTATGAAGAGCAAAGTGGAGGACTTTCCTTACGTTCTTGAACTTACAGGGGATGTTATTATTACATACGAACATAAATTCATAAGGTTTACATGAATATAATTTAATATTCGTTTCGCTTCTTCATCACGAATATTTCATCAAGCAACTATGAATCACCTTGCAGAGTTCAAGAATCATTTTAGATAATAATTTTAGGGATTAATTGCGCTGAATCTGAGGTCCTCGTCAATTCCGCCAGTGGCTAGAAATCGTATGTAGCGTTTGACGACGTTCAGAACCTACGAAAAGCATTTTTCAGGAGTACTTAAATAATTCCGAAAATCTTCGGTTCTCAGCTCCGTAAGTAACAAAGCGTAAGTGCATTTGGTCCATTGCATTAGCCATTTCTTTACCCACAGCTTTATCACGGCTTTTTCTGGCCATGTTAGTTCGAACAGCCAAGCCAAATCCCAGTTCTTTTCCTACGGAACACTACGCGGTATCTCGTAGAACACAACGTCACAACCAGCTCTAGGAGCAGGGCGGCGCTGAAGTTCGTCGTTGGGTCAATAATGTGTGTGTGTGTGTGTGTGTGTGTGTGTGTGTGTGTGTGTGTGTGTGTGTGTAAGGTCCTTGACGAAATGGCTCTGGAGGAAAACGTGAAGTACTGTGGCTCGTTTAAAAGAAAGGTTGACCATGCATTTGACAGATAGGTAGCAGTTGATGTTGGGGTGGGCTAGTCCTCCATGACCGAGTAATGTTTGACTCCAAAAACGTTGAACGTGCCTTCATCCCTGCGCAACTACATCCAGCACAGGCTTCTCATTCGTGGTGTATTTATAATCATGCAGAGTGAGGAAGCATTTGCAGTAACAAGTAAAATTGAAACCAATGCGTAGAGGTAGAGGAAACGGGAGAGTCCAAAAAGCGAAGTAAGGAATAAATATTTGTTGTAAACTAAAACAGAAATTCTACAGCATGTGCATCACGCGTAAACTGATCGTTACTGTGTTTCCAGTCGGGAACAGCTCATTTAAAGAAATACAGTAGTAAGAAATCCCATACTGACACCACCTTCAGGAATGTAGGTTGTAATAAAAAAACAACGAAGTTTGTTTCAACGTGTGCTGAAGAGGTGACACCTTTTAAAGGTGAGAGGTGTTTCTGATGACAGTGTCAAAAAAAAGGCTAAGAATTAATTCATCTAGGTGCAAATTATCGAGAAGTCAGCGTTTCAGATGTTATCTCAAATATTTCTACTGTAATTAGGCATGTCAAAGAAGAGGCTTCTTGCAGTCCGAAACCGTTAAGACCTTCTGTTACTAAGTAAGTTATTAATAAAAAATTATCTAAGACAATTGACATACGTGGACTGATTCGTATGAAAGGTGCATTATTTGACACAGCACATTACATAAACACAGATTGGTCTCTTGTGAATAACGTTCTATTTCAGGGTGTATACACGGACAAGGAAAAAAAATTCCCGGATTTTTTCAGGTTAAAAATACTTTCTCCCGGGTAAAAATACACTTCTTCTGTGTTAAGTGACAGTATACTTTCCCTCGGAACTGTAAAACGTATCCTTTGAATGGATATGGTATACAGCAGCGTAGAATTTCACTGCACTTTAGAAAGCGAAACTCGGAGTGACAAAACACGTTTTGGAAAGATTTGTGATGTGCAGCAACATGTACGCTGCGTATTTTCGTATGACGAAAGTATAAATTTGAATTCCAACAAGAGGAAAATATAATAGTTTAAATTAATATACATAGTGTTGCAACAAGAAAAGCAAAGCTTTAGCATATAATTTTTTGTATCGAAGATTAATAAGCGACAAGAGAAACTAAACTTTCACATGTATTGTTGATTTGTTTAGCGCATGTTACACTTTGATACATCACACAAATACGCCAGTAAAATTTTTAATACCGACATAAATCTCTGACTTTCTGGGCTAGAAATTCTTCTAAATGGCTCGTCTTCAAAGAGTTGATTTTTAAAAGAGCAAACGTTCTGTTATATAGTAAATTCATAGTACATTTTCTCACATAGTTCATCTTCCGTAAAAGGAAATTTACTTACTTTTCGAATAACTGTTCGCAATATTTTCCCGCAACTTGTTGGAAATATTCATTTCAGCAGTTGTCAGACAGCGCAACCATAGTGACGTAGGAAGCCCTTAAGTTCGTACGTGTGAAACATTAAAAGATCTTACTTCTTGTCATAAAAGAAACCAGACGTGAGAGGATACTCCAAGAGCGTCGGAATTTCGTGAACCGTACTAAAATGCATAGTTCGCCTTACAGTGCACATTCGTATGTCCACATTCCCAATGACTTAGACCTCGACCTGATATGAAGCTTCTCATTGTGGTTTTCGGGACATAAATTTTCTTACAGTACCAGTACTGTATTATCTCATGTTTGTTTCTTTATGGCATAATGCAATAAGCGCTTGAAGATGAAGGCGTGCATTTGAAACGCAGCGAACAGTTGAAACTAGCCAATAGTGTGGAGTTAAACACTTCGTTTCAATGCCTTCAATGCCTCAGCAGGAAACCGTAATAAAAGCCAAATTTCTTTGGCAAACGGACAAAAATAACTATTGTTCTGCAAGGCGATTAATGCTTGACTGTCAGAAAGGTGGAAATAAAATAAAATCTGAAACTAGTAACATATTTTAGCCTTCCGTAATTTCGTGAATATATTTTAATTCACTTAATAGCTCCCAGCCACAGTAACCCGTCTTGTTTTCATTTGACGCGAGAGCAGTAAACCAAGGGCAAACAGAAAAATCACTAAATGTAAACACAAGTCACGTGGAGACCACCCTCCCCCACCCCCTCCCCCCTATAACTCAGACTGCTCTGCGCATCAGAACGCCAAAAATTAAAAAAGAGAATTTTCAAAAATAAGTTCATTTTGAAGCGCACAACTTCCTGAAGAGTCTGATACATAAAACATATATCTTCCAGGAAATGTAAGATACGTTATTTGGTATTAAGTGTGCAGTGCAGTGCCACGCCTCTTCAAACAACATTCTTATAGCGCACGCCACTGTATTTCGCTCTGTGGAACTCAAACGTATATATTTTGTAATGGATGCCATCAAACTATTTCAGGACATTGGAAATTGAAATGTCCTGTAGTGCCTATTCCGCTCCCAGTCGGCCGGTTTGACATTCTGCACAACCCCTCGCAATTAATACTGGATAGAATTATTTGTAACCAGGAGAACAAGTTCACAAAATCTGGACTCTTCATTGCCTATTAGCTAATAACTTGCTGTTCTGTGTAACATAAAATTAAATATAGGATACCTAAAACCAGTAAAGACAAGAGACAGGCAAGACAGTACACATTTCTTCAATTCTTATGTCCTAGCGATTTTTCTCTCTACTCTTGGTATAACTTTACATCGCGTTCTTTCATTTCTGCGAAACAACTATTACCTTATCAAAGTTCGTTAAACTTTCTGCTACATGAAAAATGTAAATGTCGTTGTCTAATACTGAAAAAGCGTTTAATACAATTAGTACCCAAGACTGGTGTGGTTTCTCGATCTGATTACGTCTATTTTGTCACTGTGTTCCGGATGAAACAAAATAGGCCTTTCTAATATTGCAGCAGTTGTAACACACACCAAATAAGCGACACTGTTTTGGCAATAATGACATTTTTATAATACGACAATAAATTCACGAAGTACCAATACGAAATACCTATTTGGCCTACTACAAGCAAAAAGCTTTACGTTAGGAAATAGTTTGACATTTCATTCATGCTTTCCAGTTTCTCATGCACGAGACCGAAAAGTAGTAGAATGAAATTTTTGTGTAAATTTGGAATCGTTATATTCTTCCATAATTTGTGTGATGTCCCCGTTTCTTCTCCTTCCTCGTTATAACAAACAGTCTTGTGGTGGTGGTGGTGGTGGTGGTGGTGGTGGTGGTCTTCAGTCCTGAGACTGGTTTGATGCAGCTCTCCATGCTACTCTATCCTGTGCAAGCCTCTTCATCTCCCGGTACCTACTGCAACCTACATCCTTCTGAATCTGCTTAGTGCAGGGGCGGGCAAACGTTGCACGCGGCTCATGAGCACACAGCGCTGCACGTGCGCTGCACGTGTGCTGCTCGCGTGCAATCGTGCACCGGGGCAGTGGCGACAGCCGGCAGGTTGCGGCAGTGTAGTGCCAGGCTAAGCTGCGGACGTTGATACGAAGCGACCACTAAGTAGTGAACGTTGTATTTCAAGAACTGGAAAATGCAGAGTGAAACAAGGAAACGGAGAAGTGGAGATTTGCTATCTTTTAAAAAGTAATGGGAGAATAATTTTTTCTTTGTGCAAAAATGTGAAAATTCGAAATGTTTAGTATGTGGCAGTATTCTCGCTGGTCAGCGGAAGTTTAGTATTGAAGGCCACTACAACAAATTTCACAAGGACTAGTACAGTTTATTGTCGGATTCTGAGCGGATGGGGAAATTGACTGAGCTTAAGAAGAGCGATGTGACGATACTAAATGAATCTGTCGTAGTTGCTGTGGTCACGAGAGATATGCAACTTTCTTTCGTCATGTCTCTCATCTAACTGATTTAACATTTTATGGAGCACTAATTTTTCAGGACGACAACAATAATAGCCCAGCAGTACGTGCAAGTTAAAAGATTGCGCTTAATATAGCGAGAGATCGAAAACCATTTGCTGAATTGGTAAGTCTCTGTTAAGAGCAGATATCAGTCAAGAAAATTTAAGTAACTGTTTGCGTTTGTATGTAGAAAATTTGTTCCACTCCACCTACGATAATTAAATAAAATGTATCGTAGGTAATAGGTACTCTTTCAAACCACGATATCTTTCAAGCACTCCTACTAACCTTATTCCTTCATTCAATAAAGCAAGATAGGAAACAAAACGCATTGCAGAGGAAGGAGCGGACAGAAGTTATGGTGAGGAGGGGAGATAAGCGGGTGGGCAGCTTGCCCCTGTGTGCACGCAGAACACCTGTTAACTGCACGCGTGCAAGTGCACCTCACACGTGCAGGATTCCTGCCCGCCCCTGGCTTAGTGTATTCATCTCTTGGTCTCCCTCTACGATTTTTACCCTCTACGAAGCCCTCCAATACTAAATTGGTGATCCCTCGATGTCTCAGAACATGTCCTACCAACCGATGCCTTCTTCTAGTCAAGTTGTGCCACAAGCTCCTCTTCTCCCCAATTCTATTCAATATCGCCTCATTAGTTAAGTGATCAACCAATCTAATCTTCAGCATTCTTCTGTAGCACCACATTTCGAAAGCTTCCATTCTCTTCTTGTCTAACCTATTTATCGTCCACGTTTCACTTCCATACATGACTACACTCCATACAAATACTTTGAGAAACGACTTCCTGACACTTAAATCAATACTCGATGTTAACAAATTGCTTTTCTTGCCATTGCCAGTCTACATTTTATATCCTTTCTACTTCGACCATCATCAGTTATTTTGCTCCCCAAATAGCAAAACTCCTTTACTACTTTAAGTGTCTCACTTCCTAATCTACTACCCTCAGCATCTCCCGACTTAGACTACATTCCATTATCCTCATTTTGCTTTTGTTGATGTTCAACTTATATCCTCCTCTCAAGACACTATCCATTCCGTTCAACTGCTCTTCCAAGTCCTTTGCTGTCTCTGACAGAATTACAATGTCATTGGCGAACCTCAAAGTTTTTATTTCATCTCCATGGATTTTAATTCCTACTCCAAATTTTTCTTTTGATTCCTTTATTGCTTGCTCAATATACAGATTGAATAACATTGGGGAAAGGCTACAACCCTGTCTCACTCCCTTACCAACCACTGCTTCCCTTTCATACCCCTCGACTCTTACAACTGACATCTGCTTTCTGTACAAATTGTAAACAGCCTTTCGATCTCTGCATTTTACCCCTGCCACCTTCAGAATTTGAAAGAGAGTATTCCAATCAACATTTTCAAAACCTTTCTCTAAGTCTACAAATGCTAGAAACGTAGGTTTGCTTTTACTTACTCTAGCTTCTAAGGTAAGTCGTAGGGTCAGTATTGCCTCACGTGTTCCAACATTTCTACGGAATCCAAACTGATCTTCCCCGAGGTCGGCTTCTATCAGTTTTTCCATTCCTCTGTAAAGAATTCGCGTTAGTATTTTGCAGCTGTGACTTATTAAACTGATGGTTCCGTAATTTTCACATCTGTCAACACCTGCTTTCTTTGGGATTGGGATTATTATATTCTTCTTGAAGTCGGAGGGTATTTCGCCTGTCTCATACGTCTTGCTCACCAGATGGTAGAGTTTTGTCAGGACTGGCTCCCCCAAGGCCGTCAGTAGTTCTAATGGAATGTTGTCTACTGCCGGGGCCTTGTTTAGACTTAGGTCTTTCAGTGCTCTGTCAAACTCTTCACGCAGTATCATATCTCCCATTTCATCTTCATCCTCTTGCATTTCCATAATATTGTCCTCAAGTACATCGCCTTTGTATAGACCCTCTATATACTCCTTCCACCTTTCTGCTTTCCCTTCTTTGCTTAGAACTGCGTTTCCATCTGAACTCTTGATATTCATACAAGTGGTTCCCATTTCTCCAAAGGTCTCTTCAGTTTTCCTGTAGGCAGTATCTATCTTACCCCTAGTGAAACAAGCCTCTACATCCTTACATTTGTCCTCTAGCCATCCCTGCTTAGCCATTTTGCACTTCCTGTCGATCTCGTTTGTATTCCTTTTTGCCTGCGTCATTTACTGCATTTTTATATTTTCTCCTTTCATCAATTAAATTCAATATTTCTTCTGTTACCCAAGGATTTCTATTAGCCCTCGTCTTTTTACCTACTTAATCCTCTGCTGCCTTCACTATTTCATCCCTCAAAGCTACCCATTCTTCTTCTACTCTATTGCTTTCCCCCATTCCTGTCAATTGTTCCCTTATGCTCTCCCTGAAACTCTGTACAACCTCTGGTTTCTTCAGTTTATCCTGATCCCATCTCCTTAAATACCCACCTTTTTGCAGTTTCTTCACTTTTTATCTACAGTTCATAACCAATAGATTGTGGTCAGAGTCCACATCTGCCCCTGGAAATGTCTTACAATTTAAAATCTGGTTCCTAAATCTCTGTCTTACAAGCTGACCGGAGTAAATACTATGAAAGACGCACAGGAGAGGATGACTGATACAAAATTTCGCCGGACAAGTTGCATAATTTTGTTTCTGACCGGGGTTTCCAACAAAATTACATTTCTGGAATATCGCGAAAGCCGTCTCTGTGGTGATAATTGTACAACAGCACTAGGGACATTTGAAGAAAAGTGGCTTCTGTTCATGCTTCGAGCCGAAGTTCTGCACATGCTGGAACAGTTCGTGCACTATGCTAAACTATAAACTGTGCAACGAATTTGTTGCTTCAGTGAAGGAGGATAGTGCCAGTTAAAAATTACAGAGGTATTAGAATGAAGTTGCAGGAAGAACAGTAGATTTCCTGAAGGGGGTACATATGAAAAAGAACCTACAATCCAATTAATTCTTCTTTGGTTTTACAAACTGCAGAAAATATGCAGCATCAAAGAAATGACTGTGAGGTAGCTCAATTACTGCAGTTACATGTTACGTTTCATCACGATACGAGGGAATAATACTCGCAATTAACTATTGTAGCTGATGTTTTTTGGCAGATATGTATTTCTTAACATGAGGAACAAGGGATTAAAAGTACCGTCCTGACTTTTCACTTCCAACCATGAAATTTCTAGGTTCGTTTTGTGGTCTTTCCGTTATCCCAATATGTTTCACACAAATGAGAATGTGTTAGGCATGTGTGGAAGCAGTTCAGGTACAACATGCAACAATTAACGTAGTCGTTTTTGGGTAGTTAGTGTATTGTGTCTCATAGCAAAACGAAGTACTGGGCGCAAATTAAAGTGCAGGTAGTCACAGAGGTCCAGTGTGGGCTGCAATTATCGTATGGCAGCGAAACTTGAAACATATTCTAATGAGATAATACGGAACCGAATAACGCTGGAAAAAATTAGTACTAGGTTTGGCCACCAGGTGAAAATCTGTGTCTGTGAATGCAAGAAAGACGTATGGAATTGTTTCTGTAAGCAACGGATTAGAAACTGGACACGGGCATAAATGTCAGACAAGTGGAGAGGCACAATCTTCATTTTATTACTAACCGCCACCTACACAATGTATTCAATGTGAGCGCCAGAGACGTCGACAAGATGTTGCAGTTTTATTGTAATTTCAACATTGACCAAGGACGCGGCAGCATGCTTTGCAATTTCTGTATCATCACTAAACTGCCCCTCCAAATGTAGGTAAATATATTCTTTGTTAGGTCTCAAACATTTACATCGAAGTGTACCAGACAGCGATCTACATATTTCTAGCACTTCGCTCATAGTGCGTAATTTACGATCTTTCCCTATACAGATGGAGGTCACAGAGCATTCTCTCTCTCCCCCCCCCCCCCCCCCCCCCCAGTAGCGAGCACGGGACCCCGAGCTAACGTGGCCCTCCTTCCTTTTCCGGGCTGCATACCCTCCCTTTCCGCATCCTTCCCTGTCCCCCATCTTCGCCCCCCCCCCCACCTCTGGCTCTTTCCTTCCCTTTCTCCCCCTATGGGAGTATGGTTTGTGCCTACGTCCGGAGACGGATGTTCGAAACTGTTACAAATTCCTTGCTTTCCATACTTGCAAGTATTCGTCCTTCCTCTGTCCTTCTTTTCCTTCCCTCTTCTCTTTGCACTTTTGTCCGCTGCGGCGTTGGAGACCCCTCTTCTTTCCTTTCCCTTTACCATTTTTCCTCCCTGTGCGTGTCTGAAGGCCGACCCACGCATTTCCATGCGTAGCCGGTGATGGGGTAACGCGTAATTCCCCGCCCCGGGTAGACAGGTAGGACACATACGTACCCCCTGGTAACTTGAAATATGGTGAACAGCCACAAAGGCTGTTCCGGCCGTTATTTTCAATTAGAGACCACGGCTACTTCTTGGCGGATGGACAGCATTCTGTCCCCTTTCGACGAGTGCCCGCCACTCCAGGGAACCCATGCAGCCCAGAACAAATCTTGAGCGTCACTTCGGTTGGTTTGGACATGGGTACTTCTTTCTGCCGGTGGGTGCTTAGTGTGTTGCGATACAAAACTGACGGGAGAGGCCCCGTCTTCGTCAGTTGCTTCCAGTGCTTAATTGGAGCAGTCTGTGGAGTTCAGTAGCACACAAGCTGCCACCTTTTCTATCTCTTCGAGCTTGCCTACTGTTCTCAGTAGCAGCCGTGGACCTTAAAACACCGGTTCCAAATATTTCGCATTAAAGGTAACGCAGCCTCGATTATTTTTAATGCATACCATCACAAAAATGCTTAAGAATTATGACGATCCTGGGAAATGAACAGCTCCTCTATTAAAATCAACATGGATTCCGCAAACAGAGATGCTATGGAACTCTGCTCGCTCTGTTCCTCCATGAGATCCGCAGCGCAGTGGTCAACGGCGCTCAGGTTGATGCAGTGTTCCTTGATTTCGGTAAGGCATTTCACACCATCCCGCATTGCCGTTAAATGAAAAGAAATACGAGGTTATGGAGTATCGGAGCAGACGTGCGATTGGATTCAAGACTTTCTTGCAGATACAACACAACACGTCGCTCCTAATGGAACTAAATCGACAGATGTAGAGATAAAATCTGGAGCACCACAGGGAAGTGTGATACAACCTTTGTTGTTCATAATATAAATAAATGCTCTAGCAGAGAGCGTCGGATGTTCTTTAAGGCTAGTCGCAGATGATGCAGTTCTTTAGGCCGAAGTAGCAACGCCAGAAGACAGTAAGAATTTGCAGAACGACCTGCAGAGAATTGATGAATGGTGCAGAAGGTGGCAGTTGACCCTGATAATGTAACATATTGCGTATACATACGAAAACAAATCCACTACTGTACAGCTGCATTGTTGATGACAAAAAGCTGGAGACAGCGTCTGCTGTAAAATATCTAGGCGTAAGTATCCAGAGCGATCATAAGTGGAATGACCATACAAAACAGTTACTGTATAAAGCAGACACACGACTAAGATTCATCGGAAGACTTCAGGAAATGTAACTTACTTACGAAGGAAGTGGCTTATAAGCCGCTTGTTCGCCCGATTCTTGAGTATTGGTCATCTCTTTGAGATCCCTATCAGGTAAGATAGAGGAGATAGAGAGGATCCAAAGAAGAGTGAGGAGTTCCATCACAGGATCGTTCAGCTGGCGAGAGAGCGTTACAGGGATTATAAACTCCACTGCCAAATGTTACGAGAAAGACGATAGTAGTAGAGCAAGGTATGTGTCACCCCACTTTCCATTGTTGCCAAATTTATTCAAGATGACGTTGCTGACATCATCCAAGATGGCTGCCTTTGGCAGGAAGATTGGTCAATTGAGCTATGTCCACTAACCTAACCCCCAGAAAAAATGGCGGGTATTTTGAATTCTGGCGGGAAAGTAGGTCAACTGGGCTATGACCACTAACCTAACCCTCAAGAAAAAATTGGTGCACAATTCAAATTCCAACACAATAATGCATGGAAAACCGTATTTGTCTTTCTTATTATTATTGATTATTATTGATTATCATTTATTATTATTTATTGTTACTTATGCCATGCTCATGTGTATACAGTCCAACTATGTTAGTTCATACCACTGCCACCAGAGAGCGCCGCCGTGACGTCATTCAAGATGGCGGCTTTTGGCGGTAAGATAGGTCAATTCGGCTATGACCACTAACCTAAGCCTCCAGAAAAAATGGCCATAAATTTGAATTGCCAGCTAGGCAGCGACCAGCCCCCGGCTACCAGCATTCCAGAGCCCGCCTTACCACTCGCCTTAAGTAAACTTGTTTTGGCGAGCACTTAACGCTGTACAGGATGGAACCTGTCTGTGGCTACATCACAATGGTCGGCCGTTCGATCCAGCATGCGGTGGTCAGGGAATGCACGCTCCAACTTTTGGCTGCAAAGTTGTTTTTCTGGACAGGTTTGAACAGGTGCATATTCACGTCAGACACCCACTGATTGGTCCACGTTCCACCACGTGTCTCAGTTGCGGACGAAAGAACACCTTTCGCGCTAAAGTTTTTTTCGGGACACTGGATTCTTCCCTGACATCACCCAATGGCCTGAGATGTTTGCTACAAAGTTCTATCACGTGACCAGCTAAAAGCAATTCCTTATTATTATTCATTATCATTTATTATTCATTATCATTCATTATCATTTATTATTTTTATTACTATGCCACCGAGAACGCCGTGCTACATTTTGGCGCTAAAGTTTGCTCAACGGTTGAATGAGCCATGACTACAAGAGCACGTTTTGTCGGCACGAGACCCCTCGCTAAGCTAGCTGACTCTCCCTCTCTCTCCCTCTCCCTCTCCCTCTCTCTCCCTCTCCCTCTCCCTCCCTCTCCCTCCCACTCGCGCGCACTCATTGAAACCTGACCCGCGCCCCGCGCCCCGCGGACTTCAGACGGCTTACATCACGCACCCTTGATCGCCCCCCTCGATACACCCAACGAACATAGTCTTCTGTAAATATGCTAACACCTACACCGCGCATCTAACCTATTAATTACCTAGGTACTTAATTCAATTTCAATTTTAATCATATTAAGTAATTCAATTTACAATCTCATATGCGTAATCAGAGGTGTTAAACTACCTACTTTCAAATACTTTTGGAGGGCCACACTGCCACCTCTTCCTACGAACCCTCGCCGAGTTTGAATTCTGTCAGTAAAGAAACGTCGCTTGCACTTTCCTTGCCAATGTACGAAAATTGCGCTTAAAGAAAGGACACTTGTACTAAACTCATCCACCTGACCACCACATCCTCGTAGGATCAGGCACCAAGTGTGAAATCTGCCAGTAAGAAAACGTCACTAACATCTTCGCTACCAACGTAAGGAAATTGCTGAAAACGACGCGTACCACCACCACTTCATAGGGGTGGTTGTTGTTGTTGTTGTTGTTGTTGTTGTTGTTGTTGTTATCTTCAGTCCTGAGACTGGTTTGATGCAGCTCTCCATGCTACTCTATCCTGCGCAAACCTCTTCATCTCCCAGTACCTACTGCAACCTACATCCTTCTGAATCTGCGTGGTGTATTCATCTCTTGGCCTCCCTCTACGATTTTTACCCTCCACGCTGCCCTCAAATACTAAATTGGTGATCCCTTGATGCCTCAGAACATGTCCTACCAACCAATCCCTTCTTCTAGTTAAGTTATGCCACAAACTTCTCTTCTCCCCAATCCTGTTATAACATATCCTCATTAGTTACGTGATCTACCCATTTAATCTTCAGCATTCTTCTGTAGCACCACATTTCGAAAGCTTCTATTCCCTTGTCTAAACTACTTATCGTCCATGTATCACTTCCATACATGGCTACATCCATTGAAATACTTTCAGAAACGACTTCCTGACACTTAAATCTATTCTCGATGTTAACAAATTTCTCTTCTTCAGATACGCTTTCCTTGCCATTGCCAGTCTACGTTTTATATCCTCTCTACTTCGACCATCATCAGCTATTATGATCCCCAAATAGCAAAACTCATTTACTACTTTAAGTGTCTCATTTCCTAATCTAATACCCTCAACATCACCCGACTTAATTCGACTACATTCCATTATCATCGTTTTGCTTTTGTTGCTGTTCATCTTATATCCTCCCTTCAAGACACTATCCATTCCCTTCAACTGCTCTTCAAAGTCCTTTTCTGTCTCTGACAGAATTGCAATGTCATCGGCGAACCTCAAAGTTTTTATTTCATCTCCATGGATTTTATAACCTACTACGAATTTTTCTTTTATTTCCTTCACTGCTTGCTCAATATACAGATTGAATAACATTGGGGTGAGGCTACAACCTCTCTCACTCCCTTCCCAACCAATGCTAGTTTTTATTTCATCTCCATGGATTTTATAACCTACTACGAATTTTTCTTTTATTTCCTTCACTGCTTGCTCAATTTACAGATTGAATAACATTGGGGAAAGGCTACAACCCTGTCTCACTCCCTTACCAACCACTGCTTCCCTTTCATACCCCTCGACTCTTACAACTGACATCTGCTTTCTGTACAAATTGTAAACAGCCTTTCGATCTCTGCATTTTACCCCTGCCACCTTCAGAATTTGAAAGAGAGTATTCCAATCAACATTTTCAAAACCTTTCTCTAAGTCTACAAATGCTAGAAACGTAGGTTTGCTTTTACTTACTCTAGCTTCTAAGGTAAGTCGTAGGGTCAGTATTGCCTCACGTGTTCCAACATTTCTACGGAATCCAAACTGATCTTCCCCGAGGTCGGCTTCTATCAGTTTTTCCATTCCTCTGTAAAGAATTCGCGTTAGTATTTTGCAGCTGTGACTTATTAAACTGATGGTTCCGTAATTTTCACATCTGTCAACACCTGCTTTCTTTGGGATTGGGATTATTATATTCTTCTTGAAGTCGGAGGGTATTTCGCCTGTCTCATACGTCTTGCTCACCAGATGGTAGAGTTTTGTCAGGACTGGCTCCCCCAAGGCCGTCAGTAGTTCTAATGGAATGTTGTCTACTGCCGGGGCCTTGTTTAGACTTAGGTCTTTCAGTGCTCTGTCAAACTCTTCACGCAGTATCATATCTCCCATTTCATCTTCATCCTCTTGCATTTCCATAATATTGTCCTCAAGTACATCGCCTTTGTATAGACCCTCTATATACTCCTTCCACCTTTCTGCTTTCCCTTCTTTGCTTAGAACTGCGTTTCCATCTGAACTCTTGATATTCATACAAGTGGTTCCCATTTCTCCAAAGGTCTCTTCAGTTTTCCTGTAGGCAGTATCTATCTTACCCCTAGTGAAACAAGCCTCTACATCCTTACATTTGTCCTCTAGCCATCCCTGCTTAGCCATTTTGCACTTCCTGTCGATCTCGTTTGTATTCCTTTTTGCCTGCGTCATTTACTGCATTTTTATATTTTCTCCTTTCATCAATTAAATTCAATATTTCTTCTGTTACCCAAGGATTTCTATTAGCCCTCGTCTTTTTACCTACTTAATCCTCTGCTGCCTTCACTATTTCATCCCTCAAAGCTACCCATTCTTCTTCTACTCTATTGCTTTCCCCCATTCCTGTCAATTGTTCCCTTATGCTCTCCCTGAAACTCTGTACAACCTCTGGTTTCTTCAGTTTATCCTGATCCCATCTCCTTAAATACCCACCTTTTTGCAGTTTCTTCACTTTTTATCTACAGTTCATAACCAATAGATTGTGGTCAGAGTCCACATCTGCCCCTGGAAATGTCTTACAATTTAAAATCTGGTTCCTAAATCTCTGTCTTACAAGCTGACCGGAGTAAATACTATGAAAGACGCACAGGAGAGGATGACTGATACAAAATTTCGCCGGACAAGTTGCATAATTTTGTTTCTGACCGGGGTTTCCAACAAAATTACATTTCTGGAATATCGCGAAAGCCGTCTCTGTGGTGATAATTGTACAACAGCACTAGGGACATTTGAAGAAAAGTGGCTTCTGTTCATGCTTCGAGCCGAAGTTCTGCACATGCTGGAACAGTTCGTGCACTATGCTAAACTATAAACTGTGCAACGAATTTGTTGCTTCAGTGAAGGAGGATAGTGCCAGTTAAAAATTACAGAGGTATTAGAATGAAGTTGCAGGAAGAACAGTAGATTTCCTGAAGGGGGTACATATGAAAAAGAACCTACAATCCAATTAATTCTTCTTTGGTTTTACAAACTGCAGAAAATATGCAGCATCAAAGAAATGACTGTGAGGTAGCTCAATTACTGCAGTTACATGTTACGTTTCATCACGATACGAGGGAATAATACTCGCAATTAACTATTGTAGCTGATGTTTTTTGGCAGATATGTATTTCTTAACATGAGGAACAAGGGATTAAAAGTACCGTCCTGACTTTTCACTTCCAACCATGAAATTTCTAGGTTCGTTTTGTGGTCTTTCCGTTATCCCAATATGTTTCACACAAATGAGAATGTGTTAGGCATGTGTGGAAGCAGTTCAGGTACAACATGCAACAATTAACGTAGTCGTTTTTGGGTAGTTAGTGTATTGTGTCTCATAGCAAAACGAAGTACTGGGCGCAAATTAAAGTGCAGGTAGTCACAGAGGTCCAGTGTGGGCTGCAATTATCGTATGGCAGCGAAACTTGAAACATATTCTAATGAGATAATACGGAACCGAATAACGCTGGAAAAAATTAGTACTAGGTTTGGCCACCAGGTGAAAATCTGTGTCTGTGAATGCAAGAAAGACGTATGGAATTGTTTCTGTAAGCAACGGATTAGAAACTGGACACGGGCATAAATGTCAGACAAGTGGAGAGGCACAATCTTCATTTTATTACTAACCGCCACCTACACAATGTATTCAATGTGAGCGCCAGAGACGTCGACAAGATGTTGCAGTTTTATTGTAATTTCAACATTGACCAAGGACGCGGCAGCATGCTTTGCAATTTCTGTATCATCACTAAACTGCCCCTCCAAATGTAGGTAAATATATTCTTTGTTAGGTCTCAAACATTTACATCGAAGTGTACCAGACAGCGATCTACATATTTCTAGCACTTCGCTCATAGTGCGTAATTTACGATCTTTCCCTATACAGATGGAGGTCACAGAGCATTCTCTCTCCCCCCCCCCCCCCCCCCCAGTAGCGAGCACGGGACCCCGAGCTAACGTGGCCCTCCTTCCTTTTCCGGGCTGCATACCCTCCCTTTCCGCATCCTTCCCTGTCCCCCATCTTCGCCCCCCCCCCCACCTCTGGCTCTTTCCTTCCCTTTCTCCCCCTATGGGAGTATGGTTTGTGCCTACGTCCGGAGACGGATGTTCGAAACTGTTACAAATTCCTTGCTTTCCATACTTGCAAGTATTCGTCCTTCCTCTGTCCTTCTTTTCCTTCCCTCTTCTCTTTGCACTTTTGTCCGCTGCGGCGTTGGAGACCCCTCTTCTTTCCTTTCCCTTTACCATTTTTCCTCCCTGTGCGTGTCTGAAGGCCGACCCACGCATTTCCATGCGTAGCCGGTGATGGGGTAACGCGTAATTCCCCGCCCCGGGTAGACAGGTAGGACACATACGTACCCCCTGGTAACTTGAAATATGGTGAACAGCCACAAAGGCTGTTCCGGCCGTTATTTTCAATTAGAGACCACGGCTACTTCTTGGCGGATGGACAGCATTCTGTCCCCTTTCGACGAGTGCCCGCCACTCCAGGGAACCCATGCAGCCCAGAACAAATCTTGAGCGTCACTTCGGTTGGTTTGGACATGGGTACTTCTTTCTGCCGGTGGGTGCTTAGTGTGTTGCGATACAAAACTGACGGGAGAGGCCCCGTCTTCGTCAGTTGCTTCCAGTGCTTAATTGGAGCAGTCTGTGGAGTTCAGTAGCACACAAGCTGCCACCTTTTCTATCTCTTCGAGCTTGCCTACTGTTCTCAGTAGCAGCCGTGGACATTAAAACACCGGTTCCAAATATTTCGCATTAAAGGTAACGCAGCCTCGATTATTTTTAATGCATACCATCACAAAAATGCTTAAGAATTATGACGATCCTGGGAAATGAACAGCTCCTCTATTAAAATCAACATGGATTCCGCAAACAGAGATGCTATGGAACTCTGCTCGCTCTGTTCCTCCATGAGATCCGCAGCGCAGTGGTCAACGGCGCTCAGGTTGATGCAGTGTTCCTTGATTTCGGTAAGGCATTTCACACCATCCCGCATTGCCGTTAAATGAAAAGAAATACGAGGTTATGGAGTATCGGAGCAGACGTGCGATTGGATTCAAGACTTTCTTGCAGATACAACACAACACGTCGCTCCTAATGGAACTAAATCGACAGATGTAGAGATAAAATCTGGAGCACCACAGGGAAGTGTGATACAACCTTTGTTGTTCATAATATAAATAAATGCTCTAGCAGAGAGCGTCGGATGTTCTTTAAGGCTAGTCGCAGATGATGCAGTTCTTTAGGCCGAAGTAGCAACGCCAGAAGACAGTAAGAATTTGCAGAACGACCTGCAGAGAATTGATGAATGGTGCAGAAGGTGGCAGTTGACCCTGATAATGTAACATATTGCGTATACATACGAAAACAAATCCACTACTGTACAGCTGCACTGTTGATGACAAAAAGCTGGAGACAGCGTCTGCTGTAAAATATCTAGGCGTAAGTATCCAGAGCGATCATAAGTGGAATGACCATACAAAACAGTTACTGTATAAAGCAGACACACGACTAAGATTCATCGGAAGACTTCAGGAAATGTAACTTACTTACGAAGGAAGTGGCTTATAAGCCGCTTGTTCGCCCGATTCTTGAGTATTGGTCATCTCTTTGAGATCCCTATCAGGTAAGATAGAGGAGATAGAGAGGATCCAAAGAAGAGTGAGGAGTTCCATCACAGGATCGTTCAGCTGGCGAGAGAGCGTTACAGGGATTATAAACTCCACTGCCAAATGTTACGAGAAAGACGATAGTAGTAGAGCAAGGTATGTGTCACCCCACTTTCCATTGTTGCCAAATTTATTCAAGATGACGTTGCTGACATCATCCAAGATGGCTGCCTTTGGCAGGAAGATTGGTCAATTGAGCTATGTCCACTAACCTAACCCCCAGAAAAATTGGCGGGTATTTTGAATTCTGGCGGGAAAGTAGGTCAACTGGGCTATGACCACTAACCTAACCCTCAAGAAAAAATTGGTGCACAATTCAAATTCCAACACAATAATGCATGGAAAACCGTATTTGTCTTTCTTATTATTATTGATTATTATTGATTATCATTTATTATTATTTATTGTTACTTATGCCATGCTCATGTGTATACAGTCCAACTATGTTAGTTCATACCACTGCCACCAGAGAGCGCCGCCGTGACGTCATTCAAGATGGCGGCTTTTGGCGGTAAGATAGGTCAATTCGGCTATGACCACTAACCTAAGCCTCCAGAAAAAATGGCCATAAATTTGAATTGCCAGCTAGGCAGCGACCAGCCCCCGGCTACCAGCATTCCAGAGCCCGCCTTACCACTCGCCTTAAGTAAACTTGTTTTGGCGAGCACTTAACGCTGTACAGGATGGAACCTGTCTGTGGCTACATCACAATGGTCGGCCGTTCGATCCAGCATGCGGTGGTCAGGGAATGCACGCTCCAACTTTTGGCTGCAAAGTTGTTTTTCTGGACAGGTTTGAACAGGTGCATATTCACGTCAGACACCCACTGATTGGTCCACGTTCCACCACGTGTCTCAGTTGCGGACGAAAGAACACCTTTCGCGCTAAAGTTTTTTTCGGGACACTGGATTCTTCCCTGACATCACCCAATGGCCTGAGATGTTTGCTACAAAGTTCTATCACGTGACCAGCTAAAAGCAATTCCTTATTATTATTCATTATCATTTATTATTCATTATCATTCATTATCATTTATTATTTTTATTACTATGCCACCGAGAACGCCGTGCTACATTTTGGCGCTAAAGTTTGCTCAACGGTTGAATGAGCCATGACTACAAGAGCACGTTTTGTCGGCACGAGACCCCTCGCTAAGCTAGCTGACTCTCCCTCTCTCTCCCTCTCCCTCTCCCTCTCTCTCCCTCTCCCTCCCTCTCCCTCCCACTCGCGCGCACTCATTGAAACCTGACCCGCGCCCCGCGCCCCGCGGACTTCAGACGGCTTACATCACGCACCCTTGATCGCCCCCCTCGATACACCCAACGAACATAGTCTTCTGTAAATATGCTAACACCTACACCGCGCATCTAACCTATTAATTACCTAGGTACTTAATTCAATTTCAATTTTAATCATATTAAGTAATTCAATTTACAATCTCATATGCGTAATCAGAGGTGTTAAACTACCTACTTTCAAATACTTTTGGAGGGCCACACTGCCACCTCTTCCTACGAACCCTCGCCGAGTTTGAATTCTGTCAGTAAAGAAACGTCGCTTGCACTTTCCTTGCCAATGTACGAAAATTGCGCTTAAAGAAAGGACACTTGTACTAAACTCATCCACCTGACCACCACATCCTCGTAGGATCAGGCACCAAGTGTGAAATCTGCCAGTAAGAAAACGTCACTAACATCTTCGCTACCAACGTAAGGAAATTGCTGAAAACGACGCGTACCACCACCACTTCATAGGGGTGGTTGTTGTTGTTGTTGTTGTTGTTGTTGTTGTTATCTTCAGTCCTGAGACTGGTTTGATGCAGCTCTCCATGCTACTCTATCCTGCGCAAACCTCTTCATCTCCCAGTACCTACTGCAACCTACATCCTTCTGAATCTGCGTGGTGTATTCATCTCTTGGCCTCCCTCTACGATTTTTACCCTCCACGCTGCCCTCAAATACTAAATTGGTGATCCCTTGATGCCTCAGAACATGTCCTACCAACCAATCCCTTCTTCTAGTTAAGTTATGCCACAAACTTCTCTTCTCCCCAATCCTGTTATAACATATCCTCATTAGTTACGTGATCTACCCATTTAATCTTCAGCATTCTTCTGTAGCACCACATTTCGAAAGCTTCTATTCCCTTGTCTAAACTACTTATCGTCCATGTATCACTTCCATACATGGCTACATCCATTGAAATACTTTCAGAAACGACTTCCTGACACTTAAATCTATTCTCGATGTTAACAAATTTCTCTTCTTCAGATACGCTTTCCTTGCCATTGCCAGTCTACGTTTTATATCCTCTCTACTTCGACCATCATCAGCTATTATGATCCCCAAATAGCAAAACTCATTTACTACTTTAAGTGTCTCATTTCCTAATCTAATACCCTCAACATCACCCGACTTAATTCGACTACATTCCATTATCATCGTTTTGCTTTTGTTGCTGTTCATCTTATATCCTCCCTTCAAGACACTATCCATTCCCTTCAACTGCTCTTCAAAGTCCTTTTCTGTCTCTGACAGAATTGCAATGTCATCGGCGAACCTCAAAGTTTTTATTTCATCTCCATGGATTTTATAACCTACTACGAATTTTTCTTTTATTTCCTTCACTGCTTGCTCAATATACAGATTGAATAACATTGGGGTGAGGCTACAACCTCTCTCACTCCCTTCCCAACCAATGCTAGTTTTTATTTCATCTCCATGGATTTTATAACCTACTACGAATTTTTCTTTTATTTCCTTCACTGCTTGCTCAATTTACAGATTGTATAACATCGGGGAGAGGCTACAACCCTGTCTCACTCCTTTCCCAACCACTGTTTCTCCTTAATTTATTTTCTAAGATAAGTCGTAGGGTCAGTATTTCCTCACGTGTTCCAATATTTCTACGGAATCCAAACTGATCTTCCCCGAGGTCGGCTTCTACCAGTTTTTCCATTCGTCTGTAAAGAATTCGCGTTAGTATTTTGCAGCCGTAACTTATTAAACTGATAGTTCGGTAATTTTCACATCTGTCAACACCTGCTTTATTTGGGATTGGAATTATTATATTCTTCTTGAGGTCTGAGGGTATTTCGCCTGTCTCATACATCTTGCTCACCAGATGGTAGAGGTTTGTCAGGACTGGCTCTCCCAAGACTGTCAGTAGTTCTAATGGAATGTTGACAACTCACGGGACCTTGTTTCGACAGGTCTTTCAGTGCTCTGTCAAACTCTTCACGCCGTATCATATCTCCCATTTCATCTTCACCTTCATCTACATCCTCTTCCATTTCCATAACACTGTCCTCGAGTACATAGCCCTTGTATAGACCCGCTATATACTCCTTCCAACTTTCTGCTTTTAGCCGGCCGCGGTGGTCTCGCGGTTCTAGGCGCGCAGTCCGGAAACGCGCGACTGCTACGGTCGCAGGTTCGAATCCTGCCTCGGGCATGGATGTGTGATGTCCTTACGTTAGTTAGGTTTAAGTAGTTCTAAGTTATAGGGGACTGATGGCCACAGCTGTTGAGTCCCATAGTGCTCAGAGCCATTTGCACCATTTCTGCTTTCCCTTCTTTGCTTAGAACTGGGTTTCCATCTGAACTCTTGATACTCATGCAAGTGGTTCTCTTTTCTCCAAACATCTCTTTAATTTTCCTGTAGGCAGTATCTATCTCACCCCTAGTGAGATAAGCCTCTACATCCTTACATTTGTCCTCTAGCCATCCCTGCTTAGCCATTTTGCACTTCCTGTCGATGTCGTTTGTATTCCTTTTTGCCTGCTTCATTTACTGCATTTTTTCTCCTTTCATCAATTAAATTCAATATATCTTCTGTTACCGAAGGATTTCTACCGGACCTCGTCTTTTTACCTACTTAATCCTCTGCTGCCTTCACTATTTCACCCCTCAAAGCTACCCATTCTTCTACTGTATTGCTTTCCCCCATTCCTGTCAATTGTTCCCTTATGCTCTCCCTAAAACTCTGTACAACCTCTGGTTCTTTCAGTTTATCCAGGTCCCATCTCCTTAAATTCCCACCTTTTTGCAGTTTCTTCAGTTTTTATCTACAGGTCATAACCAATAGATTGTGGTAAAATTCCACATCTGCCCCTGGAAATGTCTTACAATTTAAAACCTGGTTCCTAAATCTCTGTCTTACCATTATATAATCTATCTGATACCTTTTAGTATCTCCAGGATTCTTCCTGGTATACAACCTTCTTTTATGATTCTTGAACCAAGTGTTAGCTATGAATAAGTTATGCTCTGTGCAAAATTCTACAAGGCGGCTTACTCTTTCATTTCTTCCCCCCAATACATATTCACCTACTATGTTTCCTTCTCTCCCTTTTCCTACTGACGAATTCGTCACCCATGACTATTAAATTTTCGTCTCCCTTCACTACCTGAATAATTTCTTTTATCTCGTCATACATTTCATCAATTTCTTCATCTGCAGAGCTAGTTGGCATATGAACTTAGACACGAAGCCCACGCCTACTACAGTAGTACATCTTGGCCAAAATAATGCGGTCACTATGCTGTTTGTAGTAGTTTACCCGCATTCCTATTTTTGTATTATTATTAAACCTACTCCTGCATTACCCCTATTTGACTTTGTATTTATAATTTTGTATTCGCCTGAACAAAAGTCTCGTTCCTCCTGCTGCCGAACGTCACTAATTCCCACTATAACTTTAACCGATTTATTTCCCTGTTTAAATTTTCTAACCTACCTGCCCGGTTAAGGGATCTGATATTCCACGCTCCAATCCGTAGAACGCCAGTATTCTTTCTCCTGATAACGACGTCATCCTGAGCAGTCCCCGCCCGGAGATCCGAATGGGGGACTATTTTAGCTCCGGAATATTTTACCCAAGGAATAATTTACCCAAGAGGACGCCACCATCATTAACCATATAGTAAAGCTGCATGCCCTCGCGAAAAATTACGGCTGTAGTTTCCCCTTGCTTTCAGCCGTTCGCAGTTCCAGCACAGCAAGGCCGTTTTGGTTAGTGTTACAAGGCAAGGCCAGGTCAGTCAATCATCCAGACTGTTGCCGCTGCAACTACTGAAAAGGCTGCTGCCCCTCTTCAGGAACCACATGTTTGTCTGGCCTCTCAACAGATACCCCTCCGTTGTGGTTGCACCTACGGTACGGCCATCTGTATCGCTGAGGCACGCAAGCCTCCCCACCAACGGCAAGGTCCACGGTTCATGTGGGGGACTTCCTAGGGGAGCGGGTGATGAGAGGACACAGCTTTCTCTAGGGTGATGGAAGGAGGAGTGAGTGTACTTTATTTCTTTGGGAGCAATTTATTTAGGGATGGAGTATATGTATCACAGAACACACGCTTTGACATGCCCCCACAGCATACAGACCTGCAAACTACTCCTACATAACACATGTATAATGCTCTACAGACACGCTTGCTAATTGTAAACCATCAGATAATTCACTGAACAGCCTACAGACATTTGAAGCACACCTAAATAATTCAAAACATTCACGCCCATAGAACGGAACAAATCTTAATTTCTCTAAATAATAATCCACCTAAAATATCCTCCTCCGTAATTGTCAACTTTTCAAAATCGTACACGTCTTTATTTAAACAGCTAGAGATAGACAGCACCACCAACCTCTCTATTCACCACTCAGTCCACGGTTCAGCTGACTTAGTACACAGGACCCCCCTCCTGACAGCAGAGTATTTGAATAGTTTCACATAATTTTTGAAACTTTTGCACCTGATAGGTTTCGATGTGTAAGGTTGACCTAAGGCAGGTTCTGAACCCCAGTACTGCACTACACTTTGCAATGCAACCACACCCATCAAGATATTGATTCCAATCCAGGCCTGCAATTGCTCTACAGATAAATTTGTCCAGTTATTTGTTGACTCACTCACAGCCTGACCAGATTGCCCTTTTTGCGCAAAAACGACTCTGACTGCAATGTGCTGCTCGGGGAACTAAGGAAGGACAGCACTCTATTTATTTCGAGCATGCACTCTATTTAGGCATGAAGTAAATTTGTCACAAAACACCCGCACTGATGTGACTATGGTCATCTGACACAGCCCACAAACACGTAAACAACTCCTGATATCACCACACAATAGCAAACTGCTCTTATATAATGCAGTACACAATATCAGCGGAGTAGCTCTGTACTCTAACTCTCCAAATAACTGTGCAGGGAGGAGACCCACCAAGAGGGATCATTGCCTATAAAATTTTATTAATTTTTTTTTTCCATTCATAATGTACGGCCGTAGCCGGCTTGGTCATACTGTGGTGGAAGTTTGCTGCCAGAAGACCGTGGTTGACCAAGGAGCATGTGGCAGGGATATGCCAGTCTCTAGTCCGACGGGTCGGTTGCGCTGACGAGGGTACGCTACTAGCAAGGCGCGTTGGCGGAATCGACCCTCCAATCAGAGACTAGTTGCGTATCACGTGGGGACGCGGCCGGGAGCGACGAGGGCGGCTCGGAAACAGCTCCGCCGTCTTAGCTTCGGACCTCGGCCCCGAGTAGTCGCTCCTCTAGCCTCTGCCTCTCTCCTCAAACCATCTGACGATCAGACGACAACCCCTCTTGGGGCTGCTCAGCCCTACGTAGGCACCCGTGTACCGTCTTTACATGAGTAAATAGGGTCCATACGAGCTTAATTACTTTTAATTATTGCAACGCCCACAATTTTCCGCTCCTGACATCTATCCTGACGAACAAGTGGAGTCAGAAGTGGGATGCGACCCACCTCACGGTTGTAAAATAAACTCGTGAGTTGAGTTTGAGTAGCACAAAGGGGTCGAGGCTGAGCAAGTAAAGAAAACTATACCGAATGTGGCGAGGCTGCAGCGCGCCATGCGCGTGCCACCCAGTCGCCTGCGTTGCAGAATGTGCGTGGCAGCGCGCTGACGCGCCACAAACGCGTCGCAGTTCGCTGCCGGACGCCAGCCGAGGAGGGTCCGCGATGCAGTCACGCTCGCAGACACCGCCGCCGCGGGTAGCATTCATTTCACGCCAAGTGAGGAGAGCCCCACGTCATAGTGACGTAGACACGCGTCATGATGTTTCACGAGATGTCCGATCGAGTATCCACTATTGTGTGTATGCTGTATACCTGTACATCGACTGTTGTGTGCCTCTTCGATTTGCATTGCTATTTGTTTGTGTTAGACATGGGCAAACTGAAACACACAACTGTTTCGAAACAAATAAGACAGTGCGATATAATGTTTCGAAAAGCTGTTTCGAAACGGTGAAACAGTTTGTGTTTCGTAATTGTATAGGCCTACACATCATATCATATTAGGTGTTTACTGTATAAATATCGTCTCATAAACACAAATGAGGTGCGACAGTGCCAATCATAACGCAGAAAGTATGAAAATTTCACTTAAGTGTCTTGGCAGTTCTGTATTTCCTGCAACAAATGCGTTGTTTTCGTGTCATGTGACTTTCATATTTCCCAATCGGCTGATGTCAGAGTTTGTATGTTAGACATAACAGATTTTGCCAAACAAGTTTCCCTGTATTCTAGTGCCTAATTTTGATAGGTTCTATGAGTGGTGATCTGTATGTGCTCTTGGAAAGGTATATCATGGCATGTAATTTATTGAGATAGCATTCTGGGAAGCGAGACTCTGAATTTACATTTATGAGTGTGCCATTCACACTTTTCTTACTCACTGTTAAATTTTCCATTGTTTTCGTTATGTTTCCCTGAAGTATAACATCCAGACTAAAATTTAAAGCAATTCACACGGTGTAATGCCTTTGTAATATCTATATCATGGCAGATCTGGCTCTACATCACTTACAATTTTGTTACGGAAGTTTGTTCGATGTACACGTATATGGCGTTTCCTCAAGTACTCAGAGCAAGCAGATATATTATCATTTTATTACAAACTTCCCCAGGAAATGAGAGATAAGGTTAAGTTTCTGTTGAAATGCCATTTTTATCACAGTATCTGAAAGCCAGAAACGAAAGTATCAAAGTACTGATGTTGATTTGCCTGTGAATCACCTAGAGGATAGATCCGCTTGCTACATCCAAATACTGAGATGTCTGTCACCTTTAGGCACCAGGTACCCACTGCTTCTTTAATCAAATAACTGGCACAACGCCCAAAGTCCCCCTGCGGGTCCGGGGATTAGAATAGGCCCGAGGTATTCCTGCCTGTCGTAA